>NC_051334.1:71598943-71899501 GCF_015220235.1 Choloepus didactylus | reverse complement strand
TAAGGCACTCGGAAGGAGCAGCAGCTGTCCCCACCTGTCACTGACCCCAGCCTAGCTTCTCATCTCAGAGATAGTAGGCCTGGAGATGGGCAGTTCTAGCTGGATAAATGGCTCCTTAGTGAGCACACTGGGTGTACCAGGCCCCACAGACACAGGGAATAAAGTTCTCAAGGAGGAATACTCCAAGCTGAGCAAGCAAAGGAAAGGGAAGATGCTCCCTCATCTCTCTAGCACTCCCAGCTCTGACCCCTCACTAGTTTATGAGCTAGCTCCCTACTTCCCACTCCAGCAAGAAGGCTAAATGGTCAGGTTCTGGGATTTAACCACTGATAACCCAAGATCTAGTGGTAGAGAGGCCATGAGCCCCTGGGGACATCCTGAAATTAGATAAGGGGCTGGACCCAGCTGGCCAGATGACCACTGGAGGATATATGGCACCCAGGCCCACCCATCCCCAGCTGTCCCTGAGTCAATCCAGCAAGAGTCCCTGACATTGAAACCTGCCTTCCCCACTCATAAGTCAGTCCAGCCTAGTTTAGAGATGTTACTTCCCACCTTCAATCAGGAAGACCCCAATGCCTGAGATCTATGCATCTCCCTGCAAGTGCCCAGTTACTTTCTAAACCTTTAGTTTCTCCACTAAATCCTTCCATCCTGCCACCTCCCCACCCCACCCCCGCCATACTTCCACCTCCCTACAGCTGACCAAGGAGAGTCTGGGGTGAGGCAGAGGCTTTGACAGACCTCAATTGACAACACCCAGCATCTTCCTTACCAGGAAGCCAGCCCCCTTAGAGGAACATAAATATCCCTAGCCAGGCTTGCTTTTGTTTCACAGCCCCTCTCCAGGACACAAAGTAGAGCCTATGGCAATCCTTGTCCTAGCCTGGATCCTTACCACCATCCTCACCATGAGGAGTCAGGGTTGTGGAGAGTGGGAATTTTCCTCCTTGGATTCATGTCCTGGGCAGAGGTGGGGAAGACAGGAAGCTCTGGGACTTCTGAACTGAGCCTGCCTTAGGGGATTAGGGCTTTTCTAAAGACAGAGGAGAGAGGGAGTGAGATCCCAGAGCTGGGGAATCTAGGCATTAGGCAGATTGTTGAATCAGAGGGGTGTAGTCCCCAAGGAACTCTTTTCCGTTTCATAATAGCCTTCCTATTCCTTAAACTTTGTCGACCCCCAGTGGCCAGCCTGGTGCTTGCATCCCAAAAGCAGACCCAGCCCTGAGCCCCAGAGGCCCCACAGGAGACTGGGATACAGACAGCTTTGAGTATTGGCCTGAACTAAGCTGAGCCAGGAACACTTTTCCTTCCCCTCCCCATCCTACCTCCTCTCTAATACTGGAAGCCCGATCTATCCAGACAACTTTAGCACCCACCTCTTTTGGGCAGCATTTCCAGAAGGCCCTAGCCCACAGGATCTGTTTCCTCCTTTAAGCTCCAGCATCCTGACCATACTGCCTGTAATTGTCCCTTGGATTTTTATTATTTGTGTACACTTTAGCTCTCCCACTAGGTACTAACCTGGGGAAGACCACTGGCTGCTTGCCCTTAAGTCTCTGCATCAATGCCAAGCACAGGAAAGTGTTCATTAAATGCTATTTGATAGGATGATGGTGGTGGTGACAGCGACCATCTATTAAGCACCTACTATGTTCCACGTCCTTTGCATCCATTATCTCATTCAAAACTCATTTTACATACAGCTGAGGAAATTGGCACTCTCAGAAGTCAAGTGACTTAAATAATGCCTCATGCCTAGTAAATGGCAGAACCCAGAGTTTGATGCAGGGCTCCCTGGCTCCAAACCACATCTACTATGTGTCAGGAACTGGAAGGGACATGGGGATGACTATGACTTGGTCCCTGATGACACAGCAGAGACCCACGTGCTCCGTGGAGCATGGACGGAATAACTCTGACCCCTTTGTCCTTCTCTCTCTTCGTCTCAAGGCATGTTTTCTCTAGTTGGATAATTTGACAGAAAGCCAGATTTCCAAGCTCAGAAGGGAAAGTCTCCCAGGTCATATCACACAACAAGGCTGTGGCCAACTTCTGCAGAAAACTGACACCTGAAACCAGGGCCAAATTGGGAGAGCCCATCAGAGATTGCTACCAGTGAAATATCCAGACTCCCCCAGGAACAAATTGCTGGGCTGCCCCCAGGAGCCTGGCAGGTTCTTGGTCCCAAGGCTGAAGAGATGGGACAGACACCTGAGTTTCTTCCCCTCACCCTACCTGTGCCCACCTAGGGAACAGTCCCAAGCCAACAAGCACCTCTGAATAGTGGGCCCACTAACCTGAGCTTTACTCTTGTTCATGTCTTTCCTGAGCCATTTTGCTTTTCTCCAGATGGGGACCTTGGGGGAGTCTGAGGCACTTCCTCTTGCCTCACTCTTTGCCCAAGTAAGCCCCTCACCTGAGACTATTTTTCTGTCACTCAGTTCTTAGTAATCCTTGGTGCACAGTGTCTGCTCAGGTCGGAAGGGAACACCACTCATTGTGGGGTCTGAAGTGGTCCAAGGCCCCCTCCTTCTGGTCCCTCCGTTACTCAGGCTCTAACAAAGCCCTGGCTTGGAGTTGACAACCCTGGAAAGCAGGCAGCCTCTTCAGTTTCCCAGGTACATCCCACAACAAGCAGAGCTTGCAGGTTTCAGGGTGGACTTTCCATGGACACTTTTTTAAGGGGTTTTATGGCCAAAGTGGATGACTGATAACACATGCTTTTAAAAATGCCCAGGCTGATGTTACTGCAGCAGGGCAATTAAGGCACAGGACTTTGACTGCGGTTACCCATTTTGCCTTGTGTTGGTGTAGAACAGAATGCTTTCCAAGGGAAATCTTGCCCCTGCTAGCAGTGCTTCCCAGGATCCACTGCTGAGCAGAAGCACAGTGGTCTTTCTCTCAGAAGTGCACGTGCCCTTGCCAGGCAACTCAACTTCCACCAACAGCTAACGACTCCACTGCCAGCCTTGCTGATTGCTAAGGCTGATAGATGTGCACGTACCAGACCACACAGAATCTTCACACTCCGGGAGTTCATTAGGGAAGCTAGGCTTACAAGCTCTGCCACCTAGCACATAGCAAAAGTCCACCTATAAGAAACAAAGTCTCCAGGAGCCTTGCCTGAAGGTGTGTGGTCCAGAAAGCATTCTCGAAATCCTCAATGGCCCCTGGATGAAGTCAGGACATCGGCATCAGGGGTACCAACTGGGCATTATGGGGGCACACACCACTCCGCACAGGTCAGCAGAGGACACCTGGATGGGAGGTCGTTATCATCGTGTCCTGGATAGCTTGTGCCATTCACTGTGAGGGGACTGGGAGCCTGTTTTATAGGGTTGTTGTGGAGATTAAATGAGTTAATCTAATATAAGAGTGAAACACTTGTATAGTAAGTACCATGGAAACCCTCATTTGCTCTCTACTTGACCTCTTAATTTCTTCTCTGCTTTGCATATTCATTTCCTTTGCCTTGTGGTCTTTTCCCTCATTAACCTGTAAGAACAATTTATATACTAAGAATATTATTTATTAAAACTGTCTAGGATTTGGAGAATGAGTTATTTTTACCATATTGCTTTTCAGATCATTCCTTATTTTGATAGCTTTATTGAGATATAGTTTACAGATCTTAAAATTCATACTCATAGATTTTAGTATCAAGACTTGTGCAAAGATCACCATATCTAATCTCAGAACATTTGTCCTACAGAAAGAAACCCTGTATCCATTAACAGTCACTCCCCATTCCCTCTTTGCCATAGCTCCTGGCAACTATTAATCTGCTTTCTGTCTCTATATATTTGTCTATTCTGGACATTTAATATAAATCCAATCATACAGTATGTGGTCTTTTGTGTCTGGCTACTTTTGCTTAGCATTATGTTATCAAGGTTAATCCATGTTGTAGTATGTATCAGCACTTCATTCCTTTTTATGGCTGGGCAATATCCCATTGCATGGATATACAACATTTTGTTTAACTGTGAATCACTTGATGGACTTTTGGGTTGTTTCCACTTTGGGGAATTACAAATAATGTTGCTATGAACATTCTTGTACAAATTTTTGTGTGGACATATAATTTTTTAGTTCTCTTGGGTATATACCTGAAAGTGCATTTCCTGGATCATATAATAACTCTAAATTTAATTTTTTGAGGAACTACCAAATGAATCTAATGCAGCTGCCCCATTATACATTCCTACCAGTAGTGTATGAGGGTTCTGATTCTCTACATCCTCATCAGCACTTGTTATTTTCTTTTTTATTATAACTACCATAATGGGTGTGATGAGGTATCTCATTGTACTTTTGGCTTTAATTTCCCTAATAACTAATGATATTGGGAATGTTTTCATGTGCCTAATGGCCACTTGAATGTATTCTTAGAGAAATGTTTATTCAAATCCTTTGTCCATTTGTTAATTGGAATATCTGTCTTTTTATTGTTGAGTTTTAGGTGTTCTTATATATCCTGGATATCAGTCCCTTATCAGATATGATTTGCAAATACTTTCTCCCATTTTGTAGTTTATTTTTTCACTTTATCAATAGTGTTCTTTGAATCACAAAAGTTTTTAATTTTGAGGAAGTCAAATTTATCTATTTTTTCTTTATTGCTGTGCTTTTGGTGTCA
Source organism: Choloepus didactylus (assembly GCF_015220235.1). NCBI lineage: Eukaryota > Metazoa > Chordata > Mammalia > Pilosa > Megalonychidae > Choloepus > Choloepus didactylus. Next base: position 71,894,859 of record NC_051334.1, on the reverse strand, counting down.
TATTTAAGGAATTATTGCCTAACACAAGGCCTCAAAATTTACACCCTCTATTGTTGACATTTTGCATTAGTGTGCTACCTTTGTTACAATTGATGAAAGAATACTGAAATAGTACTATTAACTATAGTCCATACTTTACATTAGGTGTATTTTTCTCATATACCATCCTATTATTAATGCCATGTATTAGTGTCATACATTTGTTATAATTCATGAAAGAATATTCTTATACTGGTACTTTTAACCCCAGTCCGTCATCCACAACAGGGCTCAGGGTGTTACACCTTCTTACTAAAACCATGTTTTATCGTCTAACTTTCATTCTAATAATGTACACAACCAAAAACTTCCCTTCAAACAAATTCACACTCATAATTGAGTGCTGTTAATTACACTTACAATAATGTGCTACCATCACCACCATTCATTTCCAAACCTTTACAATTAACCTAAATAGAAATTCTGTACGGATTAAACATCAGCTCCCCATTGTCTACCCCAATCTATCCTCTGGTAACCTATATTCTAGATTATAATCTATGAGTTTGCTTATTATAATTAGTTCATATCAGTAGGATCATACAATATTTGTCCTTTAGTGTCTGGCTTATTTTACTCAGCAGCATAATGTCCTCAAGTTTCACCCATGTGAAACTTGAGGACTTTGTTCCATTTTACAGTTGAGTAATATTCCATCAGATGTATATACCACATTTTGTTTATCCATTCTTCAGCTGATGGACATTTGGGCTGCTTCCAACTTTTGGCAATTGTGAATAATGCCACTATGAACATTGATGTGCAAATATCTGTTCTAGTCCCTGCTTTCACTTCTTCTGGGTATATACCTAGTTGTGGGATTGCTGGGTCATATGGTAATTCTATATTAGTCCCCTGAGGAACTGCCAAACGGTCTTCCATAGAGGCAGCATCATTTTACATTCCCACCAGCAGTGAATGAATGTTCCTATTTCTCCATGCCTTCTCCAACACTTGTAGTTTTTTTTTAAATCATAGCCATTCTAGTGGTTTTGATTTGCATTTCCTTAATAGCTACCGATGTTGAACAGCTTTTCATGTGCTTTGTAGCCATTTGTATATCCTCTTTGGAGAAATGTATATTCAAGCCTTTTACCCATTTTTAAATTGAGTTGTTTGTCTTTTTGTCATTGAGTTGTAGGACTTATTTATATTTTCTGGATATTAATCCCTTATTGTATATATGGTTTCCAAATATTTTCTCCCATTAAGAACGTTGTATTTTCACTTTTGTGACAAAGTCCTTTGATGCACAAAAGTTTTTAATTTTGATGAGGACCCATTTATCTATTTTTTTCTTTCACTGCTTGTGCATTGGGTGTAAAAGCTAAGAAACCACTACCCAACACAAGATCCTGAAGTTGCTTCCCTATGTTTTCTTCTAGGAATTTATAGTCCTGGTTCTGATACTTAGGTCTTTGATCCATTTTTTTTTATTAAATTCAGTTTTATTGAAATACATTCACACACCATACAATCATCTATGATATACAATCCACTGTCCACAGTATGATAACATAGTTATGCGTTCATCACCACAATCTATCTCTGAACATTTTCCTTACATCAGAAAGAACCAGAACAAGAATAAAAAATAAACGTGAAAAAAGAACACCCAAATCATCCCCCCATCCCACCCCATTTGTTCTTTAGTTTTTATCCCCATTCTTCCACTCATCCATACACTAGATAAAGGGGATGTGATCCACAAGGTCTTCACAATCACACTGTCACCCCTTGTAATCTACATTATTATATAATTGTCTTCAGGAGTCCAGACTGCTGGGTTGGAGTTTGGTAGTTTCAGGTATTTACTTCTAGCTATTCCAATACATTAAAGCCTAAGAGGTGTTATCTATATAGTGCATAAGAATGTCCACCAGAGTGACCTCTCGACTCCATTTGGAATCTCTCAGCCACTGAAACTATTTCGTCTCATTTTGCATCCCCCTTTTGGTCAAGAAGATACTCTCAGTCCCACGGTGCCGGGTCCACATTCATCCCCGGGAGTCACTCTGTGTTGCCAGGGAGATTTACACCCCTGGGAGTCGGGTCCCACGTAGGGGGGAGGGCAGCGAGTTCACCTGTCAAGATGGCTCAGTTAGAGAGAGAGAGGGCCACATCTGAGCAACAAAGAGGTACTCAGGGGGAGACTCTTAGGCACCATTATATACAAGTTTAGACTCTCCTTTGTGGTAATGAGCTTCATAAGGGCAAGTCCCATGCTCGAGGGCTCAGCACATCACTTTGATCCATTTTGAGTTAAGTTTTGTGTATAGTGTGAGATAGGGTTCCTCTTTCGTTCTTTTTTTTTTTTTTTTTTTTTTTGAGAATGACATTTTATTTAGTCATTTTGGCTTGCAATTGAAACTCTGGAAATTCAAAATTAACATCCTTGCCAGTGAGTTTCTTATACACACCAGAAAAAGTTTCAACCTTGTGTTCTACATTGTTCTGCTGTGCTTTGTCCAAATGAACCTTTATAAGCCGGCTGCCATCCAGTTTTACACGGATTCTCTTGCCCACAATTTCACTTGGGAATACCAAGTCTTCAAGGATTGCATCGTGTACAGCTGTCAGAGTACGGCTCCTGGGACGCTTTTGCTTATTTTTTGTACGGCTTTTTCGAGTTGGCTTAGGCAGAATTCTCCTCTGAGCAATAAATACAACGTGCTTTCCACTGAACTTTTTCTCCAATTCACGTACTAGCCGGACTTGGATTTTCTGGAAAGACTTCAATTGAGGAACAGGAACAAAGATTATAATAGCTTTCCGACCACCACCAACTTCAATTTCCTTGGCTGCTGTTATATTCAGCTCCCTTAACTGAGCCTTTAGGTCTGAGTTCATCTCCAGCTCAAGAAGAGCCTGAGAAATGCCAGATTCAAATTCATCAGGCTTTTCGCCATTGGGCTTCACAATCTTTGCGCTCGAACTGAACATGGCCTTTTTCTTGTTGAGCGCCGGCCTAGGAAGAGGCCAAAACCTCGCGAGAACTCGTCAAATCTCCCCTCTTTCATTCTTTGCATATGAATATCCAGCTCTCCCAGCACCATTTGTTGAAGAGACTATTCTTCCCAACTGAGTAGACTAGGAAGCCTTGTCAAAAATCAATTGACCATAGGTGTGAGGGTCTATTTCTGAAATCTCAATTCAGTTCCATTGGTCTATGTCTTCCTGCTGGTACAATGCTGTTTTCACCACTGTAGTTTTGTAATATGCTTTAAAGTCAGGAAATGTGAATCCTCTGACTTCATTCTTCTTTTTCAAGATAGCTTTGGTTATTTGGGGCCCCTTAACTTACATATAGATTTAATGACTGGTTTTACCATTTCTGCAAAAGAGGCTCTTGGAATTTTGATTGGGATTGTGTTGAAGCTATAAATCACTTTGGAGAAAATAGACATCTTGATGATATTTAGTCTTCCAATCTATGAACACAGAATGTCCTTCTATTTATTTAGTTCTTTGATTTCCTTTAGCAATGTTTTGTAGTTTTATGTGTAAAAGTCCTTTACATCTTTGTTTAAATTTACTCCTATATATTTGATTCTTTTAGTTGTTATTGTAAATTGATTTTTTTCTTGATTTCCTCTTCATCTTGCTCCTTACTAGCGTATAGAAACGCTACTGATTTTGGGGTATTGATCTTGTACCCTGCCATTTTGCTGAATTCATTTATTAGCTCTAGTGGCTTTGTTGTTGATTTTGGGGGACGTTCTATATATAGGATCATGTCATATGCAAATAGTGGAAGTCTCACTTCTTCCTTTCCAATTTAGATGCCTTTTATTTCTTTTTTATGCCTTTTTGCTCTGGCTAAAACTCCAAGTACAATACTGAATAACAGTGGTGACAGTGGGCATCCTTGTCTTGTTCCAGATTCTTAGGGGGAAAGCTTTCAGTCTTTCACCACTGAGTTTGATGTTAACTGTGGGTTTTTCATATATGCCTTTTATCATGTTGAAGAAGTTTCATTTTTATTTTTTTTTAATTTTTATTTTGAAATAATTTCAAACATATAGGACAGTTGCAAATACAATACAAACCCCATACAGAGAACTCCAACACCCCCCCACCCCAAGATATCCATATCTACCAATTTTACATTTTGCTACCTTTGCAGTACCTTTCTTTCTCTGTCCTTCCTTCCTTCCTTCCTCTCTCCTTCCCTCCCCCCTCTCTCTTTCTTTCAACTATATCTATTATCTTTCTATCAATTATCTATCTACCCATTTATCATCTTCTGAACATTTGAGAGCAGGTTGCATATATCATACTCCTTGAACTCATAACACTTCCATGTACATTTCCTATGAACAAGGATATTCACTTATGTCATTAACTTAACTGCAGTTAATTCAAGAAAATTAATATGGATATAAAGCTTAAATTCTATATTCCAATTTTTCCTTATGCCCCCATTGAGCTTTTCTCCTCCATTCTTAGATCCACTCCAGTATCATATATTGCATTGATTGTCATTAACTCTTAGCTCTTTTTTTTTTTTTTTTTTTTTTTTTTTTTTTTTTCATTTACATCACCTTATTTAATTCTCATAATAGCCCCCTGAAGTAGATATTAGTATTATCCCTATTTTACATTATCAGGAAACTGAGGCTCAAGAGATTAAGTTACTTGCCCAAAGGTTCACCCAGCTAGTAAGCAGATGTGTTTGGTTTTGCCTGAACAGTGTTTTCAAAAAGATTTTTTTTAACTCATTGCCAACATATTAAAATGTTAAGATTTCATATATGAATTTGGGTATCGGGCTTCTCTTGAAAAATCCTATCGGGCAACCCTGGGCCCTAAAGTCTAACACAACAATCAGCTAAGTAACAGTGCCCCTTGAGATGAGGAATGGGCTCTCCAGTTCACCCTAATCCCCCTCACTCCTTCTGGTACCCCCATAGTGGGGCCAAGTGTCAGTTGCCCTTTAATACTGTTCTTAAACTATTGTGCTGCTGTCTTTATTAAAAATGTCTGGCCCTGTAGACATCTGAGTTTATGATCCCTCCACTCTACTCTTCTCCCCTGCCTCTTTAAGGTGGTGAAAAGGAAGGGTAGGCTCCCCCGTCTTGGCCTGGCCTTCCCCGAGTCTGGGTATTTAGGAGGGCACTTGCAGGTGGCTGGGGTTAGAGAGGGCCTTTGGCCCATGGAGGCAGGCCAGGAGGTAGGAAGGCAGAATGGATCCTCAGAGGGGCCCAGCAGTGGAAGACAACAGAACTATGCCTTCTTAGGCAGATTGTCCTGTCACTCTTCCTCATCTGTATAATAGGTATAACAACCATAATAGTACTTACCTCATGGGGCTATTATGAGGATCAAAACAATGTGTGTGTGTGTATGCATATATATATATATGCATACACACACACTCATTTATATATATTCATTTGCCTGGCTCAGAGTAAGTGCTCAAAAAACGTTAGCTATTTTTATTGCTATTACTCTCCATGTTGGTTTCCCTTTGGTCATTCCCTAGGTTTTTTTTTTTTTTTTTTTTTTTTTAATCATCATTTTATTGAGATATATTCACATACCACGCAGTCATACAAAACAAATTGTACTTTCGATTGTTTACAGTACCATTACATAGTTGTACATTCATCACCTAAATCAATCCCTGACACCTTCATTAGCACAGACACAAAAATAACAAGAATAATAATTAGAGTGAAAAAGAGCAATTGAAGTAAAAAAGAACACTGGGTACCTTTGTCTGTTTGTTTCCTTCCCCTACTTTTCTACACATCCATCCATAAACTAGACAAAGTGGTGTTTGGTCCTTATGGCTTTCCCAATCCCATTGTCACCCCTCATAAGCTACATTTTTATACAACTGTCTTCGAGATTCATGGGTTCTGGGTTGTAGTTTGATAGTTTCAGGTATCCACCACCAGCTACCCCAATTCTTTAGAACCTAAAAAGGGTTGTCTAAAGTGTGCATAAGAGTGCCCACCAGAGTGACCTCTCGGCTCCTTTTGGAATCTCTCTGCCACTGAAGCTTATTTCATTTCCTTTCACATCCCCCTTTTGGTCAAGAAGATGTTCTCCGTCCCACGGTGCCAGGTCTACATTCCTCCCTGGGAGTCATATTCCACGTTGCCATGGAGATTCACTTCCCTGGGTGTCTGATCCCACGTAGGGGGGAGGGCAGTGATTTCACCTTTCAAGTTGGCTTAGCCAGAGAGAGAGGGCCACATCTGAGCAACAAAGAGGCATTCAGGAGGAGACTCTTAGGCACAAATACAGGGAGGCCTAGCCTCTCCTTTGCAGCAACCGTCTTCCCAAGGGTAAAACTTATGGTAGAGGGCTCAACCCATCAAACCACCAGTCCCCTATGTCTGTGGTCATGTTAGCAACCATGGAGGTGGGGTAGGCGAATACCCCTGCATTCTCCACAGGCTCCTCAAGGGGGCACCAAATCTTTTTTTTTTTTTTTTTCCCTTGTTTGTCTTTTTTCTTTTTCTTTTTTTTTTTTTTTTTTAACTTTCCCTTCTTTTTTCAAATCACCTGTATGAAAAAAAGTTAAAAAGAAAACAAACATACAATAAAAGAGCATTTCAAAGAGACCATAGCAAGGGAGTAAGAAAAAGACAACTAACCTAAGATAACTGCTTAACTTCCAACATGTTCCTACTTTACCCCAAGAAAGTTACATAATATAGCAACATTTCAGTGAACTTGTTCCTACTACAACCATCAGAAATTAACAGACCATAGTCATTTCTGGGCATCCCCAGAACGTTAAATAGCTTATCTGTTCTTCCTGGATTATTGTTCCCCCTTCCTTAATTGCTCTCTACTGCTAGTTCCCCTACATTCTACATTATAAACCATTTGTTTTGCATTTTTCAAAGTTCACATTAGTGGTAGCATATAATATTTCTCTTTTTGTGCCTGGCTTATTTCGCTCAGCATTATGTCTTCAAGGTTCATCCATGTTGTCATATGTTTCACCAGATCGTTCCTTCTTACTGCCGCGTAGTATTCCATCGTGTGTATATACCACATTTTATTTATCCACTCATCTGTTGAAGGACATTTGGGTTGTTTCCATCTCTTGGCAATTGTGAATAATGCTGCTATGAACATTGGCGTGCAGATATCTGTTCGTGTCACTGCTTTCCGATCTTCCGGGTATATACCGAGGAGTGCAATCGCTGGATCGAATGGTAGCTCTATATCTAGTTTTCTAAGGAACTGCCAGACTGACTTCCAGAGTGGCTGAACCATTATACAGTCCCACCAACAATGAATAAGAGTTCCAATTTCTCCACATCCCCTCCAGCATTTGTAGTTTCCTGTTTGTTTAATGGCAGCCATTCTAACCGGTGTTAGATGGTATCTCATTGTGGTCTTAATTTGCATCTCTCTAATAGCTAGTGAAGCTGAACATTTTTTCATGTGTTTCTTGGTCATTTGTATTTCCTCTTCAGAGAACTGTCTTTTCATATCTTTTGCCCATTTTATAATTGGGCTGTCTGTATCTTTTTTTTTTTAAATTAACTATATAAAAAAAATTTTTAAAGAAAGATATGCAATAAAAAATCATTTCAAACAAACCATATCAAGGGAGCAAGAAAAAGACAACTAACCTAAGATAACTACTTTACTTCCAACATGTTCCTACTCTACACCAAGAAAATAACCTAATATAGCAACATTTCTGTGAATTTGTTCCTACCATACCCATCAGAAATTAACAAGCCATAGTCATTCCTGGGCATTACCAGAACATTAAATTTACCCATGATAGCTTATCTGTTCTTATTGGGTCGTCGTTCCCCCTTCATTAATTGCTCTCTATCACTAGTTCCCCTACATTCTACATTATAAACCATTTATTTTAGGAGTGTGTTGCTTAACCTCCAGGTGTTTGTGAATTTTCTAAGTCTCTGATGGTTATTGACTTCTAATTGTATTCCACTGTGGTCAGAGAATGTGCTTTGAATAATTTCAATTTTTTTTAATTTATTGAGGCTTGTTTTATGTCCCAGCATATGATCTATTCTGGAGAAAGTTCCATGATCACTAGAGAAGAATGTGCATCCTGGTGATTTCAGATGTGATGTTCTATATATGTCTGTTAAATCAAATTCATTTATCAGATTGTTTAGGTTTTCATATTCCTTACTGGTCTTCTATCTGGTTGATCTATCTATAGGAGAGAGTGATGTGTTGAAGTCTCCCACAATTATTGTGGAAACATCCATTGCTTCCTTTAGTTTTGCCAGTGTTTTTCTCATGTATTTTGTGGCACCTTGATTGGGTGCATAAACATTTATGATTGTTATTTCTTCTTGTTGAGTTGCCCCTTTTATTAGTATGTAGTGGCCTTCTTTGTCTCTCCTAACATCCTTGCATTTAAAGTCTATTTTAGCTGAGATTAATATTGCTACTCCTGCTTTCTTTTGGCTGTAGCTTGCATGAAATATTTTTTCCATCCTTTCACTTTCAATTTCTTTGTGTCCCTGTGTCTAAGATGAGTCCCTTGTATGCAACATATTGATGGTTCTTATTTTTTGATCCATTCTGCGAATCTATATCTTTTAATTGGGGAGTTTAATCCATTTACATTCAACATTATTACTGTGAAGGCATTTCTTAAATCAGCCATCCTATCCTTTGGATTATGTTTGTCAGATATATCCCCCCCTTAATGTCCTTTATTGAACCAATATTGAATCTCTTTAGTACTGAACCTTTCTCCATCTCTCTCCTTTCTTTGTTTCTCTGTTGGTAGGGCTCCCTTTAGTCTCTGAAGTAGGGCAGGACTTTTATTAGCAAAATCTCTCAGCATTTGTTTGTGAAAAATTTAAGCTCTCCCTCAAATTTGAAGGAGAGTTTTGCTGGATAAAGTATTCTTGGTTGGAAATTTTTCTCTCTCAGAATTTTAGGTATGTCATGCCACTGCCTTCTCACCTCCATGGTGGCCACTGAGTAGTCACTACTTAGTCTTATGTTGTTTCCTTTGTAAGTGGTGAATTGCTTTTCTCTTGCTGCTTTCAGAACTTGCTCCTTCTCTTCATTATTTGACAGTCTGATCAGAATATGTCTTGGAGTGGGTTTATTTGGATTTATTTTATTTGGAGTTCACCGGGAATTTATGCTTTGTGTATTTATATTGTGTAGAAAGTTTGGGAAGTTTTCCCCAACAATTTCTTTGAATACTCTTTCTAGACCTTTACCCTTCTCTTCCCCTTCTGGGACACCAATGAGTCTTATATTTGGGTGTTTTATTTTATCTATCATATCCCTGAGGTCCATTTTGATGTTTTTGATTTTTTTCCCCATTCTTTCTTTTGTTCTTTCATTTTCCATTCTGTGGTCCTCAAGGTCGCTGATTCATTGTTCAGCTTCCACTAGTCTTGTGCTATGAGTATCCCAAATCTTTTTAATTTGGCCAACAGTTTCTTTTATTTCCCTAAGATCATCTATTTTTTTATTTACTCTTGCAATTTCTTCTTTATGCTCTTCTAGGGTCTTCTTCATGTCCTTTATATCCTGTGCTGTGCTCTTCTTCATGTCCTTTATATCCTGTGCCATGCTCTTGCTGTTTGTCTTTAGTTCTTTGATTAATTGCTCCAAGTACTGTGTGTCCTCTGATCTTTTGATTTGGGTGTTTGGGTTTGGGTTATCCATATCATCTGGTTTTATCATATGCTTTAAAATTTTCTGTTGTTTTTGGCCTCTTGGCATTTGCTTTACTTGATAGGGTTCTTTTAGAATATGTAGGATTATTCAAAGCTGAATCTCTAATTTGTCAGATCTACAGCTTGGTGGCGTATACTTTCTCTAACTAACCAGCAGATGGCATCTTCAAGTCACCTATTCCCCTCAAGTCAGTTCTCCCCAACTTTGTCTTTGTCGTGTGTGGGGGTCTGATTCTTGTGGGGTCCAATTGGTGCAACAAGTTTGGGTGTGTTGTTGGAGCTGTCCACCCTGAATGTGGGGCATGTATCTGAGCAGATAAGGAGGGAGGGCAGCTTTAATAATCAAACCTTTTGGGTGTTCCTGGATATTTAAGGCTGTTGCAGGAGTCTAAACCTTCATTTCAGTCTCGCCACAGATTGTCTCTGCTGCTGACCCACAAGTCCTTGGTATTGGTGTATGGTCCCTGGGATTTCCGAGTGGGTCCCTCTTTCACACCATGCCCTTCCAGGGCCTCTGCTGAGGGAAGGTTGTGCTACGTCACAAGTGCGCACCATCCCTCAAGGGAAGTTTTGGGCCATGGGCCGTGCAGGTGCATTCCCAGACTGCTGTAAGGATGGCTGAATGGGGTGTGCCAATTTCCCCCTTTTTGCACAGCTCTGCCTTCCCAGCTCCAGGACAATTAGCTGTGGGTGCGCAAAAGGTTATTGTCCACAGCCAACACTGTGGCATGTGCGTGTGCCACTGGAAACACCCCCGTCACACTGGGTTTCTTGGCACGGCTCTGGGCTGTGGCCCCAGCACCAGGCAGGAGCGTTCCCAGCCCACTGGGAAGATGGCTGTAAGGGGTCTGTTTTTTTTCCCCTTTTGGCTAACCTCTGCCTTCCTCGCTCCGAGACAATTAGCAGCAGGTGCGCAAAAGGCTATCTTCCACACCAGATATTGAGGCGTTCGCACAGACCGTTCCTGCCGTGCTTCACTGTGCAGTTCTTGCTGCCGTATCTGCAGCCGCTTTTGGGTTTTTTTTTTAAAAAGAACTAGTCCACCTCCAAACACCAACCTTCGGTTTCCCCACACTGCAGTGTGGCTGCCAGATATTCAGTGGCTTACTCACTCGTTTCAGAACGCAGACTCCCAGTTTCACCAAGTGCATGGTCCCTGTGGATTTAACAGACCTTGTCCAGCTGGTGCATCACTGGAACTGGTGTTCTGGGTCACTTTCTGGCTTTTATCTAGTATTTTTCATGGAGGTGTTTTTTTTCCCTGTCTCTCCTAGCTGCCATCTTCTCTTACCCAAAACTATTCCTATTTTTTTAAGTGTTTTTATCAAGAAGGGGTGCTGAATTTTGTCAAATGCTTTTTCTTTATCAATTGAGATGATCATATGGGTTTTTTCTCTTCATTTTGCTGATGTTACATATTACATTAATTGATTTTCTTGTATTGAACCACCCTTGCATAACTGGGATAAAACCCACAGGATCATGGTGTTTAATTCTTTTAATGTGCTCTTGGATTTGATTTGTAAGTATTTTTTTGAGGATTTTTGCATCTATATTCATAAGAGAAATTGATCCATAATTTTTTTTTCTTAGAGTATCTTTTTAATGTAATTTTATTGAGATATATTCACACACCATATAATCCATCCAAAGTATACAATTAATGCCTCACAGTATCATCATATAGCTGTGCATTCATCACCACAATCAATTTTAGAACATTTTCATTACTCCAAAATAAAGAAAGAAAATAAAAAGAACACCCAAAACATCCCATACCCCCTTATCCCCCCTATTATTTATATATATTTTTGTCTTTGTTTGATTACTCATCTGCCCATACACTGAATAAAGAGAGTGTCAGTCGCAAGTTTTTCACAATCAAAAGATCACATGATAAAACCTATATAATTATACAATCATTAAGAATCAAGTGTACTAGATTATAGTTCAAGAGATTCAGGTATTTCCTTCTAGCTATTCTAATACACTAGGAACTAAAAAGGAATATCTATATAATGCATAAGAATAATCTCCAGAATGACCTCTTGACTGTATTTGAAAACTTTTAGTCACTGAAACTTTATTTTGTTTCATTTCTTTTCCCCCTTTGGTCAAGAAGACTTTCTCAATCCCACAATCACCAGTATCTTTCTCTGCCTTTGGTATTAGGGTGATGTTGCCCTCTTGGAATGAGTTAGGTAGTATTCCCTCCTCTATTTTTTTTTTTTTTGGAAGATTTTGAGCAGAATTGGTATTAATTCTTCTTAGAATGATTCGTAGAATCCACCTTTGAAGCCATCTGGTCCTGGGCTTTTCTGTTTTGGGAAGGTTTCTATGATGGATTCAATCTCTTTGCTTCTAATTGGTCTGTTGAGGTTTTCTATTTCTTATAGAGTCAGTGTAGTTTATTCATGTGTTTCTAGGAATTTGTCCATTTCATCTAGGTTGTCTAATTTGTTGTCATACAGTTGTTCATAGTATCCTCTTATGAACTTTTTTATTTCTCTGGGGTACTGCAGTAGTAATGTTCCCCCTCTCATTTCTGATTTTTTTTTATTTGCATCTTCTCTCTTTTTTCTTTGTCAATCAAGCTACAGGTTTGTCAATTTTATTGATATTTTCAAAGAACCAACTTTTGCTTGTGTGTTTCTCTCCATTTTTTAATTCTCTATTTCATTTATCTCTGCCCTAATCTTTGTTATTTCCTTCCTTCTGCTCACTTTGGATTCAGTTTACTCTGCTTTTTCTAGATCCTCCCATTGTGAGATTAGGTCTCTGCTTTGAGATCTTCTTTATTTTAAAATGTAAGCATTTAGAGCTATAAATTTCCCTCTCATCACTGTCTTTGCTTCATCCCACAAGTTTTGGTGTGTTTTACTTTTCATTTGCCTCAAGACAATCTCTAAATTATTTAATGATTTCTTCTTTGACCCATTGTTTAAGAGCACATTGTTTAATTACCACATACTTGTGAATTTTCTATTTTTCCCTCGGTGGATAAGATATATTGTATGATTTTCATGTTTTTGAATTTATTGAGACTTGTTTTGTGACTTAAGATATGGTTTATCTTGGAGAATAATCCATGTGCACTACAGAAGAATGTGTATTCTACTGCTATTGTGTGAAGTGTTCTCTGTATGTCTGCTAGGCTGAGTTGGTTTAGAATATCATTCAAGTCTTCCATTTCCTTACTGAAATTCTGTCTAGATGGTCTATCCATTATTGAAAGTGGTGTGTTAAAGTCTCCTATTACTACTGTAGAAATATTTATTTCTCCCTTCAAATCTGTCAATATTTGCTTCACATATTTTGGGGTTTTGCTGTTATTTACATGCACATATATGTTTATAATTACTTTGCCATCTTATGGAACTGACCTTTTTGCCAGTATATAATGACATTCTTTGTATCTCATACATTTTTTACTTAAAGTCTTGTTCTTTTCTGATATTAGTGTAGTTACCCCAACTCTCTTTTTGTTACTACTTGCATGGTATATTTTTCCATCCTTTCACTTTCTACCTATTTATGTCTTTGAATTTCAGGTGTGTCTCTTATAAACAGCACATAATTGTGTCATGCTTTTTTTTATCCATTCTAGCAATCTCTGCCTTTTGGCTGAAGAGTTTATTCCATTTACATTTAAAGTAAGTACTGACAATGAAGGTCCTTCTTATTCCATTTTGCTATTTATTTTCCAAATGCTTTAAGCCTTTTCTGACCCTCAATTCTTCCATTAATGCCTATTTTCATATTTATTTTATTTTTTGTATTGTACTATTATGAGTCCCTACCCATTTATTTCTGAATATATATTTTCCTATATTTTCTTTGTGGTTATCTTAGGGCTAATAATATTTAACATGCTACATATATAAAAATTTTGGTGATTAAGTTCATTTGTCAACTTGGCTAGGTTATGGTGTCCAGTTGGTTTATCAAGCAAACACAGGCTTGTTTGTTACTGTGAAAATATTTCATGGAGTAAATCATCAGTAGGTTGATTGCATCTATGACTGATTACATCTACAATCAACTTAGGAGATTGCCTTCAGAAATGAGAGATGTCTTATCCAATCTGTTGAAGGCCTTAAAGGGAGAACACATGATTTCAGCAGTCAGAAGGAAGAATTTCCATCTCTACTTCAGCCAGCAAGCTTCTGCTAGGGAATTCATTGAAAATCTTCATCAGAACTCCCAGCTTGCAGCCTACCCTCCAGAGTTCAGACTTGCCCATCCTCCCAGTCACATGATCTGATTCCTATAATAAATCTCATAATATTTACATAATATATCTGTATCTATATATCCCCATATCTTCATATCTATATCTATATCTATATCTATATCTATATCTATATCTACCTACCTACCTATCATCTATCTCCTGCCATTTCTGTTTCTCTGGAGAACACTGACTAATAGAGATTTGGTACTGGGATGGTTCTTGAGAAAGGGAATATTAAGAATAAGGTTTTTCAGTTGGTTCTGGATTTTGGAATTGGTTCTCTAATCTGATTTGATTCAAAGTCACTAATGACTCTGTTTTCAATGATAAAACAGGGACTGATATTCCATGGCATGAATTGGCAATAGAGATATGCAAAATGTCACCATTGGAAACTGCTATTCAAATCCTTATAAGAGGCAAGGCTTTGAAAGACAGTTTATTTGCTACCTCAATAGAGTTTTATTAAAAATTATACTGATGTTGGCTGGTTGTTCTTAAATTTGCTGGATAGAGCTGTTAAAGAAAGGCATAGGTTCAAGTCTTTGAATTACCAGCATAAGCATGGCATGAAAGATGTGGAAGTTTCTTTGTGTTCTCTGACAGAAACTTATTTCTTGTAGCCACAGACCTGAGATTTCTGATAACCAGGCCCAGAGTCTCATTGTGACAGCAGTTGAATTACAACATAAATTCAATTCCTAACTGTGCAAGTTGTCTGCTGTTAAAATGAGGGCATTGATCGGAAAGGAATGGGATCCTGAGAATTAGAATGGAGAAATATGAGTTGATGATGATGGTGGGGACATTTAAACCCTAGATTCTGCTGAGAATTCCTTTCCAGATAAACCTGTAATCATCTGCTCTAAGGAATCAGCCTCCCAACCTTGTCTGCCCAAGAAATCAGCCATTAAGCCTCCATGTGAAGAAATTAACCCTACTGTGACTGATAAACCTGTAACTGCCTCCCCTGAGGAAACAGCCCTCACATTTCCATCTGAAGAGATTAATCTTGTTTCACCAGATGAAACTGCAGTGGAATGCTCTGAAGTAGTTGGCTGGTAAGAGGCTACTTATCCCTCTCATGACCCACCCCATCACCCTTCTTTTATTTCAGAACTATAACTATCCTGATGCCCCACAGGCCCCAAGAGTTGAGGTGCAAAATGTAGCCAATGAGGAGGTGCACTACACTCCAAAAGAGCTGCATGATTTCTCCAATTTATATAGACAGAGATTAAGGGAATATGTGTGGGAATGAATTTTAAAAGTGTGGAATAATGGTGGAAGGAACATATGGTTGGATCTGGATTTAATGTTTGCAGCTCAAGGGGTTAGAAGGAGCTCTAGACCAGTTTACTGGGGAAGAGAAAACTTGGGCCAGGGTTACAGGTGGTTTGGCAAGATAAAGCAGTACCACCAAAAGTGGACAGCATAGCATTACAGCCCCTTTCTGGGACATCCCTGAAGCACAATGGTGAAGGGAAATCCTTCCAGTAGGAACATCAAGCCTTGCACCTGGTTGTCCATTTTCCTGGAAGGAGAAATAGCTAGAGTTGTGTTTGAATAATGATCCATGAGCTATGGCCAATGGTTTGGCTGCATGATCAAGGACTTTGAAGGAGCAAAATTGGAAAATTTGTGAGAAAGAGGTCTGGTCTTACCATGTTCCCCATCATCCTGAAAAAACTGGATTGATAGAATGGGGGGTAGCCTTTTGAAGGTATGATTATTGTACCAACTGGGTGGTAATATCTTGCAGGGATGGAGCAATGATCCCCAAGAGGCTGTATGTGCTCTAAGTAGGCATCCACTCTATGGTGCTCTTTCTCCCATATCCAGGATCCATGGGCCTGTGAATCAAGGGGTGGAAGTGGGAGTGGCACTTTTCACTATTACCCCTAGTGATCCACTAGGAAAATTTTTGCTTTCTTTCCTTGCAACTTTAAGCTCTGGTGGCTTACAGGTCTTTGATCCAAAAGGAAGACTGCTTCCACCATGAATCACAATTATTACATTGAATTGGAAGACTGCCACCCAGCCACTTTGGGCTTCTCATGCCTCTGAATCTATAGAAAAATAAGGAGATTACTATACTGGCTGGGGCTGTTGATCCTGATTATCAAAGGGAAATAGGACTGCAACTACACAATGGAGGTAAAGAAGAGTTTGCCTGGAATACAGGAGCTCTTATAGTGTGCCTGTTAGTACTACTATGCCCTGTGATTAAAGTTAATGGAAAACTGCAACAACCCAATCCATGCAAGACTACCAATGGCCCAGAAACTTCAGGAATGAAGGTTGGGTCACCTCATCAGGGAAAGTGCTGAAGTGCTTGCTGAGGGTAATAAGAATATGGAATTTGTAGTAGAAGATGTTAGTTATAAATAGGAGCTATGACCACATGACCAGTTACAGAAATGAGGATTGTAATGGTTATGAATATTTCTTCTTTGTTTTGTTATTAATATGTTTGTACTTATACATAAAGTAAATATCTTGTTTTCTTCCCTATTTTATTCCCTTATCATATAACATAAATTGTATTAACTTTATCTCATAGTTTTCAAGTTAAAGATTATCAAGTTTAAGAGAGAATATCGATGATTTATGGGAAAGATGATGGGGCGGGGGGTTTCAGGACTCACTTTTCCTCCAAATGCAGCTAGTGGACAGGCAGAAATGATCTGAAACAACTTTTCAGGGCTCTGGAGGCCAAGGAGCACTGTACAGCATCCAGGGAAGAACAGAACAATGAGGCTGAGAAACTGGTAGAGGTCTGTGAGTAACTCACTCCATGGTAGCTGATGGCAGCCCCCCTCCCCACAGAGCACACACTTGAGGTGAGCTGGCATGGGTCTGGTCCCTGTCTGGTTGCTGCAGATGGAAGGAGATGTGGAAGCCCTCCTCCACAAAATGGGGGTGTGAGGGCACAGCTGAGTACTGATTACAGTTTTTGATCAGTGAATTTAGATCACTGGGTCCCAACTCTGAACCACTTTTTTAGCCTACCTCAGACAAGGACTGCCACAGCCATTGTTTCAACCCAGCACCCAACAGGGATGAAGGCAGTGGAGGTTTAAAGATGCAGGGCCTCCTTGGGGTTGTGGGCAGGCCAGGAATGCACAGCTTTGGGGGGTCATCAAAAAGGCTATTTGTGTCTCTCCTGAATCTCTCCCCAGGGCTCTTTGGAGTTGGTCTATTCTAGCTTCATGGGTCCCTGGCCCTGCTTTGGCTGGGAAATAATAAAGTCCCCTCCAGGGTGACTTCCTCCCAGAAATTGTCCTCCAGGCAAAAGCAGTTAGAGGCAATGAAAGGAGAGTAAAAAAAATAATAAACTATAGAGACAAAACAAAAACAAACAGAACAGATCAAGACACCAAGGGAGGAAAGGAAGCTTTCTTCTGGGAGTGAAACAACTGCAAAAATAGTGCAATTTCAAAAATTGTACTGCAACCCAGGGCAAGAATCAGATTAAGAAGAGATGAAAAAATCTGATCAGTTAAACAGGGCAATTCTAAAGGTCTAGAATAAGCTGAACCAAGTGTCAAAGATGAGCCTTAACACAAAGTCAATCAACAATAAAACTCTAGGCAAGAGAGAGAAACTGAACTTCAGAGTAAACTCATCAAGATAATCAGATGCCTATACATCAGCAAAAAATTATAAGCCATACTAAGGAAGATATGGCCCAATCAAAGGAACAAATTAAAACTTCAGAGGAGACACATAATTTGGAACAACTAATCAAAGATGTTCAAATCTCCTAAATCAATTCTAAGAGAGGACAGAAACAATGGCTAAAGAGATAAAGGATATTAAGAAGACACTGGGTGAGCATAAAGAAGAATTTGTAAGTATGAAAATGAACATAGCAAAACTTATGGGAATGAAAGTCACAATAGATGAGAGTAAAAATACACTAGAGGCATACAACAGCAGATTTGAACAGGCAGAAGAATTAGCAAGCTAGAAGATAAGACAATTGAAATCTTAAAGACAGAAGAAAAGATAAAGAAATGAATGGAAAAAAATGAGCAAGTTCTCAGGGAATTGAATGACAGCATGAAGTGCACAAACATACTTGCCACGTGTGTTCCAGAAGGAGAAGAAAGGTCAAAAGGGACAGAAAGAATATTTGAGGAAATAATGGCCCCAAATTTCCCAACTCTTATGAAAGATATATATATATATATATATCCAGGAAGCAAGATGTACTCCAAAAAGAGTAAATCCTAATAGACCTACTCCAAGACACATAATAACCAGCATATCAAATGCCAAAGGTAAAGACAGAATCCCGAAAGCAGCAAGAGAAAAGCAATTCCATCACATATGAGGGAACCACCATAAGATTAAGTGCTGAGGCGGGGCAAGATGGCAGACTGGTGAGCTGTATGTTTTAGTTACTCCTCCAGGAAAGTAGGTAGAAAGCCAGGAACTGCGTGGACTGGACACCACAGAGCAATCTGACTTTGGGCATACTTCATACAACACTCATGAAAACGTGGAACTGCTGAGATCAGTGAAATCTGTAAGTTTTTGCGGCCAGGGGACCCGCGCCCCTCCCTGCCAGGCTCAGTCCCGTGGGAGGAGGGGCTGTCAGCTCCGGGAAGGAGAAGGGAGAACTGCAGTGGCAGCCCTTATCGGAAACTCATTCTACTGATTCAAACTCCAACCATAGATAGACTGAGACCAGACACCAGAGAATCTGAGAGCAGCCAGCCCAGCAGAGAGGAGACAGGCGTAGAAAAAAAACAACACGAAAAACTCCAAAATAAAAGCGGAGGATTTTTGGAGTTCTGGTGAACATAGAAAGGGGAAGGGCCCTGAGGCACATATGCAAATCCTGAAGAAAAGCTGATCTCTCTGCCCTGTGGACCTTTCCTTAATGGCCCTGGTTGCTTTGTCTATTAGCATTTCAATAACCCATTAGATCTCTGAGGAGGGCCCGTTTTTTTTTTTTTGCTGTTGTTGTTTTTTTTTGTTTTGTTTTGTTTTTAATCCTTTTTTCCTTTTCTAAAACAATTACTCTAAGAAGCCCAATACAGAAAGCTTCAAAGACTTGCTATTTGGGCAGGTCAAGTCAAGAGCAGAACTAGGAGAGCTCTGAGACAAAACGCAATAATCCAGTGGCTGAGAAAATTCACTAAACACCACAACTTCCCAAGAAAAGGGGGGTGTCCTCTCACAGCCATCATCCTGGTGGACAGGAAACACTCCTGCCCATCGCCAGCCCCATAGCCCAGAACTTCCCCAGACAATCCAGTGTGACGGAAGTGCTTCAAATAACAGGCACACACCACAAAACTGGGCGTGGACATTAGCCTTCCCTGCAACCTCAGCTGATTGTCCCAGAGTTGGGAAGGTAGAGCAGTGTGAATTAACAAAGCCCCATTCAGCCATCATATCAGCAGACTGGGAGCCTCCCGACACAGCCCAGCAGCCCAGAACTGCCCTGGGGGGACGGCACTCACCTGTGACATAGCACAGTCATCCCTCAACAGAGGACCCAGGGTGCACGGCCTGGAAGAGGGGCCCACTTGCAAGTCTCGGGAGCCATACGCCAATACCAAGGACTTGTGGGTCAGTGGCAGAGACAAACTGTGGCAGGACTGAACTGAAGGATTAGACTATTGCAGCAGCTTTAAAACTCTAGGATCACCAGGGAAATTTGATTGTTAGAGCCACCCCCCCTCCCTGACTGCCCAGAAACACGCCCCATATACAGGGCAGGCAACACCAACTACACATGCAAGCTTGATACACCAATTGGACCCCACAAGACTCACTACCCCACTCACCAAAAAGGCTAAGCAGGGGAGAACTGGCTTGTGGAGAACAGGTGGCTCGTGGACGCCACCTGCTGGTTAGTTAGAGAAAGTGTACTCCACGAAGCTGTAGATCTGATGAATTAGAGATAAGGACTTCAATTGGTCTACAAATCCTAAAAGAACCCTATCAAGTTCAGCAAATGCCACGAGGCCAAAAACAACAGAAAATTATAAAGCATATGAAAAAAACAGACGATATGGATAACCCAAGCCCAAGCACCCAAATCAAAAGACCAGAAGAGACACAGCACCTAGAGCAACTACTCAAAGAACTAAAGATGAACAATGAGACCATAGTATGGGAGATAAAGGAAATCAAGAAGGCCCTAGAAGAGCATAAAGAAGACATTGCAAGACTAAATAAAAAAATGGATGATCTTATGGAAATTAAAGAAACTGTTGACCAAATTAAAAAGATTCTGGACACTCATAGTACAAGACTAGAGGAAGTTGAACAATGAATCAGTGACCTGGAAGATGACAGAATGGAAAATGAAAGCATAAAAGAAAGAATAGGGAAAAAAATTGAAAAAATCGAAATGGACCTCAGGGATATGATAGATAATATGAAACGTCCAAATATAAGACTCATTGGTGTCCCATAAGGGGAAGAAAAGGGTAAAGGTCTAGGAAGAGTATTCAAAGAAATTGTTGGGGAAAACTTCCCAAATCTTCTAAACAACATAAATACACAAATCATAAATGCTCAGCGAACTCCAAATAGAATAAATCCAAATAAACCCACTCTGAGACATATACTGATCACACTATCAAACACAGAAGAGAAGGAGCAAGTTCTGAAAGCAGCAAGAGAAAAGCAATTCACCACATACAAAGGAAACAGCATAAGACTAAGTAGTGACTACTCAGCAGCCACCATGGAGGTGACAAGGCAGTGGCAAGATATATTTAGAGTTCTGAGTGAGAAAAATTTCCAGCCAAGAATACTTTATCCAGCAAAGCTCTCCTTCAAATTTGAGGGAAAGCTTAAATTTTCACAGACAAACAAATGCTGAGAGAATTTGCTAACAAGAGACCTGCCCTACTGGAGATACTCAAGGGAGCCCTACAGACAGAGAAACAAAGAAAGGAGAGAGAGACTTGGAGAAAGGTTCAGTACTAAAGAGATTCGGTATGGGTACAATAAAGGATATTAATAGACAGAGGGGAAAAATATGACAAACATAAACCAAAGGATAAGATGGATGATTCACGAAATGCCTTCACGGTTATAACGTTGAATGTAAATGGATTAAACTCCCCAATTAAAAGATATAGATTCGCAGAATGGATCAAAAAAAATGAACCATCAATATGTTGCATACAAGAGACTCATCTTAGACACAGGGACACAAAGAAACTGAAAGTGAAAGGATGGAAAAAAATATTTCATGCAAGCTACAGCCAAAAGAAAGCAGGTGTAGCAATATTAATCTCAGATAAAATAGACTTCAAATGCAGGGATGTTTTGAGAGACAAAGAAGGCCACTACGTACTAATAAAAGGGGCAATTCAGCAAGAAGAAATAACAATCGTAAATGTCTATGCACCCAACCAAGGTGCCACAAAATACATGAGAGAAACACTGGCAAAACTAAAGGAAGCAATCGATGTTTCCACAATAATTGTGGGAGACTTCAACACATCACTCTCTCCTATAGATAGATCAACCACACAGAAGACCAATAAGGAAATTGAAAACCTAAACAATCTGATAAATGAATTAGATTTAACAGACATATACAGGACATTACATCCCA
This sequence comes from Choloepus didactylus, assembly GCF_015220235.1. NCBI lineage: Eukaryota > Metazoa > Chordata > Mammalia > Pilosa > Megalonychidae > Choloepus > Choloepus didactylus. Next base: position 71,873,333 of record NC_051334.1, on the reverse strand, counting down.
AATCACCAGGATACACATACTTTTCTAGTGCTCATGGAACTTTCTCCAGAATAGATCATATGCTGGGACATAAAACAAGCCTCAATAAATTTAAAAAGATTGAAATTATTCAAAGCACATTCTCTGACCACAATGGAATACAATTAGAAGTCAATAACCATCAGAGACTTAGAAAATTCACAAATAACTGGAGGTTAAACAACACACTCCTAAACAATCAGTGGGTTAAAGAAGAAATAGCAAGAGAAATTGCTAAATATATAGAGACGAATGAAAATGAGAACACAACATACCAAAACCTATGGGATGCAGCAAAAGCAGTGCTGAGGGGGAAATTTATAGCACTAAACGCATATATTAAAAGGAAGAAAGAGCCAAAATCAAAGAACTAATGGATCAACTGAAGAAGCTAGAAAATGAACAGCAAACCAATCCTAAACCAAGTACAAGAAAAGAAATAACAAGGATTAAAGCAGAAATAAATGACATAGAGAACAAAAAAACAATAGAGAGGATAAATATCACCAAAAGTTGGTTCTTTGAGAAGATCAACAAGATTGACAAGCCCCTAGCTAGACTGACAAAATCAAAAAGACAGAAGACCCATATAAACAAAATAATGAATGAAAAAGGTGACATAACTGCAGATCCTGAAGAAATTAAAAAAATTATAAGAGGATACTATGAACAACTGTATGGCAACAAACTGGATAATGTAGAGGAAATGGACAATTTCCTGGAAACATATGAACAACCTAGACTGACCAGAGAAGAAATAGAAGACCTCAACCAACCCATCACAAGCAAAGAGATCCAATCAGTCATCAAAAATCTTCCCACAAATAAATGCCCAGGGCCAGATGGCTTCACAGGGGAATTCTACCAAACTTTCCAGAAAGAACTGACACCAATCTTACTCAAACTCTTTCAAAACATTGAAGAAAATGGAACACTACCTAACTCATTTTATGAAGCTAACATCAATCTAATACCAAAACCAGGCAAAGATGTTACAAAAAAGGAAAACTACCGGCCAATCTCCCTAATGAATATAGATGCAAAAATCCTCAACAAAATACTTGCAAATCGAATCCAAAGACACATTAAAAAAATCATACACCATGACCAAGTGGGGTTTATTCCAGGCATGCAAGGATGGTTCAACATAAGAAAATCAATCAATGTATTACAACACATTAACAAGTCAAAAGGGAAAAATCAAATGATCATCTCAATAGATGCTGAAAAAGCATTTGACAAAATTCAACATCCCTTTTTGATAAAAACACTTCAAAAGGTAGGAATTGAAGGAAACTTCCTCAACATGATAAAGAGCATATATGAAAAACCCACAGCCAGCATAGTACTCAATGGTGAGAGACTGAAAGCCTTCCCTCTAAGATCAGGAACAAGACAAGGATGCCCGCTATCACCACTGTTATTCAACATTGTGCTGGAAGTGCTAGCCAGGGCAATCCGGCAAGACAAAGAAATAAAAGGCATCCAAATTGGAAAAGAAGAAGTAAAACTGTCATTGTTTGCAGATGATATGATCTTATATCTAGAAAACCCTGAGAAATCGACGATACAGCTACTAGAGCTAATAAACAAATTTAGCAAAGTAGCGGGATACAAGCTTAATGCACATAAGTCAGTAATGATTCTATATGCTAGAAATGAACAAACTGAAGAGACACTCAAGAAAAAGATACCATTTTCAATAGCAACTAAAAAAATCAAGTACCTAGGAATAAACTTAACCAAAGATGTAAAAGACCTATACAAAGAAAACTACATAACTCTACTAAAAGAAATAGAAGGGGACCTTAAAAGATGGAAAAATATTCCATGTTCATGGATAGGAAGACTAAATGTCATTAAGATGTCAATTCTACCCAAACTCATCTACAGATTCAATGCAATCCCAATCAAAATTCCAACAACCTACTTTGCAGACTTGGAAAAGCTAGTTATCAAATTTATTTGGAAAGGGAAGATGCCTCGAATTGCTAAAGACACTCTAAAAAAGAAAAACGAAGTGGGAGGACTTACACTCCCTGACTTTGAAGCTTATTATAAAGACACAGTTGCCAAAACAGCATGGTACTGGCACAAAGATAGACATATAGATCAATGGAATCGAATTGAGAATTCGGAGAAAGACCGTCAGATATATGGCCGACTGATCTTTGATAAGGCCCCCAAAGTCACTGAACTGAGTCATAATGGTCTTTTCAACAAATGGGGCTGGGAGAGTTGGATATCCATATCCAAAAGAATGAAAGAGGACCCCTACCTCACCCCCTATACAAAAATTAACTCAAAATGGACCAAAGATCTCAATATAAAAGAAAGTACCATAAAACTCCTAGAAGATAATGTAGGAAAACATCTTCAAGACCTTGTATTAGGCGGCCACTTCCTAGACTTTACACCCAAAGCACAAGCAACAAAAGAGAAAATAGATAAATGGGAACTCCTCAAGCTTAGAAGTTTCTGCACCTCAAAGGAATTTCTCAAAAAGGTAAAGAGGCAGCCAACTCAATGGGAAAAAATTTTTGGAAACCATGTATCTGACAAAAGACTGATATCTTGCATATATAAAGAAATCCTACAACTCAATGACAATAGTACAGACAGCCCAATTATAAAATGGGCAAAAGATATGAAAAGACAGTTCTCTGAAGAGGAAATACAAACGGCCAAGAAACACATGAAAAAATGTTCAGCTTCACTAGCTATTAGAGAGATGCAAATTAAGACCACAATGAGATACCATCTAACACCGGTTAGAATGGCTGCCATTAAACAAACAGGAAACTACAAATGCTGGAGGGGATGTGGAGAAATTGGAACTCTTATTCACTGTTGGTGGGACTGTATAATGGTTCAGCCACTCTGGAAGTCAGTCTGGCAGTTCCTTAGAAAACTAGATATAGAGTTACCATTCGATCCAGCGATTGCACTTCTCGGTATATACCTGGAAGATCGGAAAGCAGTGACACGAACAGATATCTGCATGCCAATGTTCATAGCAGCATTATTCACAATTGCCAAAAGATGGAAACAACCCAAATGTCCTTCAACAGATGAGTGGATAAATAAAATGTGGTATATACACACGATGGAATACTACGCGGCAGTAAGAAGGAACGATCTCGTGAAACATATGACAACATGGATGAACCTTGAGGACATAATGCTAAGCGAAATAAGCCAGGCACAAAAAGAGAAATATTATATGCTACCACTAATGTGAACTTTGAAAAATGTAAAACAAATGGCTTATAATGTAGAATGTAGGGGAACTAGCAATAGAGAGCAATTAAGGAAGGGGGAACAATAATCCAAGAAGAACAGATAAGCTATTTAACGTTCTGGGGATGCCCAGGAATGACTATGGTCTGTTAATTTCTGATGGATATAGTAGGAGCAAGTTCACAGAAATGTTGCTATATTAGGTAACTTTCTTGGGGTAAAGTAGGAACATGTTGGAAGTTAAGCAGTTATCTTAGGTTAGTTGTCTTTTTCTTACTCCCTTGTTATGGTCTCTTTGAAATGTTCTTTTATTGTATGTTTGTTTTCTTTTTAACTTTTTTTTCATACAGTTGATTTAAAAAAGAAGGGAAAGTTAAAAAAAAAAAAAAACAAGGAAAAAAAAAGATGTAGTGCCCCCTTGAGGAGCCTGTGGAGAATGCAGGGGTATTCGCCTACCCCACCTCCATGGTTGCTAACATGACCACAGACATAGGGGACTGGTGGTTTGATGGGTTGGGCCCTCTACCACAGGTTTTACCCTTGGGAAGACGGTTGCTGCAAAGGAGAGGCTAGGCCTCCCTATGGTTGTGCCTAAGAGCCTCCTCCCGAATGCCTCTTTGTTGCTCAGATGTGGCCCTCTCTCTCTGGCTAAGCCAACTTGAAAGGTGAAATCACTGCCCTCCCCCCTACGTGGGATCAGACACCCAGGGGAGTGAATCTCCCTGGCAACGTGGAATATGACTCCCGGGGAGGAATGTAGACCTGGCATCGTGGGACGGAGAACATCTTCTTGACCAAAAGGGGGATGTGAAAGGAAATGAAATAAGCTTCAGTGGCAGAGAGAATCCAAAAGGAGCCGAGAGGTCACTCTGATGGGCACTCTTACGCACACTTTAGACAACTCTTTTTAGGTTCTAAAGAATTCGGGTAGCTGGTGGTGGATACCTGAAACTATCAAACTACAACCCAGAACCCATGAATCTCGAAGACAGTTGTATAAAAATGTAGCTTATGAGGGGTGAAAAGGGGATTGGGAAAGCCATAAGGACCACACTCCACTTCGTCTAGTTTATGGATGGATGAGTAGAAAAATAGGGGAAGGAAACAAACAGACAAAGGTACCCAGTGTTCTTTTTTACTTCAATTGCTCTTTTACACTCTAATTATTATTCTTGTTATTCTTGTGTGTGTGCTAATGAAGGTGTCAGGGAGTGATTTGGGTGATGAATGTACAACTATGTAATGGTACTGTGAACAATCAAAAGTACGATTTGTTTTGTATGACTGCGTGGTATATGAATATATCTCAATAAAATGAAGATTAAAAAAAAAAAAAGACATAATGCTGAGCAAAATAAGCCAGGCAGAAAAAGAGAGATATTGTATGTTACCACTAATGTGAATTCTGTGAAAAATGTACAATGTTCTATACTGTAGAATGTAGGGGACCTAGAGATACCAATTAGTGGAGGGGGAATGATAATCTAATAAGAACAGATAAACTATGGAGGGTAATCTCAAGGTTATGGGAATGCTCAGGAATGATTATGGTTTGTAAACTTTCTTGGATATAGTAAGATCATGTTGGAAGCAATAGAGTTATTTTAGGTTTTTTTTTCTCTTATTCCTTTGTTTTCTTAGGGGTTGTTAATTTTCTTGGGGTATGGTAGGAACATGTTGGAAGCAATGTAGTCGTTTTAGATTATTTGTTTTTCTTACTCCTCTGTTTGGACACGGTTTATTAATTTTCTTGGGGTATGGTAGGAACATATTGGAAGCAAAGTAGTTATTTTAGGTTATTTGTTTTCCTTAATCCATTGCTCTGTTTGAAATGCTGTGGGGTTTTTTTGGTTGTTGTTTGCCTGTTTGTTTTTAATTTTTTGATAAACAAAAGTTAAAAAATTGAAAAAAAATCAGTAGAAAAATGGGAGTAAAAACTAAATGACAAATAGGGTGGGATGGGGGGATGGTTTGGGTATTCTCTTTTCACTTTTATTTTTTATTCTTATTCTGATTCTTTCTGATGTAAGGAAAATGTTCAGAAATAGATTGTGGTGATGAACGCATAACTATATGATCATACTGTGAACAGTTGATTGTATACAATGGATGACTGTATGGTTTATGAATATATTTCAATAAAACTGAATTAAAAAAAAAAAAAAAAGATTAAGTGCTAACTTCCCATCAGAAACCATGGAAGTGAAAAGGCAGTGGTGTGATACATTTAAGGTACTGACAGAGAAAAAATGCCAGTCAGGAATTCTTTATCTGGGAAAACTGTCCTTAAAAAGTAAGGGATAATTTAAAATATTCACAGATAAACTGAAACTGAGAGACTTCATCAACAAGAGACCTGCCTTACAAGAATTATTAAAGGGAGTTGTGCAAGCTGAAAGGAAAAGAAAGGAGAGAGGGGCTTGGTGGAGAGTATAGAAATGATGAGTACCAATAAGAGTAATTAAAAGGGTGAAAAGGGAGAAAAAAAATGATATGACATAGAAAACCAAAGAATAAAATGGTAAAAGTAAGTACTGCCTTTGCAACAATAACATTGAGTGTTAATGGATTAAATTCCCCTATCAAAAGACACATATTGGTAGAATGGGAAAAAAGTATGATCCATCTATATGCTGTCTACAGGAGACTCATTGTAGACCCAAGGACCCTACCAGGTTGAATGTGAAGGGTTGAAAAAGATATTCCATGCAAACAGTAACCAAAAAAGAGCTGGGGTAGCTATACTGATACTGGACAAATTAGACTTTAAATGAAAAACTGTTATAAAACACAAAGCAGATCACTATACATTAATAAGAGGGGCAATCCACCAAGAAGAAATAACAGTCATAAATATTTATGCACCTAGCCATGGTGCCCCCAAATACACAAGGCAAACACTGGCAAAACTGAAGGGAGAAATAGGCATTCTCTACAATAAAAGTGGGAGAATTCAATACACCACTCTCTTCAGTAGATAGAACATCTGGAGAGAGGATCATTAAGGAAACAGAGAATTTGAATAATATGATAAATGAACTAGATCTAACAGACATATACAGAACATTGCTCCCCCAAATAGCAAGCTATACATTCTTCTCAAATGCACATGACTCATTCTCCAGGATAGACCACATGTTGAGTCACAAAACAAGTCTCTATAAATTTAAAAAGTTTGAAATTATACAAAGCACTTTCTATGACCAAAATGGAATGAATCTGGAAAACAATAACAGGCAGAGAACTGAAAAATTTGCAAATATATGGAAGTTAAACTGCACACTCGTAAGCAGTCAGTGAGTCAAAGAAGAAATTGTAAGAGACATCAGATAATATCTCAAGGCAAATTAAAATGAGAAGACAGCATATCAAAACTTATGGCATATACCAAAGCTAAATGTCAATAAGAGGGGCAAATAAGGGAGGGGTACAGGATTCTTGGTGTTGTGATTGTTGTCTGACCTTCTTATTTTATTTTATTTTTTATTCTTCATTTATTTTTTCTCCTCCTCCTCTTTCTTTTCAGGAGAAATGGAAATGTACTCATATAGACTGTGGTGGTGAATGCATATCTATGTGATTATACTGAGAACCATTGATTGTTTAATTAGGATGGATTGTATGGTATGTATTCAAGTTTGCTAATGCTGCAGGAATGCAAAACACCAGAAATGGATTGGCTTTCATAAAAGGGGGTTTATTTGGTTATACAGTTACAGTCTTAAGCCCATAAAGTGTCTGCGGTAACGCATCAACAATTGGGTACCTTCACTGAAGGATGGTCAATGGCGTCTGGAAAACCTGTTAGCTGGGAAGACATGTGGTTGGTGTCTGCTCCAGAGTTCTGGTTTCAAAATGGCTTTCTCCCAGGACGTTCTTCTCTAGGCCACAGCTCCTCTTCAGAATGTCACTCTTAGGTGCTCTTGGGGCATTTTTCCTTTGTTAACTTCTCCGGAGCAAAAGTCTGCTTTCAATGGCCATCTTCAAACTGTCTCTCATCTGCAGCTCCTCTTTTCTCAGCTCCTGCACATTCTTCAAAGTGTCCCCCCTTGGCTGTAGCAAACTTGCTCCTTTGGTCTGAACTTATATAGTGCTCCAGTAAACTAATCAAGGCCCATGCTGAATGGGTGGGGCCACACCTTCATGGAAATTATCCAATCAGAGTTATCACCCACAGTTGGGTGGGGTGCATTTCCATGGAAACAACCTAATCCAAATGTTCTGACTTAATCCCCACTAATATGTCTGCCCCCACATGATTGCATCAAAGAACATGGCTTTTTCTGGGGGACATAATATATACAAACTGGTACAGTATGTTAATAAAACTGTTTTAAAAATAAACAAAGGGATACAAGTGCTGGAGAAAATGTGGAGAGAGGGATGTACCTATTCACTGTTGGTGGGGAAGTAGAAAGGTACAGCCCATCTGGAGGGCAGTGTGGTGGTTCTACAGGAAGTTAATTATGGAGTTACCATATGATTCTACAATCCCATTATTGGGTATATACCTGGAAGAACTGAGAGCAGGGGCACAAATGGACATTTGCACACTGGTGTTTATGGTGGCAGTATTCATGATTTGCAATGGATGAAGGTGGCCTAAGGTATCTCGACTGCTGAACGGAATGGTGAACTGTGGTGTGTGCATACAATGAAATTTTAAGTGGCTGCAAGAAGGAATTGAAGTTGTGAGGCATGCAATTAGGTGAATGGACCTTGTTCCAGTTTGCTAATGAAGCTATTATGCAAAATACCAGAAATGTATTGGCTTTTATAAAGGCAGTTTGTTCGGTTACAAATTTCCAGTCTGAAGGCCATGAAAATGTCCAGATTAAGGCATCAACATGAGTATACCCTCAATGAAGGAAGGTTAATGTCATCTGGAAAATGTCTGTTAGCTGGGAAGGCATGTGGCTGGAATCTGCTGATCCTGGTTGTGTTCCAGCACCTCTCTCAGCTCCTGTGCATTCTTCAAAATGTTGCTCTTGGGGCATTTTGTCCTCTCTTAGCTTCTCTGGAGAAAACTCTGGGCTAGCATTTCCAAAGTATCAGCAAAAGTCTGCTTTCAATGGCATCTTCAAAATGTGTCTCTCAGCTGCTCTCCAGAATGTCACTCTCAGCTGCTCTGAGGTCCTTCTGTTTGTGAGCTCTTTTATAGGACTCCAGTGATTAAATCATGACCCACCCTGAATGGGCAGGGTCCATATCTCCATGGAAATAATTTACTCAAATGTTTCACCCAGAGCTGATTTAGTCACATCTCCATGGAAATGCTCAATCAAAAGATTTCAACCTAATCAACACTAATACATCTGCCCCCACAAGATTGCATCAAAGAACATGGCGGTTTTTTTTTGAAATTCAGTTTTATTGAGATATATTCACAAACCATACAGTCATCCACACTGTACAATCAGTTGTTCACAGTACCAACATATAGTTGTGCATTTGTCACCACAATCAATTTTTGAACATTTTCATTACTCCAAAAAAAAGGAAGAATAAAAATAAAAGTAGAAAAGAACATCTAAAACATGCCATCCCACCTATTTTTTTAATTAAATTCAGTTTTATTGAAATACATTCGCACACCATACAATCATCCATGGTATACAATCCACTGTCCACAGTATGATAACATAGTTATGCAGAACATAGCGTTTTGGGGGACATAATACATCCAAACTGGAACAGACCTTGAGGACAGTTTGTTGAGTGAAATAGCAAGAAATGAAAAGACAAATATAATGCCTCACTAATATGGACTAACTATAATGTGCAAACTCTGAGAATTGAATCTGAGAGCATAGGCTGTCAGTGGAAGGCTTATTGTAAAGGTTCCTAGATTGTAAGCTCTTATAGCAGTCACATCTATACCTGAATTGGAATGGTTATTTCTAAATTCTGAGATGCTGAGCTCTTTATGTATAACCTGGTCAGTCTTTGGTATCTGTTTGACACCTGAGACTCAGAGCCAGAGTTTGTCAGCTATGAATGTCAGCATTACCCCATACAGCAACTGTTAAAGATGCTGAAAAAGAGATCAGTCTTCAATTAGAAATATGAATGAAATGGACTTGGTTAGGACTAAGGTAAATCAGACTAAAGGGTAAAAGATGATATTGACTGTGTTTTAAAACAAACTTTTGTGTGAGACCAAAGGAAGAGATGTTTATTTTGTACAAAATCTATATTTTCTGTAGCACACTATATAATTTAACTGTTATGGTCAGTTTATTCAAACACCATAATTACATGGAACTTTGAAAATGGGGTGAGATCTGGTTGATTTGTACAGGTTCATGTGAAGCCCTGATTTACATCCCAGAGTAATTTGGGCAGAGAATAAGAAAGTATTTTCAAAGCCCCCTTGAGGGATTGGGGGAAAATGTGGAAATATTAAACTTCCCCACCTGGAGAATTCCTGATTTTCTCAAAAGCATTGGGAACTACTAATTTAGAAGGCCAAGCCCTCAATATTGAGGCTTGCCTTTATGAAGCTTGTTACTGCAAATGAGAGGCTAAGCCTACTTATAATTGTACCTAAGAGTCATCCACAGAGAACCTCTTTTGTTGCTCACATGTGGTCTCTCTTTCTAAGCCAGCTCAGTAGGTGGTCTTGCTGCCCTCCCCCCTACATGGAATATGACTCCCAGGGCTGTAAATCTACCTGGCAATGAGGGACATGACTCCCTGGGATGAGTCTGGATCCAGCATCATGGGATTGAGAAAGCCTTCTTGACCAAAAGGGGGAGAGAAATAAAAAAAAAAATAAAGTTTCAGTGGCTGAGAGATTTCAAATGGAGTCAAGAGGTCATTCTGGAGGTTATTCTTATGCATTTTATAGATACCCCTCTTTAGTTTTTAGTGTATTGGGATAGCTAGAAGGAAATAGCTGAACCTGTTGAACTGCAATCTAGTAGCCTTGATTCTTGAAGATGATTGTATAACTATATAGCTTACATGGTGTGATTGTGTGATTGTGAAAAACTTGTGGCTCCCACTCCCTTTATCCAGTGTATGGACATATGAGTAGAAAGATGGGGACAAAAACTAAATTAATATTGGTGGGGGTATGGGGGATGGGATGTTTTGGGTGTTCTTTTTTACTTTTATTTTTAATTTTTAATCTTATTTTTTTTGGAGTAATGGAAATGTTCAAAAATTCATTGTGGTAATGAATGCACAACTATATGATAATACTGTGGACAATTGATTGTACACTTTGGATGACTAAATGGTCTATGGATATATATCAATAAGATTGCATTTAAAATCTTATAGGATGCAGTGAAGGCAGTGCTGAGAGGGAAATTTGTAGCCCTAAATACCTACATTAAAAAAGAAGAAAGAGCTAAAATCAAAGACGTAACAGCACCCTGGAGGAACTAGATCAAGAACATCAAACTAACTCCAATGCAAGCAGAAAAAAATAAATAACAGACTAGAGCAGAAATAAATGAAATTGAGAATTAAAAAACACTAGAGAAAATTATCAAAAACAAAAGTTGGATGTTTGAGAATATCAATAAAATTGGCAAACCTTAGCTAGACTTACAAAGAATGAAAGAGAGATGACACAAATTTAAAAAGTCAGAAATGAGAGGAGGGGAGGGCATTACTACTGACCCCAGAGAAATAAGAAAGATCATAAGAGGATACTATGAACAACTGTATGACAACAAATTAGACAACCTAGATGAAATGGACAAATTCCTAGAAACACAAGAATAACCTACACTGACTGCAAGAAATAGAAGATCTCAACAGATTATAAGCAAAGAGATTGAATCCATCATCAAAAACCTCCCAAGAAAGAAAAGCCCAATACCAGGTGGCTTCAAAGGTGAATTCTACCAACCATTCTAAGAAGAATTAATACCAATCCTGCTCAAACACTTCCAAAAAATGGAAGAGGAGGAAACACCGCCTAACTCATTCGATGAAACCAACATAACCTTAATAACAAAGCAAGATAAAGATAGTACAAGAAAAGAAAATTACAGACAAATCTTTCTAATAAATATAGATGTAAAAATTCTCAACAAAATTGTTGCAAATCCAATCCAGCAGAATATTAAAGGAGTTATATACCGTGATCGACTGGGTTTTATCCCAGTTATGCAAGGGTTGTTCAACACAAGAAAATCAATTAATGTACTACACCACATTAGCAAATCAAAGGGGAAAACCCACATGATAATCTTGACTAATGCATAAAAGGCATTTGACAAAATCCAGCATCCTTTCTTATGAAAACACTTCGAAAGATAGGAAAAGAAGGAAAGTTCCTCAATGTGATAAAAGGCATATATGAAAAACCCATAGCTAACATCATACCCAATGGTGAGAGACTGAAAGCTTTCCCTGTAAGATATGGAATAAGACAAGGATGCCCACTGTCACCACTATTATTCAGCATCATGCTACAAGTTCTGGATAGAATGGTTAGGCAAGGAAAAGAAATAAAAAGCATCCAAATTGGAAAGGAAGAAGGAGAATTTCCACTATTTGCAGATGTCATGATCCTATATATAGAAAATTCCCAAAAGTCTACAACAATGCTACTAGAAATAATAGAAAGTTCAGCAAAGTGGCATGATATAAGATCAACATGCAAAAATCACTAGTGTTTCTATAAATTTATAATGAGCAATCTGAGGAGGAAAGCAAGAAAAAATTCCATTTACAATAGTAACTAAAAGAATCAAATATCTAGGAATAAATTTAACCAAGGATGTAAAGGACTTATTCACAGTAAACTATAAAACATTGCTAAAAGAAATCAAAGAAGACAAATAAATGGAAGTCCATTCCATGTTCATGGGTTGAAAGACTAAATATTGTTATGATGTCATTTCCATCCAAATTGATTTACAGATTCAATGCAGCCCCTATCATAATTCTGACAGCTTAGTTTGCATAAATGGAAAACCCAATTATCAAATTTATTTGGAAGGGTAAGGGGCCCCAAGTAGATAAAAAGCTCTTGAAATAAAAGAACAAAATTGGTGGACTCACACTTCCTGAGACTTTCAACATGGTACTTGTGTAAAGATACATATATTGATGAATGGAATTGAATTTAGTGTTCAGAAATAGACCCCCAGATCTATGGTCAATTGATATTCGACAGGGCTGCCAAGTCCACTCGATTTGGACAGAATAGTCTCTTCAACAAATAGTGCTGTGAAAAGTGGATATCCATATGCAAAAGAACGGAGGACCCTATCTCACACCTTACATAAAAATTAATTCAAAATGAATCAAAGACCCAAATATAAGAACCAGGACCATAAAACTCCCAGAAGAAAAATATGAGGAAGCATCTTCAAGGTCTCGTGGTAGGCAATGGTTTTTAAGACTTTACACACAAAGTACAAGCAATGAAAGAAAAAATAGATAAATGGGACCTTCTCAAAATTAAAAACTTTTGCACTTCCAAAGGACTTTGTCAAGAAAGTGAAAAGGTAGCCTACTCAATGGGAGAAAATATTTGGTAACCACATATCCAATAAGGGTTTAATATCCAGAATATATAAATAAATCCTACAACTCAACAATAAAAAGACAAACAACCCAATTTAAAAATGGGCAAAAGACTTGAATAGACATTTCTCCAAAGAGGGCATACAAGTCGCTAAGAGACACTTGCCAGTGTTCTGTACAGATTGAATAAACTAATGTATATAAATCCTCTGGCATGTACTACATGCTCAGCAAATAGGGGCTATTATTGTTCTGTAGTTGCAGTTTTGAGAATGAGAAAGATACAAAAGGTGGAAACGGCCAGAAGACCTTAAGCTTGGAGTGAGACTGAGAGTTCCCAAGAGCTAGACTGATACAAATGCTGGAAATGCAATTGCTCAGGCAGGCAGAGAAAGGCTATGTTCCTTGTTCAGGCCATGGAGAAGACTCCACCAGCAAGGCTGCAAGTTCTAATTTCTGCATGAATTTGCATGAAGTGAGCTCATGAGGGCATGCATCCCTCATAACAGGCTGACTCAGAGACACTCAGAAAAATTTGAGGCCCCCACTTCCTTTTTTCTACCTCTAGGGCAACAGGCCCAGCCCCTGCAAGTGTGAAGGAGGCTGAAGGAAGGAGCAGGAATAGCTGGCTATCAGGTCCTCTCTGAGACACAACAGAACAGACACCCTGTGTTGACCTACTGTAGAGTGTAAAAGGTGAAGTAGAACAGGCCCAGCGGAGCTGGGGATTGAGGCAAGAGGGAAGAGGGAACAATGAGAAGGGCCCAATGATATCAAGACATCCTGAAGTTAATAATCTCAAAGAACTTCTAAAGCCTGAAAAGGAAGGTTTAAAATTCATAATTAAGGGAGCCAGGGATGGTAGCAGGATGCAACAGTGAGTCAGACACCCTCAATGCATACATGATATCAGTGTGGCCTTGGGCAAGTTGCATAAACTCTGAGTTTGCCTCATCTTTCAAATAGGAATAACTACACTTCTAAGTAAGGGTTAAGTGAGATACTGGGTTTGAAAGTGTCTGACACACAGAAGGGGCCTGGATTTTTCAGCTTTCTATAAGCAATATTTGAGAACCTCCTTCAGTGGGAATCTTGGAGGACAGGAGACCCCCTTGAAGCAGACTGTCCTACTTGGGTGAGTAGCCTTCTGTCAGGAGATAAAACTTACATAGAATGGGGACTGGATTAGATAAACTTTAAGGTACTTTCCAACCCTGAAGCTCCAGGATCAATCAATCAGCAAATACATAATGTGTACCATGTACTACACGCAAGGAACTGTGGGAGATAAAGAAAGATGCATCTTATATTCAGGTCTCAGCTCAAATGCCACTTCCTCAGAGAATCTTCTTCAACCATCCAGGCTAAATTAGTGCCACTCCCAAACCCTAGTAATTGTCTTTTTTTAGTTTTTGCATAACACTTATCAGAGTCTGAGATTACCATTTGCTTGACATGTTTACTATCTGGCACAAAATAACATCTCAATAAAGTTTGTTAAAGTGAAATATGAGAAATTGAACTTGGCATCATAGAGATGCCAATTGAAGAGATGAGACAGGTGTGGGAGTTATGTGTCAGGGTCAGGAACTCACTTTCAGCCAAGAAGCACAAGTTTTTGGGAGTTGCTGGAGCTTGAAGGAAGCTTAGAAGCATGAATGGTGTTTGAGAAAATGGGGATAAGTGATATAAGTGAAGGGTGAGGAGTAGGTGAAAGACAGCAGCAATAACAGCTCTCATTTTTTGATCACCACCATGCTGCCAGACCAGGTTCTCAGCAAGTGAACAGGCCAAATGGTGGCCCCAAAGATACCCAGGTTATAATCCCTGTAAATGTTACTTTATTTGGCAAAGGGGTCTTTGCAGGTGTGAATTAAGTTAAGGATTTTGAGATACAGTGATAATCCAGAATTATCTGGGTAGGTTCTAAATGCCCTTATTGTGTCTTTACAAGAGAGAGGAAGTGGGAGATTCAAAATTCACATAAAAAATGAGGAGACAGTCTGACTACAGAGGCAGAGATTGGAGATATGTGGCCACAGTCAAGGAATGTTGGCAGCTACCAGAACCTGGAAGAGGCAAGGGACAGATTTTACCCTAGAGCCTCTGTAGGGAGAGCAGCCCAGCCGACACCCTTATTTCAGCCCAGTGATCCAGATATCAGACTCCTGACCTCCAGAACTGTGAAAGAATAAATTTCTGTTGCTTTAAGCCACCAGATTAGTGGTAATTTTTACAGCAAATGGGAAACTAATAAAGATTGTGTCAAACATACATATTTCTGAGACCTTGCATTTCTAGAAACCAATATTTCCCTCAGAACTTTGAAGGCATTGCTCTGTGGTTCTCTAGCATCTGAGATGTTTATAGAAGTCTTAGGTAAGTCTGACTGTCATTCTTTTGTAGGTCACTTGCTTTTTCCTGCTTCATCATAACCACTTCTCTAATTTTCAGATTCCTTAAACTTGTGAATGTCTCTTGTCTTCTGATGCCCCATCTCCTATTCTCTGTCACTGTGCATACCTTTTAAATTCCTTTATTATCATCACTGGTGATTCAACAAGGCACACAGTTATAGAGGAAGTAAACACACCTTCCTTCTTTAACTGGTGTTCCAGATTGCTAAAGCTGCCATTATGCAAAATACCAGAAATGAATTGGCTTTTACGAAGGGGATTTATTAGTTCACAAATGTCCATAAATGTGTCCAAACTAAGGCATCACCATGAGGATACCTTCACTGAAGAAAGGCTGATGGCATCTGGAACACCTCTGTCAGCTGGGAAAGCATGTGGCTGGTGTCTGCTGGTCCTTTACTACTGGGCTCTGGTTTCAAAATGGCTTTCTCCAAAATGTCTCTGGGCTTCTGTCTCTCTTAGCTTCTCTCATCTCTCTCTACTTGGTTCTCCTGGGATGTTTCTCTTTAAACATCTCGGAGTCCTTTCTTAGCTTCTCCAGGGCAAACCCTGGACTTCATCTCTTAGCTTGGCATCTCCAAATGTCATTCTGTCTGCATCTCCCAGCATCTCCAAGCATCTGGGTCTGTGTCAGCTCTTAGCTTCTGTTCATAAAAATAAACCATTAAGATAATAAAAAGAGTGGAAGAAGATATTCACAATGCATATAACTGATAAATGACTTGTATCCAGAAATTCTACAAATCAATAAAAAAAAGACAATTCATTTTTTTTAAATGAGTAAAATACATAGGTAAACACTTCTCAAGAGAGGAAATTTAAAAAGTCAGTATTCATTAAAAAAGCTGCTCAATGCCATTGGTCATCAGGGAAATATATACTGAAACCACAGTGACACACCACAAGATGACCACCATAATTTCTTAACAAACAAACAAAATCTTTCAAGATCAAGTGTTAGGGAAGATGTGGAGCAACTGGAACACATATACACTTCTGGTGGGATTGCAATCATTTTGAAAAAATGTTTTGGCGGTCTCTACTAAAGTTGAATATATGCTTATTCTATGACCCCACAGTTCCACTCATAGATATGTGTGCAATAGAAATGCATATATATGTGCACTAAAGGACATTTATAGGTATGTTCATAACAACATTAAAATGTCTCCAAATTGGAAATTGTATGCCCATCAACAATAAAATGGAATTGTGAAATATGCACACAATGGAATTCCATTCAAAATTTAAAATGAATGAACTATAGCTACACAAGGCAATGTGGTTGACTATCCCAGACATAAGGTTGAGCGAAGGTAGCCAGAGATAAAAATACATACTGTATGATTCCATATATACAAAGTTTAAAATTAGGCAAAATAATATATGCTGATAGATTTTGAAATAGTAATTATTGCTGGGTGGTTAACATCTAGAAGGAGACACAAGGGAGGCTTTTGCATAGTTGGTAATGTTCTATAACTTGATCTGGTTGGTAGTTACACAGATGTGTTCACTAAAATTCATGAAGCTGTACACTTAATATTTGTGTAGTTTATTATATATGTTATATATTATATGTCAGTTAAAAAATTTTAATGCACAAACAAGTTTGAAAAAGAATCACATAGAATTTCTAGAATTTACACTTAGTTACATCTCTGGAACCATGATTCTGAATTAGTTTGTGACAATTATAAGAACCTGGTGGTAAACAATTGCTTACACCCTTTTCCAGGTCTAGAGGGTATACTCTTCAGAGAAAGCTGGGTAAGATTGTGTTCAGAACTGTTATTCATCAAAGTAGGTGTGATGGATAGGTTCATGTGTCAAATTGGCCAGGTGGTGGTGTCCAGGTGTCTGGTCAAGCAAGCATTGGCCTAACCATTACTGCAAGGACATTTGTGGCTGGTTAATAAACCAGAAGGCTGGTTTATTAAATCATAAGTCAGTTGGTTGCAGCTGTGACTGATTACATCAATGAAGGGTGTGTCTTCCACAATGAGAGAAGGCAAACAGCTGGATTTAATCCAATCACTTGAAGATTTTTAAGCAAGACGGAGGACCATCACATCTTCTTTGGCCAGCCAGAAAAGCGTTTCCTGAGGAGTTCATTGAACACCTTCATCGGAGTTGCCAGTTCACTGCCTGAGTTCATCGAACACCCTCGTTGGGGTTGCCAGTTCACTGCCTGCCCTATGGAATCTGGACTCGTGCATACCCACAGTTCTGTGAGACACTTCTATAAAATCTTATATTTAGACCTCTCTTTTTGATTCTGTTTCTCTAGAGAACACTAACTAATACAACTTGGTACCAGGAATGGTTCTTGAGAAACAGAATCTTAAAATGGGCTTTTACAATTGGTTTTCTACTCTGATTAGATTCAAAGGCACTAATGACTCCATTTCTAATAATCAAGGTGGCATTGACAGCCCATGGTGTGAGTGGGCAATGGAGATACACAAAATATCACCACTTGATTCTCCTAATCATACTTTTTGACACCTTAACAGAGTCTTGCAGAGTTAAGAGGTATAATCATGTTGGCTGGTTGCTCTTGGATATGCTGGATAAAGTTATAATAGAAAGGGATGAGCAAAAGGCTTTAAATTTGAAACTTAAGTGCTGTATAACAGATGTAAAGGTTTCTATGTGTGCCCTGAAGAAAATCTTATTTCCTGTGTCTGCAGACTTGAGATTTCTGAAAACCAGACCCAGAGTCTCATTGTGTGAGTAGCAGATTTACAATGTAAACTAAAATCTCAAACTTGCAGGGTGTCTGCTGTTAAAGTAAAGACATTGATTGGAAAATAATGGGATCCTGAAACTTGGGGTGGAGACATATGGATTGATAATAATGGCAATGAGGACATTGGAACCCTTGATTCTGCTGAGTCTTTGTTAGATATACCTGTAGTGGTCTGTCCTGAGGAAACAGCCTGCCCACCCCCAGCCTGCTTTGAGAAAACAGCTTCCTGACCTCCAGTCTGCCCTGAGGAGCCTGCCATCCTACCTGCACCTAAAGAGATTAACCCTTCAGTGCCTGCTAAACCTGTAATCACCTCCCCTGAAGAAGCAGCCCTCACTTCTCTGTCTGGAGAGATTAATTCTGTTTCATGAGATGAAACTGTCACAGAATGTCCTGAGGTAAATGGTTTGAGGGTACTTCTAATTCTTTTCATGACCCACCACTACCAGCAGTCTTTGCTTCAAGACCTATAACTAGACTAAATTCCCAAAAGGCCCCTAAGGGTGAGGTACAAAGTGTGACCCATGAGGAAGTATGCTATACTCCAAAAGAACTGTATGTGTTTTCCAATTTATACAGACAGAAATCAGGGGAACACATGTGGGAGTGGATATTAAGGGTGTGGGATAATGTTGGAAGGAATATAAAGTTGGATCAGGCTGAATTTATTGATATGGGCCCACTAAGCAGAGACCCTGCATTCAATGTCGTAACTTGAGGGATTAGAATGGGTATTAACAATTTGTGTGGGTGGTTGGCTGAAATGTGGATGAAAAGGTGGCCAATGTTACCTGAGGTTGAAATGCCAGAACTGCCCTGGTATAATGTAGAGGAGGGAATTCAAAGGCTAAGAGAGATTGGAATGTTAGAGTGGATTTATCATGGAAGACCTGCTCACACACCCCCAGAATGTCCAGAGAACACACCTTTTACCAGGGCCGTGAGGAATAAATTTGTGAGACTAGCTCCATCATCCCTGAAGAGCTCTGTAGTCACCCTTCTCTGTAGGTCAGATATTACTGTGGGAACTGCTGTCACTGAGCAGGAATCCTTAAACACAATGGGGATAATCAGATCCCCAGTCAGCAGAAGCCACGTGGCAGCAGTTAATCATCAAAGACAAGGTGGGCGTGGCTACCATAATGGAAAACAGGTGGAAAGCAGCAGTCAAAATAATCTGACTCACAGAGACTTATAGTGTTGGCTAGTAGATCATGGAGTACCTAGAAGTAAAATAGATGGGCAGTCTACTAAATTCTTCTTTGATCTGTATAAGCAAAAGAATTCTAGGTCAAGTGAACAAAAGTCTACCTTGGATTACAAAAACAGAGTCATGGCCCCTTAATCAATTCCCAGACTTGAGACGTTTACAGACCCAGAGCCCCTTGAATGAGGGGAAGGCTGGGTACACTTGGGGAAGGACCCTATTACACTGCCAAAACTTTATACTGTTAATCTTCATTCCAGCCTTCCCCAGGGGGACCTATGGCTTTTTACCAGGGTAACTCTGCACTGGGGAAAAGGAAAGATCAGATATTCTCGGGATAATTAGACACCAGTTCAGAAGTGACATTAATTCCAGGAGACCCAAAACTTCACTCTGGTCCACCAGTCAGAGTTGGGGCTTATAGAGGTCAGGTGATCAACAGAGTTTTAGCTCAGGTTTGTCTCACAGTGGGTTCAGTGGGTCTGTGGACCCATTCTGTGGTTATTTCCCCAGTTCTGGAATGCATAATTGGAATAGACATACTCAGCAACTGGCAGAATCCTCACATTGGTTCCCTGACTCATGGAGTGAGAGCTATTATGGTGGGAAAGACCAAGTGGAAGCCACTAGAACTGTCCCTGCCTTGCAAAATAGTAAACCAGCAGCAATACTGGATTCATGGAGGGATTGCAGAGATTAATGTCACTCTTAAGGACTTGAAGGACACAGGGTTGATGATTCCCACCACATCCCCATTCAACTCTCCTATTTGGCCAGTGCAGAAAACAGATGGGTCTTGGAAGATGACAGTGGATTATTGTAGGCTTAACCAGGTGGTGACTCCAATTGCAGCTGCTGTTCCAGATATGGTATCATTGCTTGAGCAAATCAACACTTCCCCTGGTACCTGGTATGCAGCTATTGATCTGGCAAATGTTTTTTTTCTCAATAGCTATTAGTAAGGACCACAAGAAACAGTTTGCATTCAGCTGGCAAGGCCAGTAGCATACCTTCTCTGTCCTACATCAGGGGTTTATCAACTCTCCAGCCCTATGTCATAATATTGTCCGCAGGGATCTTGATCATTTCTCCCTCCAAGAAGAACTCACACTGGTCCATTGTATTGATGATATCATGTTGATTGGACCTAGCAAGCAAGAAGTAGCAATTACTCTAAATTTGTTGGCAAGGTATTTGTGTGTCAGAGGATGGGAGATAAATTCAACAAAAATACAGGGGCCTTCCACCTCGGTAAAATTTCTAGGTGTCCAGTGTTGTGGGGCATGTTGAGATATTCCTTCTAACGTGAAGGGTAAGCTGTTGCATCTGGCCCCTCCTATGACCAAAAAGAGGCACAATGCCTAGTTGGCCTCTTTGGATTTTGGAGACAACATATTCCTCATTTGGGTGTGCTACTCCAGCCATTTACCAAGTGACCAGAAAAGCTTCTATTTTTGGGTAGGGACTGGAACAAGATGAGGCTCTGTGACAGGTCCAGGCAGTTGTGCAAGCTGCTCTGCCTCATGGACCATATGATCCAGCTCATCCAATGGTGCTGGAAGTGTCAGTGGCAAATAGAGATGTTGTTTGCAGTCTTTGGCAGGCTCCTATAGGAGAATCACAATGCAGGCCCTTAGAATTTTGGAGTAAAGCCTTACCATCCTCTGCAGATAACTACTCTCCATTTGAGAAAGAGCTTTTGGCCTGCTATTGGGCCCTAGTAGAGACAGAATGCTTAACCATGGGCCACCAAGTTACCATGAGACCTGAGTTACCTATCATGAGCTGGGTGTTGACAGAGCCACCAAGCCATAAAGTTGGGCGTGCACAGCAGCACTCCATCATAACATGGATATGGTAGGAGGAACCTAAGATGACAGCTAGGTGAGACAGAGAAAAAAACACCTCTGTGGAAAACACTAGATAAAAAACCAGAAAGTTACCCAGAACACCACATCCAGAGTAGCACCAGCTGGACAAGTTCTGCTAAAGCCACAGGGAACATGCGTTTGGTGAAACCAGGAGTCTGCAATCTGAAACGAGTGAGTGAGTCGGCTGAATCCCTCGGCCATGCTGCAGTGTGAGGAAATGGTGGGTTGGCGTTTTTTTTAAAAATAAAAGAAGCCCGGGAACAGCTGCAGATAAGATGGGAGCGGTCTGGACTAATGCCTCGGTGTCTGGGGTGGAGGATTCCCCTTCCCACACCCACTGCTGATTGTCTTGGGTCCAGGGAAACAAAGGGGAGAAACCCAGCCTCGCGGCCGTCACCCCAGCGGGCAGGGCTACTCCTGCCCAGGGCCGAACACACAGCACAGAGCCGAGCCAAGAAACCCAGCCTGGCAGCCATCTCCCCAGCATACAGGGCTACTCCTGCCCGGGGCCAAACACACAGCACAGAGCCAAGCCAAAAAACCCAGCCTGACAGGGAGTCTTTCCAGCAGCACCGCTCACGCGACACAATATCAGCCGTGGACAGTGGCCTTGAATATACCCACGGCTGATTCTCCTGGAGCTGGGAGAGCAGAGCTGTGCAGAAAAGGGGAAGTTAACACGTCCCATTCAACCATCTTTGAAGCGGGCTGGGAATGCCCCTACACAGCCCGGCGGCCCAGGACTTCCCTGGAGGCTGGCGCTCACTTGTGATGTGGCACGGCCCTCCCCCCCTCAGCAGAGGTCCTGGAAAAGCACAGCAGGGAGGGGGGAACCGCTTGGAAATCCCAGGGAACCTACACCAATACCAAGGACTTTTGTGTCAGCGGCAGAGAACAGCCTTAAATCTCCAGGAACACCTGGGAGGTTTGATTATTAAACCTGCCCCTCCTCCCTAACCACTCAGGCACACGCCCCTCATTGAGGGCAGACAGCACTGACAACACACCCAAATTAAGTGCACCAATTGGAGCCCAAAAGAATCAGATCCCCACACACCACAAAGTTGGGAGAACTGACTTGAGGGGAATAAGTGACTCATGGACGCCATCTGCTTGTTAGTTAGAGAAAGTGTATGTCACCAAGCTGCAATTCTAACAAATTAAAGATCAAGTAAAGCAAATGCCAAGAGGCCAAAAACAACAGAAAATCTTAAAGCATATGATAAAACCAGACGACATGGAGAACCCAAACCCAAACACTCAAATCAAAAGATCCGAAGACACACAGTTCCTGGCAGAATTAATCAAAGAACTACAGACAGGCAATGAGAGCATGGCACAGGATATAAAAGACTTGAAGAAGAGCATGGCACAGAATATAAAAGACATAAAGAAGACCCTAGAAGAGCATAAAGAAGATATTGCAAGGGTAAATAAAAAAATAGAAGATCTTATGGAAATTAAAGAAACTGTAGGCCAAATTAAAAAGACTCTGGATACTCATAATATAAGATTAGAGGAAGATGAACAACAACTCAGCCTCCTTGAGGACCACAGAACAGAAAATGAAAGAACAAAAGAAAGAATGGGGGAAAAATTGAAAAAATTGAAATGGATCTCAGGGATATGATAGATAAAATAAAGCGTCCAAATTTAAGACTCATTGGTGTCCCAGAAGGGGAAGAGAAGGGTAAAGGTCTAGAAAGAGTATTCAAAGAAATTGCTGGGGAAAACTTCCCAAACCTTCTACACAATATAAATACACAAAGCATAAATGCCCAATGAATTCCAAATAGAATAAATTCAAACAAACCCACTCCAAGACATATTCTGATCAGACTGTCAAATACTGAAGAGAAGGAGCAAGTTCTGAAAGCAGCAAGAGAAAAGCAATTCACTGCATACAAAGGAAACAACATAAGACTAAGTAATGACTACTCAGTGGCCACCATGGAGGCAAGAAGGCAGTGGCATGACATATTTAAAATTCTGAGAGAGAAAAATTTCCAACCAAGAATACTTTATCCAGCAAAGCTCTCCTTCAAATTTGAGGGAGAGCTTAAATTTTTCACAGACAAACAAATGCTGAGAGAGTTTGCTGATAAAAGATCTGCCCTACTTCAGATACTAAAGCAAGCCCTACCGACAGAGAAACAAAGAAATGAGAGAGATATATAGAGACTTTTAACAGACATATATAGAATATTACATCCCAGGTCATTGGGATACATGTTCTTCACTAGTGATCACAGATTTTTCTCCAGAATGGACTGTATGCAGGGACATAAAAACAATAAAATAAAATTTATCAATAAAATAAAAAATAAAAAAATGAATTTGTTCAAAGCACATTCTCTGACCACAATGGAATACAAATAGAAGTCAATAACCATCAGAGACTTGGAGAATTCACAAACACCTGAAGGATAAAAATGAGGGGGAGATGAAAACATTCCCAGATAATCAAAAGCTGAGGGACTTCATCACCAGTAGATCAGTCCTAAGTAGGCTGAAAGGAAGGGACACTAAACAATTGACTGAAACCACATGAAGAAATAAAGATTTCCAGTAAAGGCCACATGGTAAATATAAAGACCAATACTACTGTATTGTTGATTTATAACTCCACTATTTACTTCCTACAGGATCTAAAATACATAAACTGTAATGATAAATCAGTGGTTTTGGACTCAATGTAAAATATGTAATTCTTGACAAGAACTACATAAAGGTGGGGGAATGGAGGAGTATAGGAACACAGTTTACGTGTCCTATTGAAGTTAAGTTGGTATCAAAGAAAAACAAGATTGTTATAGATTTAAGATGTTAAATTTAAGCCCCATGGTAAACACAAAGAAAGTATCAGAGAATATGACCAAAGAGATGAAAAGTAGAGTAGGGGTTCCAAGAAATGGGGGAAGGGGCAATGGGGAGTTAAGGAATGAGAGTAGGGTTTTTGTTTGGGGTGAAGGGAAACTTCTAGAAATGGATGGTCGGAAGGTGATAGCATTGCAACATTCTAAATGTGATTAATCCCACTAATGGAATGCTAGGGAGGGGTGGAATAGGAAGATTTAGGCTATATATATCTCTCCACAATTGAAAAAAAAAATAAGAGAGTAAATAGATGACAATTAAATGCCAAGGATGATTCTGGATGGGATATGAGGTCGGAGGAGAGGAGGCTCAAAGGGACACAGATGGGATGCAAGAAAAAATAAAAAAGGAAATATAGAATGTAAGCTTTATATCAATGTTGAATTTCTTGAACTTCTTAGTTGTGTTTAATGAGATTGCATAAAATAATGTTCTTGTCCATGGGAAAGGTATATGTGAATTATATTGTTTGTTCAAAGATATATGCAGCTTGCTCTCATATGTTCAGAGGACAGAGCAATAGATGATGGGTGTTAGGGAGGGAGGGAGGGAAAGAAAGAGACAGTGGTGTGACAGGATCTTAAAGGTGATGGATCGGCAGAGGGGGAGGGGGGTCGGGGTATGATGGAGTTCTACGTATGGAGTTTGTACTGTTTTTACAACTGTTTCTGTAAGATTAACTTATTTCGAAATAAAATTTATTATTAAAAATTAAAAAAAAAATGGATATGGTATATACAAGATAGGGCTTCAGCAATTCCTGAAGGCACAAGTAAGTTGCATGAGGAAGTGGCCCAAATGCCCATGGCCCCCACTCCTTCCACCTTAATTTCTCTTTCCCAGCCCACAGCTATGGCATCTTGGGGAGTTCCTTAAATCTGTTGACTGAGGAAAAGAAAACTCAGGCCTGGTTTACAGATGGTTCTGTATGATATGCAGGCACCACCCGACAGTGAACAGCTGCAGCAGTGCAGTCCCTTTTTGGGATGTCCCTGAAGGACAGTGGTGAGGGGAAATCCTCCCTGTGGGTGGAACTTTGAGCAGTGCATCTGGTTGTTCACTTTGCTTGGAAGGAGAAGTGGCCAGAGGTGTGTTTGTTTACTGATTCATGGACTGTTGCTAATGGTTTGGCTGGATGGTCAGGGACTTGGAAGGAACATGATTGGAAAATTGGTGACAAGGAAGTCTGGGGAAGAGGTTTGTGGATGGACCTTTCTGAGTGGGCAAAAACATGAGGATATTTGTGCCCCATGTGAATGCTTACAAGATGGTGATTTCAGCAGAGGAAGATTTTAATAATCAAGAGGATAAGATGACCCATTCGGTGGATACCAATCAGCATCTTTCACCAGCCACTCCTGTCATTGTTCAGTGGGCTCATGAACAAAGTGGTCATGGTGGTAGGGATGGAGGTTATGCATGGGCTCAGCAACATGGACTTCCACTCACCAAGGCAAACCTGGCCACAGCCACTGCTGAGTGCCCAATCTGCCAGCAGCAGAGACCCACACTCAGTCCCTGATATGGCACCATTTCCCTAGGTGATCAGCCTACCTGGTGGCAGGTTGATTACATTGGACCACTTGCATCATGGAAGGGGCAGTGATTTGTTCTCACTTGAATAGGCACATACTCTGGATATGGGTTTGCCTTCCTTGCACACAATGCTTCTGCCAAAACTACCATCCAAGGACTCATGGAATGCCTTATCCACCATTATGGTATTCCACACAGCATTGCTGCCGACCAAGGAACCCACTTCACAGCAAATGGAGTGAGGGAATGGGCACATGCTCATGGGATTCTGTGGTCTTACCATGTTTCCCATCATCCAGAGGCAGCTGGGTGATAGAACGGTGGAATGGCCTGTTGAAGACTCAATTATGGTGCCAACTAGGTGGCAATACCTTGCAGGGTTGGGGCAGTGTTCTCCAGGAGGCTGTGTATGCTCTGAATCAGCATCCACTCTATGGTGCTGTTTCTCCCATAGCCAGGATTCATGGGTCCAGGAATCAAGGGGTGGAAATGGGAGTGGCACCACTCAGTATCACTCCTAGTGATCCACTAGGAAAATTTTTGCTTCCTGTCCCTGCAACCTTAAGCTCTGCTGGTCTACAATTCTTTGCTCCAAAAGGAGGAGTGCTTCCACCAGGAAACACAACAATAATCCCATTGAACTGGAAGTTAGGACTGCCACCTGGCCACTTTGGGCTTCTTATGCCTTTGAATCAACAGGCAAGGAAGGGAATTACTGTACTGGATGGGGTGATTGATACTGACTATCAAGGGGAAACAGGACTGCAACTACACAATGGAGGTAAAGAATAGTTTTCCTGGAAGGCAGAAGGTCTGTGATTAAAGTCAATGGAAAACTGCAACAACCCAATCCAGGCAGGACTACCAATGGCCAAGAAACTTCAGGAATGAAAGTTTGGGTCATCCCACCAGGCAAAGAACCACAGCCAGCTGAAGTGCTTGCTGAGGGTAAAGGGAACACAGAATGGGTAGTGGAAGAAGGTAGTGATAAATATGATCTATGACCACATGACCAGTTACAGAAACTAGGACTATGATGGCATGAATATTTCCTCCTTGTTTTGTAATGAGTATGTTTGTATTTGTCTGTAAAGCAAATATCTTTGTTTTCTTCTCTATCTTCTCCCCTTATCATATGACATAAGCTGTGTTGTTCATTTTGCAATATTTAAGTTAAAGGAAATCAATTTTAAGAGATAATGTCACCCAAAAACTTGCACTGCATTCTGGAGAGATTTAGTGCATTTCTGGTTGCATGCAGGATAGTGGAGTATTGTTAGGCAAAATACATTTCTATTATTGTTCTCTATGTAGAGATAAAGTATGGTTTAAAGTGATGTGTATAACTGCCAAGTTGACAAGGTGTGGACTGTGATGGTTAGGTTCATGTGTCAACTTGGCCAGGTGATGGTACCCAGGTGTCTTGTGAAGCAAGCACTGGCCTAACCGTTACTACAAGGACATTTGTGGCTGGTTAATAAACCAGAAGGCTGGTTTGTTAAATCATTAGTCAGTTGGCTGCAGCTGTGACTGATTACATCAACAAAGGGTGTATCTTCCACAATGAGATAATTCAATCAGCTGGATTTAATCCAATCAGTTGAAGGCTTTTAAGTGAGGGAGATAGAAGATCTTCACTTCTTCAGCTAGCCAGCTAAGTGTTTCCTGAGGAGTTCATCAAACACCTTCATTGGGGTTGCCAGTTCGCTGCCTGCCCTACGGAATTTGAACTCTTGCATCCTGCCCTATGGAATTTGGACTCATGCATCCCCACAGGTGTGTGAGACACTTTTATAAAATCTTATATTTAGATATCTCTTGTTGATTCTGTTTCCCTAGAGAACCCTAAATAGTACAATAGACTAGGATGTACCACAGTAAAAGATAACCCCCCAAATCTCAGTGACTTAACACTAATATCTAATGAGGGATCGGTATTACAGAGCTGGTGTGTGTATGTAGTCTGGATCCAAAGTACTCAGACTGGGTGGTGCTGATGGGATGGGGAAGGGTTGGGTCTAGAGACAGTTATATGGGATGAATGTAGGTAGGGTGGGGCCTTTGTGTCTCAGAAGAGATCAGGTGAGAAAGGAGAGTGTTTAGGATACCTTTCCAAGTAGGTTTTTTTTTTCTTCAAGAAACAGTGAGCAACTCAGGCAAGCTCAATTTGTGAAGGTTTCATGTTTGCAGAGCAATAAGGAAAGACATATTATGGAACTTGAAGAGTCTGACCTTAGGATGATAAGGCCTCATGGAGATTGGAACTGGATTCTAAGCTACTCTTGAGACCCCAGAAGCTGGAGTTTATAAATATTCACTCATCATCAATCTTCATTCTTCTTTCAGATTTAACTCCCAGTGCCAGCTACCTGATTTTCTCTATTTCCAAATTCAGATTTCCTTTTGGGCAGACTTTCCTGCCAGAGAACCTTGTAAGGAAACACCTGGTTGGCTGCCCTTTGGACAGACAGCTAATTTGATCCAACTAGCTGTGCCCACACAAGGAGAGGGGATCATGTGGCCTAGGACCTGTCCCCTAAGCAGAAGCTGGGAGTGGGCAACTTCTCTCAGAAGGAGAACCATACCTCACACCATATACAAAAATCAACTCAATATCACCTTTTTGTATATACGTTATATTTTACAATAACAAAATAACTGAAATTGTGGAACTGTAACCCATAACATTCTTTGAAATTTGCTCTCTAATTACTTATTAAATTGTACTTTGAAAGTTATCACTGTTATGTATATATGTTAAATTTCACAGTAAAAATTTAGAACAAAATTAATTGAAAATGGATCAAGGACCTATATATAAGAGCTAAAACTGAAAAACTCTTAGAAGACAACATAGGGGCAAATCTTTATGATCTGTAATTTGGCAATGGATTCTTAGATATGACACCAAAAGCATGAGCAACAAAAGAAATAATAGTTAAATTTGATTTTATCAAAATTAAAAACTTTTATGCATTGAAGGAAATTATAAAGAAAGTGAAAAGACAACATACAGAATGGTACAAAATAATTTTAAACCATATATCAGGTAAGGGTTTAATATCCAGAATATATAAAGAGCTCTAACAACTCAACAACAAAAAGACAAACAACCTAATTAAAAAATGGGCAAGGGACTTGAATAGACATTTCTCCAAAGAGATAAAAATGGCCAATAAACACATGAAAAGATGTTCCACATCATTAGCCACTGGGGAAATACAAATTAAAACCATAAGATACCACTTCACACCCACAAGGACAGCTACTATTAGAAGAACAGAAAATAAAAAGTGTTATACAGGGTGCACAGAATTGGAACTTTAGTGCATTTTTGATGGGAATTTAAAATAGTGCAGCCACTGTGGAAAGCAATTTGGTGGCTCCTCAAAAAGTTAAATATGGGATTACCATTTGACTCTGTAATCCCACTTCTAGTTATATACCCATAGAAAGTGAAAACAGAATTGCATACAGATACTTGTACACCAATATTTATAGCAGCATCATTCACAATTGCCAAAAGCTAGAAACAACCCAAATGTCTATCAATAAATGAATGGATAAACAAAATGTGGTATATACACACAATGGAATACCATTTGGTCATAAGAAAAACTGAAGTTATGAGACATGCTGCAACATAGAAGATCCTTGAAAACATTATGATCAGTGAATTAAGCAAGACACACAAGGACAAAAATTATATGATATCACTTATAAGAGATGACTAGAAAAAGCAGATTCCCAGAGATACAAAGCAGATTAGAGGTTACCAAGGGAGGGGGGAGGGGAACTATTTGTAAAAATAAACCTAAAAAAGTGTGGCAAAATATTAAAATTTGCAGATCTGGGTATCTTGGAAGGGGTGTATATTGGAGTTCTCTATATGGATTTTGTATTATTTTTGCAACTGTCCTATAATTCTGAAATTGTTTCAAAATTAAAAGTTTAAAGGAAAAAAAGGGAATGGAAGACTCATTTTGGCCCCATGCTCTGTGGTAGCTCAGAGGTGAGCCTAGATTCAGGGCTCAAGAACCAGAGGTCTCAGAGCCTGTTCTGCCACTGCTAGGAAAAGCACACAGCCAGCCAGACAGGGCCTGGGTCCTCAGAGGTCCTGCAGTCTCAGTCTAGGCCAAGAGGGTGAAGACGGATTATTGGAGAATATGGGAATAATGCTAGTAATATAAACTGGCACTCATATACTGACTGATGTATCTGGCAGGATTCCCACAGGAAGCAGAGGGAACACTCAAATTGGTCCATTTGAGGAGAGTTTAATAAAGGTACTTCTTACAAAGGTGTTGGGAGAGAGTAAGGAAACTACAAGAGATAGTACAGTGAACCCTGAAGGGGTGAGGGGAGGGGACAGTTATCAAAATCTAAAAGGAGACAGTTCTGAGGAGAGGACTGCCTGGAGCGGAGCTGTGATGTTTAATTGAAGGACATAGGCTTGCACACAGCGACCCCACAAGATGGAAGCCAGGAAATAAATACCCTCACCTTGTCCTCTATCCCTCTGATCTCCTGCCAGAGTCTCCCATTGGCCAAACCCAGCTGGGACCCAGAGGGAAAGGTGGCACTGGAGATGTAATCTGTATAGGTCAGCTTAAAGTGCACAGAGCAAGGTGGAAAAGAGTGCAAATGGATTTGGAGGGGCAAACAGAAGATACACAGCACAGCTGGCAAGAGCAAAAATTGGCACAAACTTTCCGGAGGAAACATACCAAAATATTAACAGTAGATGCCTCTTCTCTTTCTTGATACTTGACTAATTTTCTGGAATTGGCATGTGTGGTGCATTTTATGGACTGGCTTCCTTGACATTCATTTCAGGGTCCTTTTTATGTGCCTTACAGCATTGCAGAGTGGGAAGCTAAAGTCTGCATTTCTCAGAACCCCTTGCAGCTGGGTTTCCAGATGTGATTTATTTCTTCCCAATCTAATGCAATTGAATTTGGAACTGAGTTTTGCTGATGTTGACTGTGGCAAAGGCAGTGTGGTTCTGGAGGCTGGAAGTTTTTCCTAGAAGCTCAGTCTAGAATCTGCTCTGCCAGCCATTTCAAAAATTTTGAGAATCACCTACTAAATGGTAATAAACCACTGTCTTCTAAAAGCACCTATAGTGGTTTCTTTCATCTGCAACTAAATCCTTACTGATACAGTATTTCTTCCATAGTCTGAATAAAATAACCACATTAATTTAAATGAAAATTCTTGGAGATGAGGAAACAGGCTGGGAAGGAACTGTAGTGAGGCTTCTAGCCTCCAGAGTCCTTCTCCTGCCCTGGGAAATAACTCCAGGAATACATACCTGGCTTAGTAGGTTGTGACCACGAATTCCCCACTGCTAAGGAAAGGCCAGTCACATCCTGCCCTAAAAAGAGACTTTCCTCTCCACGTCCCACCCTTACCTCACTTCAACAGATTCAATTCCTTCCTCTTCTCTCTTACTTGCCCCCACAACATTCAGACCCTCCTTCTATTATAAGCCAGATCCTATTGGAGTCTCTGACCAGCTGGACATTTCTCTCCTAGAAACAAAGCCTAATAGCCTAATTCTTCTCTACTTTCCTCAGAGCTTCTAGATGACTCTCTGGAAAAATATAAGTAATCAATAAAACTGCTCTGAACAATAATGATACTGTCAAGTGTTTACAACATGGCAGGCACCGAGACCTTTTCATGCTTTGCTCATTTAATCCTCACATCAACACTATAAGATAAATACTAATTTTATCCCATAACACTGCTGAAGAAACTGTGGTTTTAGAGAAGTGAAGTAGCTTGCCCAAGATCACACAGCTAGTAAGGGTCAGAGCCAGGAATTAAATACAAGCAGCCTGGCTCTCAAGAAGTTGCAAATTACATGAAACCTGAACGACTAGCAGATACATAAAATGACAGTGAATTAAGCTTCAGAGAATTCTCTACAGGCTCGAATGATGGGTTGAAATGGGCATGATGAGGTGTGATAGTGCCAAATGTGACCTTCGGTACTAGCTGCACCTCCCACCTCCCAATCCAACTGTACAAGTATAGGAAGGGAAAAGATGGTGTTTATAAGCAGCAAGTTTGAAAGCCCTTTAAAACCCTGCCCCCTCCCTCACTCCCTATAATCAACCATTGGCTAAGGTGGTTGTTGTCACCTCCATGGTATCTTTTCCACCCATCTTCCCCTCTCTGTCTTCACTACCCCTGTATAATGGCAAAAAAGAAATTATATTTGATGCCTCATCATCCTGCTTGGCCTAGTCATATGTTTCCCTTCTAAACAACCACCCCAGTTAGCCCTGCTCTGGGTAGAATTGCAATTAGCAAGGCCTGTGCTTCTGTATGGTTTGGAATGATAAGGGCCACCCCAAGCTTCTCTGCAAGACCCCTTGATACTTCTACTCTTTCGCACGGCATAAATTACTAGCAGGCCACGTACTTTCATTTGGTTTGGATGATAAGAAGCTGCCCTCAGAGTCTCCAAATGGTCCTTGCTGCTTCTGCCTTTTGCCCTATATACTTTGAAACCTCCAATCTCCAGTATCGGTGAGAAAATCCTCCTCCTCCCCTTGGGTCACAATAAGGGCAAGAGCCCAGGACGCACATGTGCTCTCCCCAACCCCACCTCCTCCACAGACTTTTCCAGGAACCTTGGTTAGATAAAACAAGGCCCCTCTGCCACCCTCATTCTCCCCTCTTCTCCTCCAGGATCTTTGATCCAATAAAGCTGTCCTTTCATGTATTCTCGACTGGCTGGCTCTGTCTTTGCATCTCATCTCCCAAAGAACCTTCACATAACATGTAAATCAATTGGCATAGCCAGCAGGACCAATAGTGGCTAGGTGGGAATGCTTTTATGCTGCTCTTGCTTACTAACCTGCTGTCCCAAGTGGATTATTTGGGAAGGTTCCACTGCTTGTTGTCATTCATTGGCACAACTCTGCGCTGCTTTGTACTGCTGTTTCCATGTGTTGCCATGGGGTCTCTCCCTAAATTTCCATGGCTGTAGGCAGTACAAACCATTGTCAGGCTCCCCTGCAGTTGACCATGGGCAGGCTCCAGTGTAAGGTGGTATGTTTCTCATGGTGGCCTTGAGTAGCACCGTGGCTGCCCTTCCCAGGCTCAGAGCCCTATACAATGGACCACTATTCAAGGGCGTGTTGCCCTTAAGCCAGGTAGACTGTTTCAGTGACCTGGGGTCTCAGTAGAGGTCAGGACTGTAAGTTATGGAAGTCTTGGTATGAAGTGAAAACCTTGAACCAGTGGAGCCAACCAAGACAGTAGGTCTCTACTCCTAGTTAATTGCTGATAGAGACAGGATAATAGGCTCCAGAGCATAATGCCACCCTGGCAAAGGTCATAAAGAATGAGATGACATTGGACTCAATATTGGTCAGTGGAGACAGGCAAAGGAGTAATCAGTCCATACCTAAACTGTGATGGGGGTAACTCTACCTGAGCTCTCTATGGCACCCCACAAGAGTATAAATGCCGCTGAAGCAAGTGCCTCCTCTGTTGCTGCTCT
This sequence comes from Choloepus didactylus, assembly GCF_015220235.1. NCBI lineage: Eukaryota > Metazoa > Chordata > Mammalia > Pilosa > Megalonychidae > Choloepus > Choloepus didactylus. The sequence continues at coordinate 71,840,404 of NC_051334.1, read as the reverse complement.
CTCTGCTGCTGTTGTTTTTTGTTCCCTTCCCCCCACATCTCATGGGTTACAGAGATTCCAATCCTTTGCTGAGGACCCTAAACCTTCTGAGCTCAGTTGGGACACCCTAGAGAGTGAGGTGGTAGAATATGAGACAGGGCAGAGGAACACCCTCCACTCCCACCCTGCCAAATTTTTCTGGCAATGACCTACAAGGTCAAATGAACCCTGAACAGGGAGGATACTGAAACCAAAACCAGAAATTTTGCGAGACTAGAAACTTAAACCATTCTAAAAAATTATGTTCAGCAGAAGGGAGAAATGGTGGCTGGCTGGTTGCTAAGGGTATTCACCATGGGTTCTGAATTGCCCCCAGGAGATAAGACAATTAGCAGGCATTGCCAAGGAATCCAAATTACATAATTAACTCTGGGCACCTCTTGGCTCCAAGATAAATTTATCCACAATCACCAAGTTCCTGCTATATTTAAAAGGGAGAGGGGCATCCCCATACCTGGGATGTGGTGGTTTGAAGCTATATATATATCCCAGAAAAACATATTCTTAAACTTAGTCCATTCCTGTCGGTGTAAACTCATTGTAAGTAGGACCTTTTGATGAGGCTACTTCAGTTAAGGTATAACCCACTTCAATTAGCTTGGGACTTAATCCTATTAATGGAGTACTTTATAAGAGAATGAAATTCAGCCAAAGAAAGAAAAAGCCACAGAGGCAATAAGATGAAATCAACAAAAACTGGAAGAGAAAGGAAAGACCAGCAGACCCCACCATGTGCTTGCCATGTGGCAGAAGCATGAAGGCTTACCAGCATCTGGTCTTTGGGAAGAAACCGTCACCTTGATGATGCTTGATTTGGACATTTTCTTGGCCTCAAAACTGTGAGTGAGTAAACTCCCATTGTTTCTTATTCCTGCAAAGGGGAAGCTAAGCCTACTAATAATTATGCCTAAGAGTCACCCCCAGAGAACCTCTTTTGTTGCTCAGATATGGCCTCTCTCTCTAAGTTAACTCTGCAAATAAATGTGGGACATGACTCCCAGGGTTGAGTTTCAGTGGCTAAGAGATTTCAAATAGAGTTGAGAGGTCATTCTGGAGGTTATTCTTATGCATTATGTAGATATCACTTTTTAGTTTCTAGTGTATTGGAAAAGCTGGAAGGAAATACCTGAAACTGTTGAATTGTAATCCAGTAGCCTTGATTCTCGAAGATGATTGTATAACTATATAGCTTTTATCATGAGACCGTGTGATTGTGAAAACCTTGTGGACCCTTTATCCAGTGTATGGGTAGATGAGTAATAAAATAAGGACCAAAAAATAGAGAGAGGATAAGGGGTATGGGATATTTTGGGTATCCTTTTTAATTTTTATTATTTTTGGAGTAATGAAAATGTTCTAAAATTGATTGTGGTGATGAATTCACAATTATACGATGATGCTGTGAGCCATTGATTGCATACTTTGGATGGATTATATTGTGTGTGAATATATCTCAATAAAATTGCACTAAAAAAAGACATGAAAAAGAAAAAATGATTCCCATTATTTAACCCAACCCATTTCATCATATTTGCTTTGAGCAACCTAGGAAACTAAAACATGGGATAAAAAGGCCAGTGATATAGAGGAAAAAGGTACCTCTGGCATAAAATAGGAATGGTACAGTGGGTATATCATTATAATGCCTACCCCAAAAAAGATTTTGTTCAAGGGTATAAAGAAAAGAAAGGGCAGATTAGTTACTGAGAGGCTTTAATATGAGGTCCCAGTTGCCACTCTCATCCTCAGAGGAAAAGAGCGAGAGTGAGAGCGAGAGCAAGAGTGAGAGAGAGAGAGAAAGACATGGAAAGACATGGGCTGGTGTTCTGGTTTGTTAAAGGCTGCTGCAATGCAATATACTGAAATGGATTGGCTTTACAATGGAGATTTATTAGTTCAAAAATTTACAGTTCTAAGGCCATGAAAATGTCCCAATTAAGCCATCAACAAGATGATACTTTCTCTGAGGAAAGGCAGCTGGCATTCAGGGTTCCTCTGTCACATAGGAAGGCACATGGCAACATCTGTTGATCTCCCAGCTTCTGGTTGCAAAATGGCTCTCTCAGTTCCTGTGAGTCCTTCTTGCTTCTCCCACAGGCAAGCTCTGTATTACATTCTCTTAGCTTCTCTTGGCTCTGAGCTCTCTTCAAAATGCCTCTGCCTTTTATCCTCTCATAGAGGATTTCAGTAAGGGGTTTAAGACCCTCCTTGAATTGGTAGGTCACATCTCTATGGAAACAACCTAATCAAAAGATCCTACCCACAATAGGTCTGCACCCACAATATTGGATTAAAAGAACGTAGTCTTTTCTGGGGTACATAACAGATCCACATGAGCACAGCTGGTATCACTGAAGACTCTCCCCTATTGACCTTAAAAAAAGAGAAAGAGAGAGAAAAGACACACCCATCCACAGTGAGATGCCCACTGGGAAAACAATTAATGAAGCCCCATTGTCACTTAAAGACTGAGGTGATGCAAAGGACCTAGCATTTTGCTTTTTGAGCATTCAGACAAAGAGACCTTTAGTTCATCTCCAACCCTGAGGAGGGCCCCATTGACACTGACTCATGGAAAAATTTCTTACAGGGAGTCCTGTCCCTTCAAATTACAGGGCAACCTTTCTCAGCCTTATTGGCAGGACTCATGCTGTCTGGAGGCTATGGAAGGGGTGGAACTATTGGCTTAAGAAGCCACCCTACAAGGCCCCCCTCCTCCTGCATATCAAAAGCCCAGTCCCCCACCCTCTGGGGAGTTGTGTCTATTGGAAAAATTCTTATTAAACAGCTACCCCAAGTGCTGGCACTTTTGCTCTTATTTTCCTCTTTATAGGTATTAATGCTTTAACCATTTCCTGGAATAAGATAAAATCTTTGGCTCCCTTGGTGGACGATATCAAATGGGATCCCATGGAACTGCCCTTGCCAATCAAGGTAATAAATGCTGCAATATCATCTGAAACCAGATACTGTGGGTCTGTGGCCTACCATCCAAGATCTCCTCAAAGAGGTAGTCCTTCATGATACCTACCATTTCCCCCTACAATAGCCTTATTGGGTCAGTTCTTAAAGCCTCCACCAATAAAGGGTGACAACCATCAATTATACAAACCTTAATGCACAAGTCTTGCCCATCAAAGCTCCTATTCCTAACATCATCAAATTAACAACACAGGAGCATGAGAAATTGCTTTGCTGTGATGACTTGGCCAACATGTTTTACTCAGTGCCAATACCAAAAAAAAAAAATCCTAACTACAGCTGCCAAGACCTTTACAAATGATCTTTAAGAACTTCTTCCCACTGGCAATATGTAGCTGACATCTGATTAAGGGATGACTCTAAAGAGGGCCTCCAAGAGAACCTAGCCACACTCACACATCATTTACAGGAATGAGGTTGGGCAATAGCACCACATTAAATACAAGGGCCATCAAATTCTGTCAAATTTCTGGTCATCATCTGGTCCTCTAGGGCAGACAGATTCCCACCACCATCAAACATAAGCCCACCTCAGGCACTAAGACATGAACAACACCTAATAGTATTATCCATGTTCTGGAGGTAACACATCCCACATCTCTCACTCTCATTGTAGCTCATATACAAAATCTCATGTACATCTACTACTTTCTACTGGGAAGAGTCCCAACAATCTGCCTTAGAATTGGCACAATAAACCATTTCCTAAGCCATTCCCCTTGTCCCACTGGGAATGGATTTTAAATTATAGGCCTTGGCTACCTCCAAATATGCCTCTTGGAGTCCTTGGACTAAGCATGGCAAATCCTGGCTGCTTATCAGGTTCCTGTAAAAGTGAAGGTGCTTACAGAGCCACAACCCAACAGCCTGTGCATGCACATTCCCATAATGCCCTGGGTGAGAGTTCCCAGTAGTTGCTCAGCACAGCCACTGAAGCTTCACTGGTAAAGTGGAAATGGTACCTACAGGAGAGGCTAAACCAGACAAACAGGGCCTTTCTAAATTACAGGAGGCTATTACTTCCCCAATGCTCAGCCCCTTGCCCATGTATCTTGAGACTCTGGTGATTGTGCCCTCATTGCCCCCCCACTCCAGCCAAGTGGAGGCCCCTTGGGACTGTGTCTGACATGTAAATGGAATTAGTATATCTCACCAATGGTAACATTATAATTGTTGTACACAATGCAGCTCGCTGGGAGGGCCACAGCATATCACCTTATCTCAAACACCCACTAACCCAAGATGGCTGTTCAGGGTCTGCACAGTTAGCAGAGCTGGAAGCAATGCAGTTAGCCCTTTTGGATGCCCTGAACTGCCAGTCGCCCAATCCACATCTTCACTAATTATTGAGCTATGGCTAAAGGGCTGGCAGGGGCATCAGGCCAATGGAAACAAAATACTTTTCTCATACAAGGAAGGCCCTCGTGGGGAACTCCACATTTAGAAACAGCTCACAGCCTCACCCATCTCCACACACACTCAACCTACCACACCAGAGTCACTGTTCAATGACACTACCTTAAATTCATTCTTACACAGCATATCTGGCGGGTCCCTCAGAGACTGCCCATTCAGCCCCCCCCCCCCAAGCTTCCCCTACCAATGGTCTGGGTCCATAGCACTTTAGGTCTCAGAGGTTCCTTTGCCCTGTGGAGTGTACACATAAAAAGGAATTGCCTCTAGGCCCATCATTGGCCAAAATAGTACTAAAGGCTGTGACTTTTGTTCCAAAACCAAACATTGTCATCCTATAACTGGGGTCACATTCCACAGGATGGGGTTAAACCCTTCTATTGCCACATTAATTACATTACTGCAGTTCCACCAGGAAGTAAAGATTATAACTCCCAAACCAAGCCATGGAATGGTCACAGTCACCTTTAGAGATGAAAAGAAGCTACATTTGGTGGATGCCAGTCACATATTAAAAAAAGACCTCCTTTTACACTGCCGTGAGTGCCTATTACCCATACAAGACATGAACACCCAGGCTGACAAACACCAGACAAAGAGCAAGCTTTGAGAGAAAGCATTATTTCATCTCTCAACAAGGAAGAAACAACACCAGGTCCATCTTAGCGGCCCCAGAAACAAGTCCTCACCAACTGATGCAACATCAATGTCCACCCTGGCTCTGGGATTTAGTATTTTTGCTGGCTACATGGGTTATAGGCTTACTTACCAACCCACAAGGTCTCACCATGCTAGCCCTATAATGCTCAAATATATTTGGCTAATCCTAAAATTGTACCCAGGCATGGGACAGAGGAGATTGCTGGCTGTTGCTCCTCAACCACCTGCATGTAATATGCCACCAAATGTGGCTAATGACCCAAAGCTGTCCAACCTAAATATCAAATGGGCCCACTGGCACCAATGCATAAATGATTCTCAATCAAGACATAACCTAAATAAGATTCTCATACAGTGCCAATGTCCTCCAAAATGTAATCAAATCAAGCCTGCATGGCTAATTGTCCTCTGCTCCAGCCTGCTGGATATACTGTTCTAAGGCAAGAGATTGGATTGCAAAGAGAACCTACAAAGAATTAACACTGAATTGACATATAAGTGTAGGCAAAGGGAAGGGAAGAAGAGGGGGGATATGTGGAAACATGCAGCCAAAGGCTTGGCTAGGTGCATTTTATATGACCCCTTAAAAGTCATGGAGCTCTATGACGACAGCCATTTTAAGAAACCTACAGAGATATCAAGACTAGAGCTGCCCAATGGTATTTAGAATCCTTTATGGATTGCTACTTGGGAGGGATACCCACCCCCATGTTGGCCCCCAGGTATCACCATCACAAGTGACATCATCCCACCCCATGGTTTTGTCACTGGAGAGGACTTTTCCTTAAGTCGAATTCACCACAGGAGTTGGAGTACAGTAACTGTAGCCCTGCTTGCAGCCCTAGGAGTCAGACTTGCAACTATACTCCACAGAGATTGCCAACTGCCTGCCCAGTGGGACTGTGGGGTACCTTAAACCTTGCAAAACTATAAGCCACTGCCTCTACAATTGTCAACTCACCTGCTGGCTAAGGAGGCGGAGAGTCTGTGCTATGACCAGCATGGCCTGTTGCATGTACATCAGTAACTCAGGGCAAGTCCAATATAATTTACAAAGGTGCAACAGATATGCATTATTAATAATATCTCCAACACCTTTCTTAAAACGTATACTTCCTCCCAAACCTGCATGGAACTTTTCCTCATGGATAAGCCCCACTACCTGAGGAGACCAGCTAGCCAGGCCTCCCAATTATTAGTCATAGGAGTAGTTCTGAGTATGATTATGGTGCCCTTATTTAAGCCGAGCATTCAGATCATAATTAATAGCCTAAACACATCCCCAAATATCTCAACTACTCAGGCCATAGCCATCTTAAAAATTATTCCAAGGCACCACATGATGCATTGTAATGGCATAAAAGAAATTATATTTGGTGCCTCATCATCCTGCCTGGTCTAGTTATAAGTTTACCTTCTAAGCAACCACCCCAATAAGCCTTCCCTTGGGTATAACCTCAGTTAGCAAGGCCTGCATCTCTATATGGTTTGGGATGATGGATAAGGGCTGCCCCTAGTTTCTCTGAAAGGGCCCTGCCACTTCTTCTCCAAATGGCCTCTTGCCACTTCTACCCTTTCTTACCACATAAATTACTAATATGGCAGGTACTTCCATATGGTTTGGATAAGAAGCTGCCCTCAGCTTCTCCAAACAGCCCTTGCAACTTCTGCCTTTTGTGCTGTATAGTTTGAAACTGCCAAACCCCAGTATCTGTAGGAAAATCTTAACCCTCTCTTCTGTGTCACAATAAAGGCAAGAGCACAGGACCCAATGTGCTCTTCTCCTCCTTCATGGACCCTCACAGTAACCTTGTTGGGTAAGACAGGGCCCCTCTGCCACCCTCATTCTCCCCTCTCTTCCTCCATGCTCTTTGATCCAATAGAGCTGTCCTTTCATGTATTTTTGGCTGGCTAGCTATCTCTGTTTGCATCTAATCACCCAAAGAACCTTGACATAACATTTGAAACACCCTGCCCAAGTCCAGCACACTATCATCAAAAGTCTTCATGTGGTGACCTTGCCTAAAGCCACTCTTCCCCACACCTAGAGTGATCATCCTAAGACCCTATTTGGTATGCTTCCCCTTCTGAGACTCTCCATACCCTTAGCATGGCATTCAAGGTTCTACCCAACTGGTTCTCATCCCTTGCTATTTTTTAAAATTCAATTTCATTGACATATATTCACATACCACACAATCATCCAAAGTGTAAAATCAGTTGTTCACAGTATCATTATATAGTTGTGCATTCATCACAATTAATTTTGAACATTTTCATTACTGCAAAAAGAAGAATAAGAATAAAAATTAAAGTAAAATGAAGACCCAAAACATCCCATCCCCCATCTCTCCCTATTATTCATTTACTTTTTGCCCCATTTTTCTACTCATCTTACCATGCACTGCATAAAGGGAGTAGAAGCCACAAGGTTTTCACAATCACACGGTCACACATTGTAGGCTATACAGTTATACAATCATCTTAAAGAATAAAGGCTACTGGGTTGCAGTTCAACAGTATCAAGTTTTTCCTTCTAGCTGTTCTAATATGCTAAAAACTAAAAAGGGATATCTATATAATGCATAAGAATAACCTCCAGAATGAGCTCTCAACTCTATTTGAAATCTCTTAGCCACTGAAACTTAATTTTGTTTCCTTTCTCTTCCCTCTTTTGGTCCAAGAAGGCTATCTCAATCCCATGATGCTGGGTCCAGGCTCATTCCCGGGAGTCATGTCCCATGTTGCCAAGGAGGTTTACACTCCTGGGAGTTATGTCCCATGTAGTGGGGAGGGCAGTGAGTTTACCTGCAGAGTTGGCTTAGAGAGAGAGACCACATCTGAGAAACAAAACAGGTTCTCTGGGGGTGACTCTTAGGCACAATTATACATAGGCTTAGCCTCTCCTTTTCAGTAACAAGCTTCATAAGGGCAAGCCTCAAGATCGAGGGCTCGGCCTTCTAAATTGGTAGTTCCCAGTGCTTGTGAGAATACCGGTAATTCTCCAGATGAGGAAGTTTAATATTTCCACATTTTCCCCCAATCCCTCAAGGGGGCTTTGCAAATACATTTTTATTCTCTGCCCAAATTACTCTGGGATGTATTGGGGCTTCACACCAACCTGCACAAGCCAACCTGATCTCATTCCCTATTCAAAGTTCCATGTAATTATGGTGTTTGACTAAAGTGACTGTACTATATAGCATGCTACAGAAAATATAGATTTTGCACCAAATAAACATCTTTTCCTTTGGTCTCACACAGAAGTTGAAGTTTTAAAACACCATTCCCAGTACAATCAAATAGCTATACATTCACCAACACAAACTGTATGAGGACATTTCCATTTTTTCTGCAATGAAAGAAGAAGAGGGGAAAAAAAATATGATTAAAAAAAGAAAAAATAAAATAAAATAAAATAAAAAGGTCAGACAACAACACCATCACCAAGAGTCCCATATAGCTCCCTCCCTTGTATCCCCCTCTTATAGACATTTAGCTTTGGTATATTGCCTTTGTTACAATTAACGGAAGCATATTACAATGTTACTGTTAACTATAGGCTCTGCTTTGCAATGATTGTATTTCCCCCCAATACCATCCCATTTTCAACACCTTGCAAAGTTGGCATTCATTTGTTCTCCCTCATGTAAAAACATTCTTATATTTGTACATTTAATCACAATCGTTGACCACTCTAGGTTTCACTAAGTTATACAGTCCCAGTCTTTATCTTCTATCTTTCATTCTGGTATCGTACATATCCCTAGCCTTCCTCTTTCAACCATATCCACAGTCATCTTTGTTCAGTGTACTTACAATATTGTGCTATCCATTTCTGGATCTGTACAACCAATCCTCTAGAACATTCTATACTCTTTCAACATCAAATGCCCAATCTCTACCCTCTTTTTATTTCCTGATATCTGCATTTCTGCATGCTTCTCCAAACCTCTCTCTCCTGTCTTTTTCTGTCTGTAGCACTCCCTTTAGTATTTCTTGTACAGGAGGTCTCCCGTTCATGAACTCTCTCAGTGTCTGTTTATCTGTGAATATTGTAATCTCTCCCTCATTTTTGAAGAACAGTTTTGCTGAATATAGGATTCTTGGTTAGCAGTTTTTCTCTTTCAGTATCTTCAATATATCATACCACTGCCTTCTTTCCTCTGTGGTTTCTGCTGAGAGATCCACATAGTCTTATCAAGCTTCCCTTGTATGTGATGGATTGCTTGTCTCTTGCTGCTTTCAGAATTCTCTTTGTCTTTGACATTTGAAAATCTACTTACTAAGTGTCTTGGAGTAGGTCTATTTGAATCAATTCTCTATGGGGTACACTGCACTTCTTGAACTTGTAATTTTCTGTCTTTCATAAGAGTTGGGAAATTTTCATTGACTGTTTCCTCTATTATTTTTTCTGCCCCCTTTCCCTTCCCTTCTCCTTCTGGGACACCTACAACACATATATTCATGCACTTCATGTTTTCATTCAATTCCCTAAGACCCTGCTCATATTCCTCCCCACTTTTTTTCCCTATGTATTCTCTTGTGTGTAGGATTTCAGATTGCCTATCTTCTAGTTCACTGATCCTTTCTTTTGCCTCTCCATGTCTGCTGTTATATGTCTCCATCATATTTTTCATCCCTTCTATTGTGCCTTTCTTTCCCATAAGTTCTGCCATTTGTTTTTTCAACTTTATGAATTCTTCCTTATGGTCACCCAGTCTTCTTTATATCCTTCATCTCTTTTGTCACATTTTCTTTCAAATTGTTGTTTTGATTTAGAAAATTTGTTTGAATATCTTTAATCAGTTGTTTCAACTCCTGAATCTCAGTTGAGGTGTTAGTTTGTTCCTTTGACTGGGCCATATTTTCATTTTTCCCAGTGTGGCTTGTGAATTTTTGCTGTCTAGCATCTGATTTTCTTGATTAGCTTATTCTGGAGGTTGTTTTCTCTTTTTTTCTAGGGTTTTTTCTTGTTGGTTTTCTTTGATCTCTATCTTTTCTTCATTTCTCTCACTGGACAGTTGTCAGATTGGCTCTTCCCCCAAGTCTTCCCCATCAGGTGCCCACTGTGGCCTGCTACAGGGATGGGAGGTAGGCACTGGGCATCCCAGCAAGTTCACTGTGTGTGGCAATACAAATCTTCTGGCTTCCAATTGTGGTTTGGTTTCCACCACCTAGCAAGACCTTGGTTTGTTTTAGAGCCCAGCTTTAACAGTTGGGTCTTCCATATTTCTCAGCCCAAACAGGGCCAAGTTTCCATACAGGGCATGTAGACCAGCTCCTGTTGTCCTAAGAAGGGGTCTGAAGAATCTTAAAAAGTTTTTCAATTTCCTTGCACCTTCTGGACTGTCCAGCAGATGGTGCTGTTCAGTAACTTAATAGTCCTCACAAGCTGCTTTGCCTCCAAGCACAGGTGAGCTGAAACTGTGGGATTCCTATGCCCTCACTTTGCTGGCCACAATCTGGCTCAATGTGGGGCTCCACCTGTGGCAGAGTACTACCTCAGCTTACCCTGTACTCCAGCTGACCCCAGGCAAGGAAATGGCTGCCAGCTGCTGCGGCCCTCAAGGGTGGGGGAAGGGCTTTCAAACCGAGGGCTGGAAACACAGTGTCTGTCCATGTTTCCTCAGTCTCTTTGTCCTTCACTGGTCTGGACCTTGAAATATCCTTCCCTGTGCCCCAGGTCTTCAAACAGTAGGGGTATATCTCACTGCGGTGAGAGATTTGTAGTCTGTGTCCATGGTGGGAAGGGCTCCATCTGCTGATTCTGATTGCTGATTCTGTGCCTTTCCCACCCTGAGACAGACTTTTCAATTCAGCATTTGCAGGGTCCTTCTCCAGTCTATATCCTCATCCAGAGTTTCAAACAATTCAGAATTGTCCTTTTGTTTTCATTTAATCTCTGGAGAGAAGTTTTCAGTAGCTGTTTACATTGCCATGTTGATGACATCACCCCTCATCCCTTGCTTTTTAGCCTCATCTCTTACTCCCCACTTCCTCTCATGACAACCACATTTGACTACTATTTCCCCCAAATAAATCCTGAAACTTCCATTGTTTTTGCTTATGCTATCTTCTCTGAAGGCCAAAAATCTTCCTATCTTTCTAAGGTTCATCTTCTCCATGGGAGCTTGCTAGATCCTATTCATTGAATCCAAGCTCTCCCCCCCACTCATATTGCATTTAGTTTTCACCTTGGATTAGAACTGGTTTGTTGCTATCTTCTCCCCTTGCTGAACTGTAAGCCCTTGAGGTAAAGACTAGACCTTGTTATCTTTGTGTTTCCCACCACTGAAATTACACACACACACATATACATACTCACATGCTAGTCTTTCTAACTCTCTGGCCCTTGGAGGAAGCTCTGGTTGTTTCACTTAATTGGTGATCAGTTGGGTATATATCTATAAGACAGAGCTTCTGATAACCCAAGGCAAGGTGAGAAAGGACACTGCTGCAATATATGGCGACATAAAAGACATGGTTTCTATCCTTAGGGAGCTCCCTGTCTAAAGAGAGAGTATATAAAGTAACCAGAGAAATACTGGTAGGTGTGATCAGTTCTATGACAAAGAGAAGCACACAGACTGTGGGAGCCCATAAAAGGAAGCCCCAACCCAAACTGGCTCCTAGAAGGATAGATTGTGTAAGCTAAAACCAAAAGGATGAGAAGGAGTTTACCAAGTGATGAAGTAGGAAGAAGGGAAGATGTTCCAGGCAGAGGAAGCAGAGTATGCAAAAGTCTGGAGATGAGCAGTAGTCATTTTGTAAGATAGGAGTGTTGCCATCTAGATGGGCAGTGGCAATAGATAAGGCTTGGGAAAGAAACATGAGTCAAACCACACAGGGCCTTGTAGTTCATGGCAAGGAGCTTAGATTTTATCTGAAGAGCAATTGGGTGCCACTGAGGGTATTTCAAAGGTGTAGATCATGGATTGGAGGGGTAAAAGTGAACTCAGGGAAGAGTGACATCAATAGGATGGTAAGATAAGATACTCTAAGTGGATGCACCTCCACAGAAACATCAAAGAACCATCAGAAACCATCAGAATAAACTTTTCTAAAACTCTGGAAAACAGTCAGAGGTACACAGCAACCAAGAAAATGCTGAATCAAGTAAAGCTGTCTCTATTCCCAGACAATACGATTCTATAAATAGAAAGTTCCAGAGAATCTACAAGAAAACAATTAGAGCAAACAAATGAATTCAGCAAAGTTGTAGGCTACAGAATTTATGTGCAAAAAAAAAACAGTTTTGTTTCTAAACACCACCAATAATTGAGAATATTCAGTCTGAGGAACAGAAACAAAAAAGAATGAAAAAAGTGAACAGAGCCTATGGGATCTATGGGACATCATGAAGTGTATCAACATTCACATGTTGGGAATCTCAGAAAGAGAAGATAAAGAGAAATGGTAGAAAAAATATTTGAAGAAATAATGGCTGAAAATCCCCAAATTTGAAGAAAGACGTGAATATACACATGCAAGATCTATGAACTCCAAATAGGATAAACTTACAGAGATTCACACCAAGACACATTACAGTCACACTGTAGTAGACCATAGAAAAACAGAATCCTAAAAGCAACAAGAGGGAAGTGACTCAATGGTATGTACAAGGAGTCTTCAATAAAATAGTGTTGTTTTCTCATCAGAAATGCAAGGAGGCCAGAAAGCAGTGGGATGACAAATTTAAAGTGCTGAAAGAAAAAGCTGTCAACCAAGAATTCTATATCATGTGAAAATGTCTTTCAAAATAAAGGAGAAATCAAGACTTTCTCAGGAAAACAAAAGCTGAGAGAGTTCATTGCCACTAGGACTTCCCTACCAGAAATGCTAATAAGAGTCCTTCTGGATGAAAGGAAAGGACAGTAGACAGTCACTTGATGCCATGTATTTACCATAAAGGTAAATACATGGATAAATGTAAATGCTAGTATTATTATACTTCTGATTTGAAATTCTGCTTTAGTTTTCCTACATGAACTAAAATACAAATGCACAAAAATCATAAATCTATGTTACTGGGCAGAGTATAAAGATGTAATTTGTGACAAGAACAACATAAAGGGAAAGAACAGGGTATAGGAGCAGAGATTGTGCGTGCATTTGAAGTCAAGTTGGTATCAATTCAAATTGGAGTTCTATAGATTTAAGATGTTAAATTTAAGTCCATGGTAACCACAAAGAAAATATTGGAAAATATGCACAAAAGGAAAGAGAAGGGATTCTAAAGGGTTCACTACAAAAAAATCAGCTAAATAAAAAGGCATTAATGGAAGAATTGGGGTGGGGGAAAGTATAAAACTTACAAAAACCAAAGAGTAAGATGGTAGAAGAAAGTCCAGCATTATCAATAATTAATTTAAACATAAATGGGTTAAATTCTCCAGTAAAATGATACAGGTTGGCAGAAAGGATTTTTTAAAAAATGACCTGACCATATGCTGTTTACAAGAGATTCACCTTAAATTCAAAGCCACAAGTAGACTGAAAGTGAAATGATAAAAAAAATATTCTATGCAAATAGTAGTAAAAAGTAGCAGAGGTGGCTGCAAACTTTAAGTAAAAAACTGTCAAAAAGGACACAGAAGTGTACTATATATTCATAAAAGAGTCAATTCATCAAGAAGATATAATTATTATATATAGATGCACCTAATAATAGAGCCCCCAAAATATATGAAGCAAACTGATAGATTTGAAGAGAGAAATAAACATTCTACATTAAGAGTTGGAGATATCAATACAATATTTTCAATAATGGGTGGAGAGGGGATGGGGCAAGATGGTGGAGTGGTGTGTCCATTTTAGTTACTCCTCCAGGGCAGTAGGTAGAAAGCCAGGAACTGCGTGGACCAGACACTGCAGAGCAATTTGACTTTGGGCATACTTCATACAACACTCATGAACACATGGAACAGATGAGATCAGCGAAATCTCAGACTGGGAGCATCCCTACACAGCCCTGCAGCCCCGAACCACCCTGGGGGGATGGCACTCACCTGTGACATAGCACAGTCTTCCCTCAACAGAGGTCCTGGGGGTGCATGGCCTGGAAGAGGGACCCACTTGCAAATCTCAGGGGCCATATGCCAATACCAAAGACTTGTGGGTCAGCAGCAGAGACAAACTGTGGCAGGACTGAACTGAAGGATTAGACTATTGCAGCAGCTTTAAATCTCCAGAAACACCAGGGAGATTTGATTGTCAGAGACGCCCCCCTCCCTGACTGCCCAGACACATGCCCAATATACAGGGCGGGCAACACCAAATACACACGCAAGCTTGGTACACCAATTGGACCCCATAAGACTCACACCCCCACTCACCACAAAGACAAAGTGGGGGAGAACTGGTTTGAGGGGAATAGGTGGCTCGCGGATGCCACCTGCTGGTTAACTAGAGAAAGTGTACTCGAAGAAGCTGTAGATCTGACAAATTAGAGATAAAGGTTAGAATCGGTCTACAAATCCTAAAAGAACACTATCAAGTTAAGAAAAGGCCAAAAGGCCAAAAACAACAGAAAATTTTAAAGCATATGAAAAAACCAGATCATATGGATAACCCAAGTCCAAGCACCCAAATTGGAAGATCAAAGGAGACACAGTACTTGGCACAATTAATCAAAGAACTAAAGAAGAACAATGAGACCATGGCATAGGATATAAAGGACATGAAGAAGAGCATGGTACAGGATATAAAGGACATCAAGAAGACCCTAGAAGAGCATAAAGAAGAAGTTGCAAGAGTAAATAAAAAAATAGATGATCTTATGGAAATTAAGAAACTGTTGACCAAATTAAAAAGATTCTGGATACTCATAGCACAAGATGATAAGAAGTAGAACAACGAATCAGTGACCTGGAAGATGACAGAATGGAAAATGAAAGAACAAAACAAAGAATGGGGAAAAAATCAAAAAAATTGAAATGGAACTCAGGGATATGATAGATAATATAAAATGTCCAAATATAAGACTCGTTGGTATTCCAGAAGGGGAAGAGAAGGGTAAAGGTCTAGGAAGAGTATTCAAAGAAATTGTTGGGGAAAATTTCCCAAATCTTCTAAACACCATAAATACACAAATCGTAAATGCCCAGTGAACTCCAAATAGAATAAATCCAAATAAACCCACTCCAAGACATATTCTGATCACACTGTCAAATATGGAAAAGAAGGAGCAAGTTCTGAAAGCAGCAAGAGAAAAGCAATTCACCACATACAAAGGAAACAGCATAAGACTCAGTAGTGCCTACTCAGCAGCCACCATGGAGGCGAGAAGGCAGTGGCATGACATATTTAAAAATCTGAGCAAGAAAAATTGCCAACCAAGAATTCTTTATCCAGCAAAACACTCCTTCAGATTTGAGGGAGAGGTTAAATTTTTCACAGACAAATGCTGAGAGAATTTGCTAACAAGAGACCTGCCCTACTTGAGATACTAAAAGGAGGCCTACCAACAGAGAAACAAAGAAAGGAGAGAGAGATATGGAGAAATGTTCAGTACTAAAGAGATTCTGCATGGGTACATTAAAGGACATTAATAGAGAGAGGGAAAAAAATATATGACAAACATAAACCAAAGGATAAGATGGCTGATTCAAGAAATGCCTTCATGGTAATACTGTTAAATGTAAATGGATTAAACTCCCCAATTAAAAGATAGATTTGCAGAATGGATAAAAAAATGAACCATCAATATGTTGCATACAAGAGACTCATCTTAGACACAGGGACACAAAGAAATTGAAAGTGAAAGGATGGAAAAAAGTATTTCATGCACGCTACAGCCAAAAGAAAGTAGGTGTAGCAATATTAAGCTCAGATAAAATAGACTTTAAATGCAAGGATGTTAGGAGAGACAAAGAACGCCACTACATACTAATTAAAGGGCAATTCAACAAGAAGAAAGAACAAATCATAAATGTTTATGCACCTAATCACAGAGCCACAAAATACATGAGAGAAACACTGGCAAAACTAAAGGAAGCAATTTATGTTTCCACAATAATTGTGGGAGACTTCAACACATCACTCTCTCCTATAGATAGATCAACCAGACAGAAGACCAATAAAGAAATTGAAAACCTAAACAATCTGATAAATGAATTGGACTTAACAGACATATATAGAACATTACATCCCAAATCACCAGGATGCACAGTCTTCTCTAGCGCTTATGGAACTTTCTCCAGAATAGATCATATGCTGGGGCATAAAACAAGCCTCAATAAATTTAAAAAAATTTAAATTATTCAAAGCACATTCTCTGACCACAGTGGAATGCAATTAAATGTTAATAACCATCAGAGACTTAGAAAATTCACAAATACCTGGAGGTTAAACAACACAGTCCTAAACAATCAGTGGGTTAAAGAAGAAATAGCAAGAGAAATTGCTAAATATAGAGAGATGAATGAAAATGAGAACACAATATACTAAAACCTATGGGATGCAGCAAAAGTGGTACTGAGGGGAAATTTATAGCACTAAACACATATATAAAAAAGGAAGAAAGAGCCAAAATCAAAGAACTAATGAATCAACTGAAGAAGCTAGAAAATGAACAGCAAACCAATCCTCAACCAAGTAGAAGAAAAGAAAATAACAAGGTTTAAGCAGAAATAAATGACACAGAGAACAAAAAAAATCAATAGAGAGGATAAATAATACCAAAAGTTGGTTGTTTGAGAAGATCAAAAAGATTGACAAGCCCCTAGCTAGACTGACAAAATCAAAAAGAGAGAAGACCCGTATAAACAAAATAATGAATGAGAAAGGTGACATTACTGTGGATCTCAAAGAAATTAAAAAAATTATCAGAGGATACTATGAACAACTGTATCCCAAAAAACTGGATAATGCAGAGAAAATGGACAATTTCCTGGAAACATATGAACAACTCAGACTGACCAGAGAAGAAACAGAAGACCTCAACCAACCAATCACAAGCAAAGAGATCCAATCAGTCATCAAAAAGTTTCTCACAAATAAATGCCCAGGGCCAGATGGCTTCACAGGAGAATTCTACAAACTTTCCAAGAAGAACTGACACCAATCTTACTTAAAATCTTTCAAAACATTGAAGAAAATGGAACACTACCTAACTCATTTTATGAAGCTAACGTCAATCTGATACCAAAACCAGGCAAAGATGCTACAAAAAAGGAAAACTACAGGCCTATCTCCCTAATGAATATAGATGCAAAAATTCTCAACAAAATACTTGCATATTGAATCCAAAGACACATTAAAAAATCCATACACCATGACGAAGTGGGGTTCATTCCAGGCATGCAAGGATGGTTTAACATCAGAAAATCAATCAATGTATTACAACCCATCAACAAATAAAAAGAGAAAAATCAAATGATCATCTCAATAGATGCTGAAAAAGCATTTGACAAAATCCAACATCCCTTCTTGATAAAAACACTTGAAAAGGTAGGAATTGAAAGAAACTTCCTCAATATGATAAAGAGCATATATGAAAAACCCACAGCCAGCATAGTACTCAATGGTGAGAGACTGAAAGCCTTCCCTCTAAGATCAAGAACAAGACAAGGATGCCCGCTATCACCACTGTTATTCAACATTGGGCTGGAAGTGCTAGCCAGGGCAATCTGGCAAGACAAAGAAATAAAAGGCATCCAAATTGTAAAGGAAGAAGTAAAACTGTCATTGTTTGCAGATGATATGATCTTATATCTGGAAAACCCTGAGAAATCAATGATACAGCTACTAGAGCTAATAAACAAATTTAGCAAAGTAGCAGGATACAAGATTAACATAAGTCAGTAATGTTTCTACATGCTAGAAATGAACAAACTGAAGACACACTCAAGAAAAAGATGCCATTTTCAATAGCAACTAAAAAAATCAAGTACCTAGGAATAAACTTAACCAAAGATGTAAAAGACCTATACAAGGAAAACTACATAATTCTACTAAAAGAAATAGAAGGGGACCTTAAAAACTGTAAAAATATTCCATGTTCATGGATAGAAAGGCTAAATGCCATTAAGATGTCAATTCTACCCAAACTCATCTACAGATTCAATGCAATCCCAATCAAAATTCCAACAACCTACTTTGCAGACTTGGAAAAGCTAGTAATCAAATTTATTTGGAAAGGGAAGATGCCTCAAATTGCTAAAGACACTCTAAAAAAGAAAAACGAAGTGGAAGGACTTACACTCCCTGACTTTGAAGCTTATTATACAGCCACAGTTGTCAAAACAGCATGGTACTGGCACAAAGATAGACATATTGATCAATGGAAGAGAACTGAGAATTTGGAGATAGACCCCCAGATCTATGGCTGACTGATCTTTGATAAGGCCCCCAAAGCCACTGAACTGGGACATAACAGTCTTTTCAACAAATGGGGCTGGGAGAGTTGGATATCCATATCCAAAAGAATGAAAGAGGACCCCTACCTCACACCCTACACAAAAATTAACTGAAAATGGATCAAAGATCTCAAAATAAAAGACAGTACAATAAAACTCCTAGAAGATAATGTAGGGAAACATCTTCAAGACCTTGTATTAGGCGGCCACTTCCTAGACTTTACACCCAAAGCACAAGCAACAAAAGAAAAAATAGATAAATGGGAACTCCTCAAGCTTAGAAGTTTCTGCACCTCAAAGGAATTTCTCAAAAAGGTAAAGAGGCAGCCAACTCAATGGGAAAAAATTTTTGGAAACCATGTATCTGACAAAAGACTGATATCTTGCATATACAAAGAAATCCTACAACTCAATAAGAGTACAGACAGCCCATTTATAAAATGGGCAAAAGATATGAAAAGACAGTTCTCCGAAGAGGAAATACAAATGGCCAAGAAACACATGAAAAAATGTTCAGCTTCACTAGCTATTAGAGAGATGCAAATTAAGACCACAATGAGATGTCATCTCACAACAATTAGAATGGCTGCCATTAAACAAACAGGAAACTACAAATGCTGGAGAGGATGTGGAGAAATTAGAACTCTTATTCACTGTTGGTGGGAATGTATAATCATTCAGTCACTCTGGAATTCAGTCTGGCAGTTCCTTAGAAAACTAGATATAGAGTTACCCTTCAATCCAGCGATTGCACTTCTCGGTATATACCCAGAAGATTTGAAAGCAGTGATACGAACAGATATCTGCACTCCAATGTTCATAGCAGAATTATTCACAATTGCCAAGAGATGGAAACAACCCAAATGTCCTTCAACAGATGAGTGGATAAATAAAATGTGGTATATACACACGATGGAATACTACACAGCAGTAAGAAGGAACGACGTCATGAAACATATGACAACATGGATGAACCTTGAAGACAAAATGCTGAGCGAAATAAGCCAGGCACAAAAAGAGAAATATATGCTACCACTAATGTGAACATTGAAAAATGTAAAACAAATGGTTTATAATGTAGAATCTAGGGGAACTGGTGATAGAGAGCAATTAAGGAAGTGGGAATGATAATCCAATAGGAACAGATAAGCTATTGTGGGGAAATTTAACATTCTGGAAATGCCCAGGAATGACTATGGTCTGTTAATTTCTGATGGGTATAGTAGGAACAAGTTCACAGAAATGTTGCTATATTAGGTTACTTTCTTGGGGTAGAGTAGGAACATGTTGGAAGTAAAGTAGTTATCTTAGGTTAGTTGTCTTTTTCTTACTCCCTTGTTATGGTCTCTTTGAAATGTTTCTTTATTGTATGTTTTTTTAATTTTTTTAATTTTTTTATTTTTATACAGTTGATTTTTTAAAAAAAGAGCTAATTTAAAAAAATGAAAAAAATATGCAGAGCTCCCTTGAGGAGCCGGTGGAGAATGCAGGGGTATTGGGCTTCCCCATCTCAATGGTTGCTAATGTGCTCACAGACATAGGGGACTGGTGGTTTGATGGATTGAGCCCTCTACCACAGGACTTGCCCTTGGGAAGACTGTTGCTGCAAAGGAGAGTCTAGGCCTCCATATAATTGTCCCTAAGAGCCTCCTCCTGAATACCTCTTTGTTGCTCAGATGTGGCCCTCTCTCTCTAGCTAAGCCAAGTTGGCAGGTGAAATCACTGCCCTCCCCACTACGTGGGATCAGACACCCAGGGGAGTGAACCTCCCTGGCAACATGGAATATGACTCCCAGGGAGGAATGTAGACCCAGCATCGTGGGATGGAGAAGATCTTCTTGACCAAAAGGGGTTGTGAAAGGAAATGAAATAAGTTTCAGTGGCAGAGAGATTCCAAAAGGAGCCAAGAGGTCACTCTGGTGGGCACTCTTATGCACAATATAGGCAACCCTTTTTAAGTTCTAGTGAATTGGAGTAGCTAGCAGTAAATACCTGAAACTATCAAACTACAACACAGAACCCATGAATCTTGAAGATGATTGTATAAAAATGTAGCTTATGAGGGGTGACAATGTGATTGGGAAAGCCGTATGGACCACTTTCCCGTTTGTCTAGTTTATAGATGGATGAGTAGAAAATGGGGGAAGGAAAAAAAACAATCAAAGGCCCCCAGTGTTCTTTTTTACTTTAATTGCTCTTTTTCACTTTAGTTATTATTCTTGTTATTTCTGTGTGTGTGGTAATGAAGGTGTCAAGGACTGATTTTTGTGATGAATGCACAACTATGTAATGGTACTGTGAACAATTGAATGTGTGCTTTTTTATGACTGCATGGTATGTGAATATATCTCAATAAAATGAATTAAAAAAAATAATAGGTGGAACATCTAGACAGAAAGTCAATAGGAAACAGAGGACTTAAACAACATTATAAACCAACTAGGCCTAACAGACCCAACTAGAACACTCCACCCAATGACAGCAGAATACACATTCTTCTCAAGTTCACGTGGATCATTCTCCAGGATAGACCATGTGTTTGGTAATGAACAAACATTATATTTAAAAAGACCAAAGTCATACAAAGTATCTTTGCCAATCACAATGGAATGAAGCTAGAAACAAATAACAGAAAGAAAACTGGAAAATTCACAGATATTTGGAAATTAAATGTACACTCTTGAATAACCAATGGTCATTCTATGAGGCCAGCATTACCCTGATCTTAAAGTCAGATAAAGATGCTACTAGAAAAGAAAATTGCAGATGAATTTATGAATATAGATGCAAAAATCCATAACAGAGCAGTAGCAAATTGAATACAACTACTAAAAAAATCCATAACAGAGCACTAGCAAATTGAATACGTGATCAAGTGAGATTTATCCCAGAAATAAAAGCATGTTGGAAAATAAGAAAGTCAATCAATGTAAGGCACTACATTAATATGATGAAGGGAACCTCCCCCCCACACATAAAATCATCTCAGTTGACTCAGAAATGGCATTTAACAAAATCCAGTGCCTTTTCATGATAAAATACTCAGAAAATGGGAATTGAAGGGAACTTCCTCAACATGATAGAGATCATTTATTAAAAAAAATAAAAGCTAACATATGCAACCGTGAAAGACTGAAATCTTTCCCCCTAAGATCAGGAACAAATCAGGATATGCGCTTTCACCACTGCTACTCCACATTACACTGGAAGTTCTAGCCAGAGCAATTAAGCAAGAAAAAGAAATAAAAGACATCCAAATTGGAAAGGAAGAAGGAAAACTATCTCTATTCACAGACAGCATGATTTATATAGAGAAAATTCCAAATAATCTACAAGAAAACAATTAGAGCTAATAAATGAATTCAGGAAAGTTGCAGGTTACAGGATTTACATACAAATATCTGTTTTGTTTCTAAACACTACCAATGAAATGAAATAAAGGAAATGAAGAAAACAATTTCATTTACAATAGCATCAAAAAGAATAAAATACCTAGGAATAATTTTAACCATGAGGTGAAGAACTTGTACACTGAAAACTGCAAAAACATGGTTGCAAGAAATTAAAGAAGACCTAAGTAAATGGAAAGACACCCTGTGTTCATGGATTGAAAGAGTTCATATTCTTTAAGATGTCAATACTCCCCAAACTACAGATTCAATGCAATCCTAATCAAAATTCTAGCAGCCTTTTTACAGAAATAGAAAAGCCAATCCTCAAGGTCATATGGAATCCCATGGGGCCCCAAACTGCCAATATAATATTGGAAAATAACAAAGTTGGAGGTCTCACACTTCCTGATTTCAAAACTACCTACAAATACAGCAATCAAAACTGTGGTTACTGGCATAAGGATAGACATGTAGACCAATGGAATAGAATTTAGAGTCCGTTTATGGCCAACTGATATTCAACAAGGGTGCCAAGTATATTAAATGTGGAAAGAATGATCTTTTCAACACATGGTGCTGGGAAAACTGTCCACAAGCAAAAAAATTAAGATGAATTCCTACATCATACCATATATAAAATTTAACTCAAAATTGATCAAGGACCTAAATATAAGAGCTAAAACTATAAAAATCTTGAAGAAAACAAAAGGGGAAATTTTCATGACCTCGGATTTGGCAATTTTCTTAGACATGATGCCAAGACCATGAGCAAATAAAGAAAATACTAATTGGACTTCACCAAAATTAAAAACCTTTGTACTTCAAATGGCATTATTAAGGACATGAAAAGATAACCCACAGAATGGGAAAATATAGTTGTAAATCATTATGTGGTAAGGGTTTAATATCCACAATATATAAAGAACTCTTACAACTGAAACACAAAAAGTCAAATGACACAATTTTTAAAATGAGCAAAAGACTTGAATAGACATTTCTCCAAAGATATACAAAGGACCACTAAGCACATGAAAAGCTATACAACATCATTAGTCATTAGGGAAATGGAAATCCAAACTACAATAAAATTACAATAAGATACCATTTAATATGAACTAGGATGGCTAGTATTTCGAATAGGAGAAATAACAAGTGTTGGCAAGGATGCAGAAAAATTGGAGCCCTTGTACATTGTTGGTGGGAATGTAAAGTGATGCCACTGCTGTGGAAAACAGTTTGGTGGTTCCTCAAAAAGTTAGACATAGAATTACCACATGAACAGGTAATTTTACTTCTAAGTAAATACCCCAAAGAATTGAAAACAGGAACTTGAACATTATCCACAATAGCCCAAGGTGAAAGTATCCCAAGGGTCCTTTAATAGATGAATGGATAAACAAAATGTGGCATATACATACAATTGAATATTATTCAACCATAAATAGGAATGAAGTTCTGATACTTGCTACAACACATGTGAACCTTGAAATATTCCACTTATATGAAATATCTAGAACAAGCAAATTCATAGAAACAGAAAGTAAACTGGGAGGTAACCAGAGGCTGGGGGAAAAGATGGGAAGTTATTGCTTAACATACAGAGAGTTTCTATTTAGTGTGATGAAAAATTTTTGGTAATGGATAGTGGTGATGGCACCCAACATGGTGAACATAATCAATACCAATGAATTGTACATTTAAAAACAGTTAAAATGAGAACTGTTGTGTTATATACATGTTACCACAATAAATTTTTTAACTTCCTTTCTTCTTAATAAAGGCTGTAAAATACTTTTAAAAATAAATGCAAATTATTATGAGAAAAAAGGAGTGAACTTGGGGAAACCAGCTGGGAGGCACTTAAGGCATTCCAGTTGAGAAGTGAAAAATGATGGTGGCAGTGGGGATGTAAAGGAGGGAAAGAACTCAAGAGATATTTAGGAGATAAAAGCCACTGGACTTGGGGACTGATTGGTTGGAGGAGCTGGTTCAGGAGGGAGAAAGATGCTGAGTTTGGTTGGGGCAATGTTGACATTGAGGTGCTGATGGGACATCCAAGAGGAATTTCCAACAGGCAGGTGGATTCATGAGTGCTAACATTTCCCTCAAGTAGCTCAGTCCTTTCCCTCTCTGGATTCTCCTTTCTCGTCAACATTTTCATCCCTTCCCCCATCGTGCCTACGAATGTCTTTGCTCATACTTCTCTTTCCTCTTCTTCCTGAGGGCTTTAACTTATCTGTCCTCCTACCTGGCTCCTTCCTTCCCATTATGTAATTCTCTGGTCCATCAAAATTGAATACCCAGAAGTATATCTGTGTACATCTGCATGATTTTGGTTAACACTTTATTCTTTTCCATGTCACTTTCTTCCCCATAGTGAATTTTTAGTCTCAGATATGTAGATTAACTCAACATATACCATATGATCAGATACTTTCTGAGCTATTAAATAGAAGACCCTTTAAAAAGTGAAGTCCAGGCATTTTAAAAAGATTATTTTGGGAGGTGGAGCAAGATGGCAGCATAGAGAGGTGAGGAATTTAATTAGTCCTCTACAGCAACTAGTAAATAGCCAGGAACAACTAGTAAATATTCTGGAACAACTGTTGGGGGACATCCATGACTGAACACACATTGTACACCAGCCTGGAGTGGGTGGAACTGCTGAGATCACAGAACAGAACTATAAGTAAAG
The DNA here is from genome assembly GCF_015220235.1 of Choloepus didactylus. NCBI lineage: Eukaryota > Metazoa > Chordata > Mammalia > Pilosa > Megalonychidae > Choloepus > Choloepus didactylus. Next base: position 71,815,862 of record NC_051334.1, on the reverse strand, counting down.
CTCCCCAAACTGTAGAGCTGGCACCCCTCCCCCACAGGCATGGCAGGGTGAGCTGAAACATTCCCTGTGGAGAAAAGAAGCAGGTTACCTAGAGCAAGAGAAACTAACTCAACCAAGCTCCAATTGTGGTTTTAATTAACAAATTTGGGCTACTGAATACAAGTTACGAGCACAGATACCACCCCCCCCAAGCAAGCAGGAAAGTACCCTGAGTCACTCCCAGCAGAGAGGAGGTGGGGATGACAGAAAAAAAAATAAATAAAAAGAGGCTTTTGGAGATGGCTGAGCTCAGAATACTGGAAAACAGCTGTGCCCTAAGAAAAGGGGCACAGAGAATCAGGTACCAGCACCAGTCAACCAGTGAGACTGGGGGGCTGGGGACTGGCCCTGAAAAGGTGCTTTCTCTCTTTTTCCTTCTTTTTCTCTCATCCCTAGCTCATTTGAGAAAGCCTCAGGCATTTTCAATTGTCAGCATTGACCCAGGCAAGGGTGCAGTTAACAGAGTCAGAGAGATAAAGGAGAAATTCAAGTGTAGAAGATAATGTCCTAAAGGGTATATCTTCCCTAATAAAAGGGGAGGGGTGAGACCTTGCTCAAGTGGCAGTATTCCCTCGGAGAATTCAGACCCTAGGGCCTGGGAGGTGTTGGGGAACAAACCAGAGAAAACTTAAGGTTGGCTTCTGACACCTTTGGCCCCAGGCCAGCACAAGGTCCACTGAGAATTAAAAGGGCCACACCCCTTTACACCAGTGGGGAGCTGCAAGTTGATAAGTGCCACCTGCTGGGCAGGATAGAAAAGGCACAGAGTCTAGAAACCTCACAGGAAATTCTCACAATCTGCTGGGTCTCACCCCCAGGGAAACCTGATACTGAATACCTCCTCCTGAGACCTGGGCCCATCTGATCTTGGAAAATCTGACTGGGGTAATCAAGGAAACCAGATGCCTAGACAACAAAAAATTATGAATCACATTAGGAAAAACGAAGATATGGCCAAGTCAAAGGAACAAACTTACATTTCAATGAGATACAGGAATTGAAACAACTAATTATTAATCAAAGAAATCTCTTAAATCAATTCAAAAATCAAATGAGTGAGTTGTGGGAAGATATGCCAAAAGAGATGAAGGATATAAAGAAGACATTGAGTGAACATAAGAAAGAACTCAAAAGTTTGAAAAAACAATTGGCAGAAATTATGGTAATGAAAGGCACAATACAAGAGATGAAAAACACAATGGAGACATACAACAGCAGATTTGAAGAGGCAGAAGAAAGGATTCATCAGCTGGAGAATAGGACAGCTGAAATCCTACACACAAAAGAACAGATAGAGAAAAGAATGGAAAAATATGAGCAGCATCTCAGGGAACTGAATGAGAACATGAAGCACATGAATGTACATGTCATGGGTGTCCCACAAGGAGAAGAGAAGGGAAAAGGGGCAGAAGCAATAATAGAGGAAATAATCAATGAAAATTTCCCATCTCTTATGAAAGACATAACATTACAGACCCAAGAAGTGCAGCATACCCCAAATAGAATAGATCTGAATAGACCTACGTGAAACACTTATTAATCATATTATCAAATGTGAAAGACAGAGAATTCTGAAAGCAGCAAGAGAAAAGCAATCCATCACATACAAAGGAAGCTCAATCAGACTATGTGCAGTTTTCTCAGTAGAAACCATGGAGGCAAGAGGCAGTGGCATGATATATTTAAGATACTGAAAGAGGAAAACTGCCAACCAAGAATTTTATATCTGGCAAAACTGTGCTTCAAAAATGAGGGCGAGGACAGAAAAAGATGGTGGAATAGAGAGGAGTGGAAGCTAGTTTGTCCCCCTGGAACAGCTAATAAACAACCAGGAACAACAAGTAAATAATCTTGAATAACTGCAGGGGGAAAAACTTGACTGTCCACACATCATACACCAACCTGAATTGGGAGGAATGCCCAAGATCACAGCATAAAATCTGTAAGTAAAAACTGCAGATCCAAGCCAGGAGTCCCCTCCCCCCATGGCCCAAACTGCAAAGCCTCATGGTGCTAGAGAGCAGCACTCTCCCAGCAAGCAAATATAGCTCAGCTGAGCTCCAACTGGGGTTTTCATTAACAAGTGTGGGCTGCTCAATACAAGTTACAAATTCCCAACAAGCAGACACAGGCTTTTGGTGATGACTGACCATGGAGAGACGGTGGTGGCCACAGACTGGCCCTGAAGGGGGATTTCTGTCCCTTTTTTGGCTCAGTGGAGAAAGCCTCAGCCATTTTCAGTTCCCAGCACTCTGACCCAGACAAGGGTGGAGATAGCACAGACAGAGTCTATTCAAATGTTAATGACCTTTCCCTAGGGGGAGTGTCTTCCCTAAGAGGAAAGAGGTGGGGCTCCAGCTCTACTACCTGCCCTCCATTCAGAACCGGACCCCAGAGCCTGGGGAAAAGCAGCCATGGGCCACACCTCCTTATACCAGTCTGGAGCTACAGGCTGACAGGTGCCACCTGCTGGGTGGAAAACAACAGTGACTTGATGCCTCACAGGGTGCACTGACACCATCAGGGAGACATGATACTATTGCCTTCTTCTAAGACCTGAGCCTGTTCTGGTCTGGGAAAACCTGATTAGGGTAACCAAGGAAACCAGATGCCTAGACAACAGAAAACTACAACCTACACTAAGAAAAATGAAGTTATGGCCCAGTCAAAGGAACAACTCACACGTCAACTGAGATACAGGAATTGAAACAACAAATACTAAATCAATTCAAAAAGTTTAGGGAAGATATGGCAAAAGAGATGAAGCATATAATGAAAACACTGGGCATACATAAGGTAGAAATTGAAAACTGGAAAAACCAACTGGCAGAATCTATGGAAATGAAAGGCACAACACAAGAGATGAAAGACATAATGGAAACATACAACAGCAGATCTCAAGAGGCAGAAGAAAATACTCAGGAACTGGAAAACAAGGCACCTGAAAGCCTACACACAAAAGAACAGATAGAGAAAAGAATGGAAAAATATGAGCAACATCTCAGGGAACTTAAGGACAAAATGAAAAGCAGGAATGTATGTGACACTGGTGTCCCAGAAGGAGAAGAGAAGGGAAAAGGAGCAGAAGCAATAATAGAGGAAATAATCAATGAAATTTTCCCATCTCTTATGACAAGACATAAAATTACGGATCCAAGAAATGCAGCATACCCCAAACAGAATAGATCTGGATAGGCCTACACCAAGACACCTAATAATCAGATTATCAAATGTCAAAGACAAAGAGAGAATCCTGAAAGCAGCAAGAGAAAAGTGTTCCATCACTTACAAAGGAAGCTTGATAAGACTATGTGTGGATTTCTCAATAGAAACCATGGAGGCAAGAAGGAAGTGAGGAGATACATTTAAGATACTGAAAGAGAAAACCCACCAACCAAGAATCCTATATCTGGCAAAACTGTCCTTCAAATATGAGGGAGAGCTTAAAATATTCTCTGACAAACAAACAATGACAGAGTTTGTGAACAAGATACCTGCTTTATAGGAAACACTAAAGGAAGCACTGCAGACAGAAAGGAAAAGACAGTAGTAAGAGGTTTGGAAAACAATTTTGGGAGATAGTAGCACAATAATATAAGTACACCGAACAAAGATGACTGTGAGTATGGTTGAAAGAGGAAGGTTAGGACCATGTGAGACACCAGAATGAAAGAGGAAAGATAAAGACAGGGACTGTACAACTCAGTGAAACCTAGGGTGCTCAACAATTGTAATAAAAGGTACAACTATGTTTTTACATGAGGTAGAACAAATGAATGTCAACATTGCAAGATGTTAAAAATAGGGTGGGATTGGGGAGAAAATACAATCAATGCAAACTAGAGACTATAATTAACAGAAACATTGTATTATGCGTCCTTTAATATAACAAAGGCAATATACCAAAGCTAAATGCATATGAGGGAGAGGGGGAAATAGGGGAAGGGTATGGGCATCCTGGCATTGGTGATGTTGCTTGACTATTTATTCTACTTTAGTTTAATGTTATCTTTCCTTTTGTTGCTTTCTAGCTGTCATGTTTTTTCTCTCTCTTTTTTCTTTTTCTTTTGTCTCTACCTTCTCTGACTCTTCCTCCTTTGTGGAAAAAAATGGAGATGTCCTTATATACATAGTGGCAATGGTGCTGAATACATAAATACATGACTATACCGGGAACCAACAATTTTTTACTTAGGAGAGAATGTATGGTGTGTGAATAAAACCATCTTAAAAAATGGGTTGATGAAGAAACCTTGAGGGCACTATATTGAGTGAAATAAGACAGACACATAAGGACAAATATTGCAGGGTCTCACTGATATGAACTAATTATAATATGTAAACTCATGGACATGAAATATAAGTTACCAGGATATAGAATGAGGCTAAAGAATAGGGAGCAGTTGCTTATTATGAGCAGAATGTTCAACTAGGGTGAACTTAAACAATTGGATATGGACAGTGGTGATGGTAGCATGTTGTGAGAATAACTAGCAGTGCTGAATGGTGTGTGAATACAGTGGAAAGGGGAAGCTCAGAGTCAGTTATGTCACCAGAAGGAAAGTTGGAGGTTAAAAGATGGGAATGTATAAAACAGTGAATCTTGTGGTGGACAATGTCCATGATTAACTGTACAAACATTAGAAATCTCTCTCATGAACTAGAACAAATGTATGACACTATAACTAGAAGTTAGTAATAGAGGAGCATATAGGAAAAATATGTATACCTATCACAAACTATATACTACAGTTAGTAGTATTTTAACATTCTTTCATCAATGGTAACAAATGTACTATACCAAAATTATGAATCAGTAATGGAGGGGGGGTGGCTAGGGGTATGGGAGGATTTGAGTTTCCTTTTTTGTATGTGTCTTTATTTCTTTTCTGGAGTAATGAAAATGTTCTAAAAATTGAAAAAAATTAATTGTGGTGATGGATGCACAGCTGTATGATGGTACCATGGGCAACTGATTGTACACTTTGGATCTTTGGATAATTGTATAGTTTGTGAACAATCTCAATAAATAAAAAAGAAACCTTAAAAAATGAGGGCAAGTTTAAAATATTCTCAGACAAGCAGCTACTGAGAGAGTTTGTGAACAAGATACCTGCTGTACAGGAAATACTAAAGGGAGCACTACAGACAGGTAGGAAAAGACAGGAGAGAGAGGTTTGGAGCACAATATTGGATGATGGTAGCCCCAAATGGTAAGTACACTGAACAAAGATGACTGTGATTATGGTTGAAAGAGGAAGGTTAGGGGCATGTAGGACACCAGAAGGAAACATAGAAGATAAAGACTGGGACAGTATAACTTAGTCAAACTTAGAGTGGTCAATGATTGTGATTAAATGTACAAATGTTTTTACATGAGGGAAAACAAATGAATGTCATCTTTGCAAGGTGTTAAAAATGGAGTGGTATAGGGGAAAAATACAATCAGTGCAAACTAGAGTCTATAGGTAACAGTTAACATTGTAATGTGCTTCCATTAATTGTAGCAAAGGCAATATACCAAAGTTAAATGTCTATAAGAGGGGTACATAAGGAAGGGGTATGGGATTCTTGGCATTGGTGTTGTTGTCTGACTTTTTAGTTGTGTTTTATTTTAATTTTATTTTTTCTTTTGTTGCTTTTTAGATGTCATTTTTTTTCTTTCTTTTTCTTTTTACTTTTTTCACCTCTTCCTCTTTCTTTGTGGAATAAATGGAAATATCCTTATATAGACAGTGGTAGTGAATGTGTAACTCTGTGATTATACAGGGAACCATTGATTGTTTACTTAGGATGGAAGATATAGTGTGTGAATAAAACCATCTAAAAATAAACAGAGAGATACAAGTGCTAGAGAAAATGTGGAGAAAAAGATGTACATAATCACCATTGGTGGGGAAGTAGAATGATGCAGCCCAATCGGGAGGGCCGTGTGGTGATTCCACAGGAAGCTATGCATGGGGTTGCCATATGGTCCTGCAACTTGGTTATTGGCTGTACACTTGGAAGAACTGAGAAGACGGACAGGAATGGACATTTGCACAGTGGGGTTTATGGTGTCAGTATTCACAGTTTGCAGTGGATGGAAGTGGCCAAAGGTTACATCGACTGATGAATGGAATGGTGAACTGTGGTGTATACATACAATGGAGTATTGAGCTGCTACAAGGAATGGAGTTGTGAGGTGAATGGATATTGAGGACAGTATATTGAGTGAAATAAACCAGAAATAAAAAGAAAAATATTATAATGCCTCACTAATATGGAATAACTTTAATGTGCAAACTCTGAGAATTGAGTCTGAGAGCATAGGTTATCAGGGGAAGGTTTATTGTAAAGGTTCCCAGTTTGTAAGCTCTTACAGCAGTTACATCTATTCCTGAGCTGTAATGGTTATTTCTAAATTCTGAGATGCTGAGCTCTTTGTGTATGACCTGGTCTGTCCCTGGAAATTTGGGTAACTGTGTGACAACTGAGACTCAGAGCCAGAGTCTGGCAGCTATGAATGTCAGCATTCATACATCCCCATACAGCAAATGTTAAGGAGTCTGAAAAAAGAGATCAGACTTCAATTAGAGAAATGAACGAAATGGACCTGGTTAGGACTAAAAGGTAAAGGATGATAGTGACAGTGTTTTTAAAATTTCAACTTCTGTGTAAGACCAAAGGAAAAGATGTTTATTAGGTGTAAAATCTATATTTTTTGTAACACACTATATAATTTAACTTGTATGGTCAGTTTATTCAAACAACATAATTACACGGAACTTTGAATAGGCAGTGAAATCTAGTTGGTTTGTACAGGTTAGTGTGAAGCCCCAATACATCCCAGAGTAATTTGGGCAGAGAATAAAAATGTATTTGCAAAGCCCCCTTGAGAGACTGGGGGAAAATGTGGAAGCATTAAATTTCCCCACCTGGGGAATTAATGATATTTTCACAAGCATTGGGGGTGTGCCAGTTTGGATGTATTATGTCCCCCAAACTGCTGTGTCCTTTGATTCAATCTTGTGAAGGCAGACATACTAGTGTTGATTAAGTTGGAATCTTTGGATTAAGTTGTTTCCATGGAGACGTGACCCACCCAACTGTAGGTGATAACTCTGATCAGATTATTTCCATGGAGGTGTACCCTGCCCATTCAATGTGGGTCTTGATTTAATCATCAGAGTCCTATATAAGAGCTCAGACAGAAGGAGCTCGCTGCTACAACCAAGAGAGACATTTTGAAGATGGCCATTAAAAGCTGGCTTTTGTTGACACCTTGCTCTGGAGATGCTAAGAGAGGAAAAAACATCCCAAGAGCAGCATTTTGAAGAATGCACAGGAGCTGAGAGAGCAGCTGGAACACAACATGGGATCAGCAGACACCAGCCATGTGCCTTTGCAGCTAACAGAAGTTTTCCAGATGCCATTGGCCTTCCTTCAGTGAAGGTATACTTGTGTTGATGCCTTCATTTAGACATTTTCATGACCTTCAGACTGTAACTTTGCAACCAAATAAACCCCCTTTATAAAAGCCAATCCATTTCTGGTGTTTTGCAAATGGCAGCATTAGTAAACCAGAACGGGGGCTACCAATTTAGAAGGCCAAGCCCTCAATCTTTGGGCTTGCCCTTATGAAGTTTGTTACTGCAAAGGAGAGGCCAAGCCTACTTAAAATTGTGCCTAAGGGTCACCCGCAGAGAACCTCTTTTATTGCTCAGATGTGGCCTCTCTCTCTAAGCCAACTCTGCAGGTAAACTCATTGCCCTCCCCAGTACATGGGACATGACTCCCTGGGGTGTAAAGCTCCCTGGCAACATGGGACATGACTTGCAGGGATGAGCTTGGCCCTGGCATTGTGTGATTAAGAAAGCCTTCTTTGACCAAAAAGGGTAGAGAAATGAAGCAAAATAAAGTCTCAGTGGCTGAGAGATTTCAAATAGAGTTGAGAGGTCATCCTGGAGGTTTTTATGCATTATATAGATATTCCTTTTTAGTTGTTAGTATATTGGAATAGCTAGAGGAAATATCTGAAACTGTTGAACTGCAACCCAGTAGCCTTTATTCTTGAAGATGATTATATAACTATATAGTTTACACTGTGTGATTGTGTGATTGTGAAAATTTTGTGGCTCCCACTCTCTTTATACAGTGTATGGACCGATGGATAGAAAAATGAGGACAAAAAATAGATGAATACTGGGGAGGGATGGTAAGTATGGGATGTTTTGGGTGTTCTTTTTTACTTTAACTTTTCTTCTTATTCTTTTTTCTGTGTGGTAATGAAAATGTTCAAAAATTGATTGTGTTGATGAATGCACAACTATATAATGGCACTATGAACAACTGATTATACACCATGGATGATTTATGGTATGTTAATATATCTCAATAAAATTGAATTTTTATAAAAAAGTGAAGTCCAGAGTGGAGAAGTGAGTTTCTCAAGGTTACACAGTGATTTAATAGCTGTGAGGGGACTAGTAACTGGTTTTTTCTGTCTCAAGCTGGTGCTCAATTATATACTGTACTTGGGATAGTCAGTAAATAGTAAACATTTTCCATGAAGACATAAAGAGAAGCTATGAAATCTTCTCTTCCAAAGCTCCTTCAGCAGACAATCATTGTTCAGCTGACAGACTCTTCTGCTTCCAGACAGGAGTTGTACTAGGCTGATCTCTGCCCTCAGTGCATTCTCACTGGGACAAATATCACTTATAAGCAATGAGTCACTCAGGTTTCCACCTTTCCTGAAAGCTATTGGGACCAGCCCATGAGAGGAGAATTGGAGACAGGTGTCTTCCACTCCAACAGTCAAGCAGGGATGTGGGTAGGTTAACATTCAGACCAGAGATTATCTAGAGATAACTCTCTTGCTCAAACAGTGGCTGCTGATGGCCAGAACCAAATCAAGAGCAATAAAGGTTAATAAAGAACCAGAAGACCCATTTTTCCAAGCTGTCCTTAGGGACACGGGAAACATGCAATCAGGGCAGGGACCTTCAGGGACTTCCAACTCACTTGGTGGTCCCTCTGAAATTATGTCCAGGGTTCAACCAACTGACATAGACTTGCCTATATTTATCATCAAAAGGGCAAGAGGAAGGGCGGGGCAAGATGGCAGACTGGTGAGCTGTATGTTTTAGTTACTCCTCCAGGAAAGTAGGTAGAAAGCCAGGAACTGCGTGGACTGGACACCACAGAGCAATCTGACTTTGGGCATATTTCATACAACACTCATGAAAATGTGGAACTGCTGAGATCAGCGAAATCTGTAAGTTTTTGTGGCCAGGGGACCCGCACCCCTCCCTGCCAGGCTCAGTCCCGTGGGAGGAGGGGCCATCAGCGCTGGGAAGGAGAAGGGAGAACTGCAGTGGCAGCTCTTATCGGAAACTCATTCTACTGATTCAAACTCCAACCATAGATAGACTGAGACCAGACACCAGAGAATCTGAGAGCAGCCAGCCCAGCAGAGAGGAGACAGGCATAGAAAAAAACAGCACGAAAAACTCCAAAATTAAAAGCGGAGGATTTTTGGAGTTCTGGTGAACATAGAAAGGGGAAGGGCAGAGCTCAGGCCCTGAGGCTCATATGCAAATCCCAAAGAAAAGCTGATCTCTCTGCCCTGTGGACCTTTACTTAATGGCCCTAATTGCTTTGTCTCTTAGCATTTCAATAACCCATTAGATCTGTGAGGAGGGCCCTTTTTGGTTTGTTCGTTTAATCCTTTTTTCTTTTCCTAAAACAATTACTCTAAGAAGCCCAATACAGAAAGCTTCAAAGACTTGCAATTTGAGCAGGTCAAGACAAGAGCAGAACTAAGAGAGCTCTGAGACAAAAGGCAATAATCCAGTGGCTGAGAAAAAACACTAAACACCACAACTTCCCAAGAAAAGGGGGGTGTCCGCTTACAGCCATCATCCTGGTGGACAGGAAACACTCCTGCCCATCGCCAGCCCCAAAGCCCAGAGCTGCCCCAGACAACCCAGTGTGACGGAAGTGCTTCAAATAACAGGCACACACCACAAAACTGGGTGTGGACATTAGCCTTCCTTGCAACCTCAGTTGATTGTCCCAGAGTTGGGAAGGTGGAGCAGTGTGAATTAACAAAGACCCATTCAGCCATCATTTCAGCAGACTGAGAGCCTCCCTACACAGCCCAGGAGTCCAGAACCGCCCTGGGGGGATGGCACTCACCTGTGACATAGCACAGTCATCCCTCAACAGAGGACCAGGGGGTGCATGGCCTGGAAGAGGGACCCACTTACAAGTCTCAGGAGCCATACGCCAATACCAAGGACTTGTGGGTCAGTGGCAGAGACAAACTGTGGCAGGACTGAACTGAAGGATTAGACTATTGCAGCAGCTTTAAAACTCCAGGATCACCAGGGAGATTTGGTTGTTAGAGCCACCCCCCATCCCTGACTGCCCAGAAACACGCCCCATATACAGGGCGGGCAACACCAACTACACACGCAAGCTTGGTACACCAATTGGACCCCACAAGACTCACTCCCCCACTCACCACAAAGGCAAAGCAGGGGAGAACTGGCTTGTGGAGAACAGGTGGCTCGTGGACGCCACCTGCTGGTTAGTTAGAGAAAGTGTACTCCACGAAGCTGTAGATCTGATAAATTAGAGATAAGGACTTCAATTGGTCTACAAGTCCTAAAAGAACCCTAACAAGTTAAGCAAATGCCAAGAGGCCAAAAACAACAGAAAATTATAAAGCATATGAAAAAACCAGATGATATGGATAACCCAAGCCCAAACACCCAAACCAAAAGACCAGAAGAGACACAGCACCTAGAGCAGCTACTCAAAGAACTAAAGATGAACAATGAGACCATAGTACAGAATACAAAGGATATCAAGAAGACCCTAGAAGAGCATAAAGAAGACATTGCAAGACTAAATAAAAAAATAGATGATCTTATGGAAATTAAAGAAACTGTTGACCAAATTAAAAAGATTCTGGACACTCATAGTACAAGACCAGAGGAAGTTGAACAACGAATCAGTGACCTGGAAGATGACAGAATGGAAAATGAAAGCATAAAAGAAAGAATGGGGAAAAAAAATTGAAAAAATCAAAATGGACCTCAGGGATATGATAGATAATATAAAACGTCCGAATATAAGACTCATTGGTGTTCCAGAAGGGGAAGAAAAGGGTAAAGGTCTTGGAAGAGTATTCAAAGAAATTGTTGGGGAAAACTTCCCAAATCTTCTAAACAACATAAATACACAAATCATAAATGCTCAGCGAACTCCAAATAGAATAAATCCAAATAAACCCACTCCGAGACATATTCTGATCACGCTGTCAAACACGGAAGAGAAGGAGCAAGTTCTGAAAGCAGCAAGAGAAAAGCAATTCACCACATACAAAGGAAACAGCATAAGACTAAGTAGTGACTACTCAGCAGCCACCATGGAGGCGAGAAGGCAGTGGCACGATATATTTAAAATTCTGAGTGAGAAAAATTTCCAACCAAGGATACTTTATCCAGCAAAGCTCTCCTTCAAATTTGAGGGAGAGCTTAAATTTTTCACAGACAAACAAATGCTGAGAGAATTTGCTAACAAGAGACCTGCCCTACTGGAGATACTAAAGGGAGCCCTACAGACAGAGAAACAAAGAAAGGAGAGAGAGACTTGGAGAAAGGTTCAGTACTAAAGAGATTCGGTATGGGTACAATAAAGGATATTAATAGAGAGAGGGGAAAAATATATATGACAAACATAAACCAAAGGAAGATGGCTGAATCAAGAAATGCCTTCACGGTTATAACGTTGAATGTAAATGGATTAAACTCCCCAATTAAAAGATATAGATTTGCAGAATGGATCAAAAAAAATGAACCATCAATATGTTGCATACAAGAGACTCATCTTAGACACAGGGACACAAAGCAATTTATATTGGCAATTATCTTGCAAATGCTGGGTTATGGATTCTGATGATACTTGGCAAGAAAGAAAATTTTAGAATAGGCTGAATTTACCAGAGTGCCCTTATTTTGATATTGTATATTTAAGGTGTTGGCTCAGGCACCTGGAAGTGGTCTTAATTGATAATCATTGTTCTTTGCATGTACTCTATTATTCAGAAGAAGCTCATCTTTTAGAGCAATGGAATGGTTTTTTGAAGACTCAGTACCATCTGTTGGCACCTTGTGAGTTTGAAGTACCATCCTACAGGAGAGCTTATGTGCTGAACCAGTAATTAATACATAGTGCCATTTCTCCTCGGTCAGAATATATATATATATCAGGAAATTTAGGGTGGAGAAGGTCATAATTCTCATAATTTTACCTGATAACCCACTCATAGTCCTTACAACTCTGGACCTGGTGACTAAGAAGTTCTAATACCTAAAAGGGAAATGTTTCCACCAGGGACAATAACAATTATTCTATGTCTATTTAAGGCAGTTTAAGGCTGCCACCTTACTTTTTTGAGTTCCTCACACCATTGAAGAGAAAATGGAATTACAGGCAGAAAATAAAACTATCCTATTGGTTGAGGTAACATCTGGCTGGGGTGACACTGATGATCAAAGAGAAATAAGGATACTGTAACCTACAGATGGTGATGGGGTGGGGTGGGGGGGGAGAGAAAGGATTAAACATAAATGATCCCCTAAATTACCTCCCCAAACCTCTATATTCAGTGTAAAAAAAATTAATGGAAATTACTAAACAAAAAGATTGACAAGGGTTCAGATCTCTCAGGAATGAAGGTAAACAATCCTGAATAGCTGAGATACTTGCTGAAAGTAGGAGGAACATGGAAGGAACGTGGAGGAAGGAAGTCATAAATGACCTCATGATCAGTTGCTGAAATAAAAACTCTAATCCCATTGGTAAAAAAAAAAAAAGGGCAGGAAACCTGGAGTCAAATCTCGCCTCTATTTGTTACTGTTACTTAACTTCTCTGAGCCCCAATTGTCAGTTCTGTAAAAGAGAGATAACTAATATCTACCTCAAAGTATTGCAGGAGGCTTAAAGAAGAATGAGATATGAAAGAGCTCTGTAAACCATAACCACTGCACAATGAGAGGTAGTTTTATTGCCAAAAACTCTTCCTACTGTCTGAACAGCAGCCCCACCTTTCCTATGGTCTCCTCTTTGTTGTGGTTTCAGCCTCTTATTAATCCTTGTTCTTAAAGGTAGGATGAGATGTCCTCCAAATGCCACAACTTGCCTTAATGAATCTTGTGTAGCATTCCCACCTCCCACTATTTGGATATGGTCTCTGACTTTAGACTTTGGAGGTGTTCTCATGGGCAGAGGTTGTAGATGGGACCTGACCACCCCCAGGGAAAGTAAGCACTCAGTCAAAATGGCAACATTTGCCTTTGGTTTTTTTTTTTAACAATTATTTAAGATCTTTATTAACAGGAGCTTGCAGTTTGTTGAGTTTTTTGAAAAATTCAAATTGCAAACTTTTATTACATACTAAAAATTAGATTTTTTAAAATCTCAACTTGACCAGATATGAAACAATTTAGAAACCTTTAAAGGTGTTGTTTTAGTTTGCTAATGCTGCAGAATGCAAAACACCAGAGATGGATAGGCTTTTATAAAATGGGGGTTTATTTCACTACACAGTTACAGTCTTAAGGCCACAAAACATCCAAGGTAACACCTCAGCAATCGGGTACCTTCACCGGAGGATGGCCAATGGCGTCTGGAAAACCTCTGCTAGCTAGGAAGGCAGCTGGCATCTGCTCCAAAGCTCCGGCCTCAAAACGGCTTTCTCCCAGGACGTTCCTCTCTAGCAAGCTTGCTTCTCTTCAAAACATCACTCCCAGCTGCACTCCGTTTTCTCCCCCCCCCCCCCCCCCCCCCCCGAGTCAGCTCATTTATATAGCTCCACCGATCAAGGCCCACCCCAAATGGGCGGGGCCACGCCTCCATGGGAACATCTCATCAGAATCATCTCCCACAGCTGGGTGGGGCACATTCCAAGCAAATCCAACCAGCACCAAAACTTCTGCCCCACACAAGACCACAAAGATAATGGCATTTGGGGGACACAATACACTCAAACCGGCACAGGTGTATTGAGAAAACCCAGGCTTTTTAAAAATCACATTTGTCATTACCAAAAAGAGATGTCTTTAGGTAAAAATAATGAAAACCACATGCTGCATAGATAATGCAGATAGTTCTAGTTATCTGGTCCATGGGCAAAAAGCCAGCACTTAAGGTCTTCATCTCCAATCTTCTGTTCATTTCTTATTGCTGGAATTTCATATTTACTTCTTGTTAGATGACTAAACTGGATGATGATAGAGATGGTAAGCCGGCATTTACTCAGCCCTGCCCTACTCAGCTTCCGGAGCAGATGAATTCACAGCAGGTGGTTGGCTGCTTTTGTCTCTTTGCCATCTTGTGGTTTAGGGTTTTCTGTGCATCTGCGTGGTAACTGAAGTTATGGCAGTCCAGACATTGAGGCGACTGCTGACCTTGGGTCTCATCTTGATTTTCCTTATCATCTTCATTGCCTTCCTGTATAGGCTGTCTTTGGCGAGGGGGGCCCCTGTGGAATCTTGGTCTATAACCACAATGCATATTTAGCCTCACGGGTCTACCTTGTGCTCCTGCACCCTGGCTGTCAGCACCTTCCATCACTTCTTGCACAGAAGGGTTGGAATCCTGTGGTCGACGCCCATAGGGTCTCCGCAAGTAGTAAGGGGGAATCGTCACCTGAAGTAGGGCTGGCATTGTCGGGCCTGGCCTTCCGGAGCACTCTCTGATCCCTCATTCTTTCCCCTACTCTCACTATTCTGATAATTTTGCTGCATACTTACTGCCTTGCACTGGAACTCCACCAGGGCCTGTGGCATTTGCTGCCGCCGCCCCCTTTTCTCCTTTAACAACATTAAACTCCACAGTCTGTCCATTTCTTATACTGCGAAGGTACTTTCTGGAGTTATTCTTCATGGCAGGCTGATGTACAAACACATCTTTATCGATGTCATTCCTGTTGATGAAGCCATATTCGTTTCTTACATCGAACCATTTTACTGTTCCCAAAACCTTCGTTGCAACGATCTTGTCGCCACCCGCAGGCGCCGCCTATATGAGGCCGACCAGACGCCATTCTCTGCGCTGCTGCCTGTGGTGCGGGGCTTGGTGTCAGCAGCCCTGAGGGCGGGGGCGGCAGACGGCTGTTGGATCCCGGCCTCGCTGCTCATGGTTCCGGTGACGGTGACTGGGGGCGGATGTGGCAGCTGCGGCTTCTCCTCCGGTGTGATGGTAACTAGGCCAGCGGCCGAGATGGAGCTGCTCAGAGCTCTCTAGGGTCTGCTTTCTGCTCCTGCTAACGATCGCGCCTTTGTTCTTGCGCCTCTCTCCACCCCCCCCCCCCACCAGCAGGCATTCTTCCTTGAGTAGGCACCCAGTCCCACGAAGCCAACACAGGAATCTGCATTTGTAACATGCACCCCAGGTGATTCCAATGAGGGATTCTTCAGACCAGGCTTTGAGCACTAGCTGCTATAATTCATCTACACGGTTGGGGATAGCAGCCTTCCTGTGTTCTTTAACATAAAAGAGTATTTTACCTCGAATGGTGAAAATTGAGGCACTGTGAGTGACAGGTGGGAGTGATATTTGGGGTCCAGGGTCTCCAACTCTCAGATGGTACCTGTTCCTGTCTGCTAATGCTGCCAGAATTCAAAATACCAGAAATGGATTGGCTTTTATAAAGGGGTTTATTTGGTTACACCGTTACAGTCTTAAGGCCATGAAGAGTCCAAGGTAAGGCATCAACAATAGGGTACCTTCGCTGAAGGATGGCTATTGGCATCTGGAAAACCTCTGTTAGCTCAGAAGGCATGTGGCTGGCATCTGCTGATCCTGGATTGTGTTCCAGCTTCTCTCTCAGCTCCTGTGCATTCTTCAAAATGTTGCTCTTGGGGCATTTTGTCTACTCTTAGCTTCTCCAGAACAAAAGTCTGCTTTCAACAGCCGTCTTCAAAATGTCTCTCTAAGTTGCAGCTCTGAGGCACCTTCTACTTGTGAGCTTTTGTAAGACTCCAGTGAACTAATCAAGGCCCATGCTGAATGGGTGGGGCCACACCTCCATGGTAACATTCAATCAGAGGTCACACCCTAACCAAAGCTATCACTCACAGTTGGGTAGGTCACATCTCCATGGAAACAACCTAATCCCAATATCCCATGAGATTGGATCAAAAGATCATGGCTTTTTCTTGGGGGACATAATATATCCAAACTGGCACAGTACATCATGTGTGTGCCCATAGGGGCCCATAGGTGCAAATTTGCTTTGAACTGTTAATACTTATGCCAAGTGAGCTTCATTTGCCCATGGCCTCTTCTACAATCCTGCCTGGAGTGGCTGTGATCACCATGGTAAGCACAGATGATGTAGAGGCAAGAAGCCAATTTTAGTGACTCTGGAAAGAATACACAAAGAGAATCAACTTTCTCAAAACTCTGGAAGAAATTGAGACTAGAGAACAACAAAAAACACTTACAATTGGTAAGGGAGTGTGATGGTTAGGTTCATGTGTCAGCTTGGCCAGGTGATGGTGTCCAGGTGTCTGGTCAAGCAAGCACTGGCCTAATCATTACTGCAAGGACATTTGTGTCTGGTTAATAAACCAGAAGGCCGGTTTATTAAATCACCCATCAACTGACTGCATCTGTGGCTGATTACACCAATGAAAGGCAGGTCTTCCACAAAGAGAGAACTCAATCAGCTGGATTTAATCCAACTGAGGACTTCTAAGGGAGAAAGAGAAAGAACCATCACTTCTTCTTTGACTAGTCAGCATCTCCTGAGGAGTTCATCGAACACCTTCATTGGAGTTGCCAGTTTGCTGCCTGTCCTATGGAATTTGGACTCATGCATACCCACAGTTGTGTGAGACACTTTTATGAAATCTTATATTTACAGATATCTCTTGTTGGTTCTGTTTCCCTAGAGAACCCTAACTAATACAGGGAGTGACTGGAATAATTTCCTAGTCTGGGCCCCTTCCCCATGCTTGGATCCACAAGATAGTTTGTATGACTCACAGTGGTGGTTCTGCAGCCTATGCAAACTCAAGTGCAGGTCCCAGAGGCCCAATTGATCCATGGTGCAGCCAGGCAGCCCACATGCACTCAAGTGTGGGACCCTAAGTCCAGACTCACCCACAGCAGCAATTTGGCAGCTCGTACACATTTCCAGTGCAAGTCCCTACTGACACACCTAAATGAAAATTTTGGGGGTCTTTGTACATTGACCTCAACTGGCTCCATGGAAGGGAGACTCAGAGCATGGGTCTGGCTCTGGGTCCACTAAATCAGAATGGGAGAGTTGAGTTGCAGATCCACAGAGCAGACCCAGTGCTGAAAGTTGAGGTATAAAGGCAACCCAGAATGCAATATTGGAGTTGAGTTGATTGCAGCTGACAAGGAAGAAAAATTGTAATTAAAACAATGAACACACCTCAGAGACCCAGGAGGAGAAGCTGGGGAGAGGAACTCCTTTCCACATACTGGGGAATTCTTGAAAATTGCTGTGCATGCCCAGGACAAAATGCAGGCTTGGAGAGAACTAAGAATAACCAAACTGTCAACCATGGGTTGTTCTATAGGTTCAGCATAAACCAGACTAGGTATTGAAAAGCCTCAACTACACTAAAACCTTAGTAAAAGGGAGAATCTGACTTCCAGAATTAACACATCAAAATAATGAAATGCCAAGTCTTCAACAAAAGATCATAGGACATACAAAAGAACAGGAAGAGATAGCCCATTCAAAGAAACAAAATAAAGCAACAAAGGAAGCACAGACACTGGAACAGCTGATCAAAAACATCATCAACTCCCCTAAATAAGTTCAATGAAACAAAGGAAAACATGGACATATAACTAAAAGAAATCAAGAAGATGATGCAGGAACAAAAGAAGAAATTAGAAATTTTAAAACAGAACCAAACAGAACTTTTGGGGATAAAAAACATAATAACAGAGATTGAAAATACAATAGAAGGGTTCAACAGTAGATTTGAATAAGCAAAAGAAAGAATCAGCAAACAAGAAAACAAGACAATTGAAATCATTTGGTCTGAAGAGCACATAGAGAAAAGAATGGAAAAAGGTGAGCAGAGCCTAAGAAACCTGTGGGACAACTTGAAGCATACTAACATATGCACTATGGGAGTTCCAAAAGGAGACTAGAAAAAGAAAGGGAAAGAAATAATATTTAAAGAAATAATGGCCAATAAATTACCCAAATTGATGAAAGATATGAATATACACATCCAAGAAACCCAATGAACTATAAACAGGATGAACCCAAGTGGACCTACTCCAAGACATATATCATAATAAAAATGCCAAATGCCAAAGATAAAGAGAGAATACTGAAAGAGCAAGAGAGAAGTGACTCATCACATACAAGTGATCCTTAATAAGATTAAGTACTGGTTTCTCATTAGAAACTATGGAGGTAAGAAGGCAGTGCTATAAAATATTTAAAGTATTGAAAGAGAAAACTTGCCAGCAAGAATCCTATATCTGGCAAAGCAATCAGCTGGATTTAATCCAGTCAATTGAGGACTTTTAAGGGAAAATGAGGGAGAGTTTAAAACATTACCAGATAAATAAAACTGTGGGAGTTCATCACCACTAGACTGGCCCAACAAGAAATGCTAAAGGGATTTATTCGGGTTGAAAGGAAAGGACAGTATGTAGTACTTTGAAGTTGTGTGAAGAAATAAAGATCTCTGGTAAAGGTAACCACATAAGTAAATACAAATGCTAGAATTATTGTATTCTTGGTATGTAACTACTTTTGTTTCTTTCAAGATTTAGAATGCAGTTGAATAAGAAATAACCATATTTCCGTGTTATGGGCATGAAAGAATAAAGAGGCAATGTGCGACAAAAACAGCATAAAGAGAAGAAATGGAGGGGTATAGGAGCAGAGACTGTGTATGTAATTGAAGTTAAGCTGGTATCATTTCAAACTAGTTTGTTATAGATTTAGGATGTTAAGTTAAACCCCATGATAACTCCAAAGAAATTACTTAAAATATAGACAGAAATCAAAATGAGAAGGGGATCAATCTGTTTCACTAAAAATAGACCAACTATGTAAAAAGAGACCACTGCAATGAAGGAAATGAGGGGGGAAAGTTGTAAGACATACAAGAAACAAAGGACAAAATGGCTGAAGTAAGTCCTGCCTTATCAGTATTTACTCTGCATGTAAATGGTCTAAACTCTCCAATCAAAAGACACAGATTGGCAGAATGTGTAAAAAGCATGATCCACCCATATTTTGTCTACAAGAAACTCACCTTAGACCTGGGAACACAAATAAGCTGAAAGTGAAAAGTTGGAAAAAACATTCCATGCAAATAGTAACCAAAAGAGAGCACAGGGGGCTATACTAACATCAGACAAGATAGACTTTAAGTCAAGAGTTGCTACAGAGATGACTTCATGAAGAGTCATCATGGTTTCCTGCTTCAACATTGCTTGAACAGAACCTGGCACATGCCCTCATTAGCCAGCCACTCCAAGCAGCCTTCCACCCCTACTCCAGCACCATGCAGCCGCTGCCTCCTCTCTTTAACCACCTGCCATGACAACCATGTCCCCATCACAGGTGTGACAGAACTACAACCAGGACTCAGAGGCCACCATCAACCACCAGATCAACCAGGTGCTCTACACCTCCTATGTCTACCTGTCAGTGTCTTACTACTTTGACCATGGTAATGTGGCTTTGAAGAACTTTGCCAAATATTTTCTTCACCAATCTCATGAGGAGAGGGAGCATGCTGAGAAACTTATGAAACTGCAGAACCAACAAGGTGGCCAATCTTCCTTCAGGATCTTCAGAAACCAGAATGAGATGACTGGGAGAGTGGGCTGAATGCAATGGAATATGCATTACACTTGGATAAAAGGGTGAATCAGTCACTACTGGAACTGCACAAATTGGCCACTGACAAAAACGACCCTCACTTGTGTGACTTCATTGAGACATTACCTGAATGAGCAGGTGAAGTCCATCAAAGAATTGGATAGCTATGTAACCAACTTGTGCAAGATGGGGGCCCCAGATTCTAGCCTGGTAGAATATCTCTTTGACAAGCACACTCTGGGAAACAGTGATGATGAGAGCTAAGCCTTATGCCATGTTCCCCAGAGCCACGGGGTGATTCTTTGGGCACCATGGCAATGCATGCATGTTGGGTTTACCTTCACCTTTTCTATAAGTTGTTTCAACATCCACCAAATTATTTCATTTGTACCATTCCTTCAAATAAAGTAATTTGGTACCAAAAAAAGAAGCTGCTAAGAAAGACAAAGAAGGACACTATATATTACTAAAAGGATCAATCCACCAAAAAGATACAAAAATTATAAACACATATATACCTAATCACAGAGTGTGATGGTTGGGTTCATGTGTCAACTTGGCTAGGTGGCCTACCTGTCTGGTCAAGCGGGCACTGGCCTGACGATTGCTGTGAGGCTATTTGAGGCTGGTTGATAAACCAACGGGCTGGTTTGTCGGATCATCAGTCAATTGACTGCAGCTGACTGATGACTCATCAAGGGGCATGCTTCCACAGTGAGAGAGTGCAATTGGCTGGATTTGGTCCGGGTGATCAGTTGGAGGCTTATAAGCCGGACGGTTAGAGAACCTTCATTTCTTCTTCAGCTGCTCAGTGAAGCTTTTCCTGGGGAGCTCATCGAAGTTGCCAGTTCGTTTCCTGAGGAGTTCGTCAAAGTTGTTGGTTCGTTTCCTGAGGAGTTCGTCAAAGTTGCCGGTTCGTTTCCTGAGGAGTTCGTCAAAGTTGTCGGTTCGTTTCCTGAGGAGTTCGTCGAAGTTGTCGGTTCGTTTCCCGAGGAGTTCGTCGGACGTCTTCCTTGGAGTTGACAGCTTGTTGACGGCTCTGCAGAATTTGGACTCGTGCGCTCCCGCAGTTGCGTGAGTCACTTTTACAATTTGATAATCAGAGACATCTCTCGTTGATTCTGTTTCCAAGGAGAACCCTAACTAATACAACTTGGTACCGGAAGTGGTTCTTGAGAAACGGAATCTTAAAATGGGCTTTTACAATTTGTTTTCTACTCTGATTAGATTCAGAGGCACTAATGACTCTATTTCCAATAATCAAGAGGGTACTAACAGTCCATGGCAGGAGTTGGCAAAGGAAATACGCAAAACAGCACCATAGAGTGGACGCTGATTCAGAGCATACACAGCCTCCTGGAGAACACTGCCCCAGCCCTGCAAGGTATTGCCACCTAGTTGGCGCCGTAATTGAGTCTTCAATAGGCCATTCCACCGTTCTATCAACCCAGCTGCTTCTGGATGATGGGGAACATGGTAAGACCACAGAATTCCATGAGCATGTGCCCATCCCCTCACTTCATTTGCTGTGAAGTGGGTTCCTTGGTCCGAAGCAATGCTGTGTGGAATACCATGACGGTGGATGAGGCATTCTGTAAGTCCATGTATCGTAGTTTTGGCAGAAGCATGTCGTGCAGGGAAGGCAAACCCATATCCGGAGTATGTGTCTATTCCAGTAAGAACAAATCGCTGCCCTTTCCATGATGGAAGTGGTCCGATGTAATTAACCTGCCACCAGGTAGCAGGCTGATCACCCCGAGGAATGGTGCCATATCGGGGACTGAGTGTGGGTCTCTGCTGCTGGCAAATTGGACACTCAGCAGTGGCTGTGGCCAGGTCAGCCTTGGTGAGTGGAAGTCCATGTTGCTGAGCCCATGCATAACCTCCATCCCTACCACCATGACCACTTTGTTCATGAGCCCATTGGGCAATGACAGGAGTTGCTGGGGAAAGAGGCTGATTGGTATCCACCAAACGGGTCATTTTATCCACTTGGTTATTAAAACCTTCTTCTGCTGAAGTCACCCTCTGGTGAGCATTCACATGGGACACAAATATCTTCATGTTGTTTGCCCACTCAGAAAGGTCTATCCACATACCCCTTCCCCAGACTTCTTTGTCACCAATCTTCCAATCATTTTCCTTCCAAGTCCCTGACCATCCAGCCAAACCATTAGCAACAGCCCAGGAATCAGTATACAGACGCACCTCTGGCCAGTTCTCCTTCCAAGCAAAGTGAACAACCAGGTGCACTGCTCGAAGTTCTGCCCACTGGGAGGATTTCCCCTCACCACTGTCCTTCAGGGATATCCCAGAAAGGGGCTGCAGTGCTGCAGCTGTCCACTTTCGGGTGGTGCCTGCATATCGTGCAGAACCATCTGTAAACCAGGCCCGAGTCTTCTCTTCCTCAGTCAACTGACTGTAAGGAACTCCCAAAGATGCCATAGCTGTGGGCTGGGAAAGAGAAGGTAAGGTGGAAGGAGTGGGGGCCATGGGCATTTGGGCCACTTCCTCATGTAACTTACTTGTACCTTCAGGACCTGCTCGAGCTCTATCTCGTATATACCATTTCCATTTTATGATGGAGTGCTGCTGTGCACGCCCAACTTTATGGCTTGGTGGGTCAGATAACACCCAGCTCATGACAGGTAACTCAGGTCTCATGGTAACTTGGTGGCCCATGGCTAAGCATTCTGTCTCTACTAAGGCCCAGTAGCAGGCCAACAGTTGTTTCTCAAATGGAGAGTAGTTATCTGCAGAGGATGGTAAAGCTTTACTCCAAAATCCTAAGGGCCTGCGTTGTGATTCTCCTATAGGAGCCTGCCAAAGGCTCCAAACAGCATCTCTATTTGCCACTGACACTTCCAGCACCATTGGATCAGCTGGATCATATGGTCCAAGTGGCAGAGCAGCTTGCACAGCAGCGTGGACCTGTTGCAGAGCCTCATCTTGCTCCGGTCCCCACTCAAAACTAGAAGCTTTTCTAGTCACTCGGTAAATGGGCTGGAGTAGCACACCTAAATGAGGAATATGTTGTCTCCAAAACCCAAAGAGGCCAACTAAGCATTGTGCCTCTTTTTTGGTTGTAGGAGGGGCCAGATGCAGCAGCTTATCCTTCACCTTAGAAGGAATATCTCGACAGGCCCCACACCACTGGACACCTAGAAATTTTACTGAGGTGGAAGGCCCCTGTATTTTTGTTGGATTTATCTCCCATCCTCTGCCACGCAAATACCTTACCAACAAGTCTAGGGTAGTTGCTACTTCTTGCTCACTAGGTCCAATCAACATGATATCATCAATATAATGGACCAGTGTGATGTCTTGTGGGAGGGAGAAATGATCAAGATCCCTGCGGACAATATTATGACATAGGGCTGGAGAGTTGATATAACCCTGAGGTAGCACAGTGAATGTAAACTGCTGGCCTTGCCAGCTGAATGCAAACTGTTTCTGGTGGTCCTTGCTGACAGCAATTGAGAAAAAAGCATTTGCCAGATCAATAGCTGCATACCAGGTACCAGGGGATGTGTTGATTTGCTCAAGCAATGATACCACATCTGGGACAGCAGCTGCAATTGGAGTCACCACCTGGTTAAGCTTACGATAATCCACAGTCATCCTCCAAGACCCATCTGTTTTCTGCACAGGCCAAATAGGAGAGTTGAATGGGGATGTGGTGGGAATCACCACCCCTGCATCCTTCAAGTCCTTAAGAGTGGCATTAATCTCTGCAATCCCTCCAGGAATCCGGTATTGCTTCTGGTTCACTACTTTGCTAGGCAGGGGCAGCTCGAGTGGCTTCCACTTGGCCTTTCCCAGCATAATAGCCCTCACTCCAGGAGTCAGGGAACCAATGTGAGGATTCTGCCAGTTGCTGAGTATGTCTATTCCAATTATGCATTCCGGCACTGGGGAAATAACCACAGAATGGGTCCGGGGACCCACTGGACCCACTGTGAGACGGACCTGGGCTAAAACTCCATCAATCATCTGACCTCCATAAGCCCCAACTCTGACTGGTGGACCAGAGTGACGTTTTGGGTCTCCGGGAATTAATGTTACTTCTGACCCAGTGTCTAATAATCCACAAAATATCTGATCATTTCCTTTTCCCCAATGCACAGTCACCCTGGTAAAAGGCCGTTGGTCCCCCTGGGGAAAGCTGGGAGGAAGATTAACAGTATAAATTTTTGGCAGTGTGACAGGGTCCTTCTCCAAGGGTACCTGGCCTTCCCTTCATTCAAGGGGCTCTGGATCTGTAAACTGTCTCAAGTCTGGGAATTGATTAAGGGGCCGTGACTCTCTGTTTTTGTAATTCAAGGGAGATTTTTGTTCACGTGGCCTAGAATTCTTCTGCTTATATAGTTCAAACAAGAATTTAGTCGATTGCCCATCTATTTTACTACTTGGTACTCCATGATCCACTAGCCAATGCCATAAGTCTCTGCAAGTCATATTATTTTGATTGCTGCTTTGAGCCTGTTTTCCATTATGGTAGCCATGCCCACCTTGTCTGTGGCGATTAACTGAAGCCACTTGGCTTCTGCTGACTCGGGACCCGATTATCCCCATTGTGTTTAAGGATTCTAGTTCAGTGACAGCAGTTCCTACAGTAATATCTGACCTACAGAGAAGGGCGACTACAGAGCTCTTTAGGGATGATGGAGCTAGTTTCACAAATTTATTCCTTACAGTCCTGGTAAAAGGTGTGTCCTCTGGACATTCCAGGGCTGTGTGAGCAGGTCTTCCATGATAAATCCACTCTAACATTCCAATCTCTCTAAGCCTTTGAATCCCCTCCTCCACATTATACCAGGGCAGTTCTGGCATTTCAACCTCTGGTAATGTCGGCCACCTTTTGATCCATGTTTCAGCCAGCCACCCAAACAAACTGTTAACACCCTTTCTAACCCCTCGAGCTACAACATTGAATGCAGAATCTCTGCTTAGTGGGCCCATATCAGTAAATTCAGCCTGATCCAACCTTATATTCCTTCCACCATTATCCCACACTCTCAATATCCATTCCCACACATATTCCCCTGGTTTCTGTCTGTATAAGTTGGAAAACTCATACAGTTCTTTTGGAGTATATCGTACTTCCTCATGGGTCACACTTTGTACCTCACCCTTTGGGGCTTGTTGGGACTTGAGCCTAGTTATAGGTCTTGAAGCAAAAACTGGTGGTGGGGGTGGGTCATGAAAAGAGTTAGAATTATCTCTCAAGCCATTCACCTCAGGACACTCTGTTGCATTTTCATCTCTTAAAACAGGATTAATCTCTCCAGACAAAAGAGTGAGGGCTGCTTCCTCAGGGGAGGTGATTACAAGATTAGCAGGCATTGAAGGGTTAATCTCCTTAGGTGGGGGTTGGGTGGCAGGCTCCTTAGGGCAGACTGGAGGCAGAGAAGCTGTTTCCCCAGGACAGCCCTCTACAGGTAAATCTAACAATGACCCAGCAGAATCCAGGGTTCCAATGTCCTCACTGTCATTATTATCAATCCATATGTCCCCATCCCAAGTTTCTGGATCCCATTCTTTTCCAATCAATGCCTTTACTTTAACAGTAGACACCCTGAGAGGTTGAGATTTTAGTTTACGCTGTAAATGTGCTACTCGCACAATAAGAGACTGCGTCTGATTTTCAGAAACCTCCAGTCTGCGGGCACAGGAAATAAGATTTTCTTTTAGGGCACAGATGGAACCCTTTACATCTGTCATACGGCGTTCAAGTTTTGAATTTGAAGCCTTTAGCTCATCCCTTTCTCTTACAACTGTATCCAAAGTATCTAAGAGCAGCCAGCCAACATCATTATACCTCTTAATACTGCAAAACTCCGTGAAAGTGTCGAAAACACTGTCACCCAGAGCCTTGCTTCGTACTAGAGCACAATTAGGAGAATCAAATGGTGCTATTTTGCGTATTTCCTATGCCAACTCCTGCCATGGACTGTTAGTACCCTCTTGATTATTGGAAATAGAGTCATTAGTGCCTCTGAATCTAATCAGAGTAGAAAACAAATTGTAAAAGCCCATTTTAAGATTCCGTTTCTCAAGAACCACTTCCGGTACCAAGTTGTATTAGTTAGGGTTCTCCTTGGAAACAGAATCAACAAGAGATGTCTCTTATTATCAAATTGTAAAAGTGACTCATGCAACTGCGGGAGCGCATGAGTCCAAATTCTGCAGAGCCGTCAACAAGCTGTCAACTCCAAGGAAGACGTCCGACGAACTTCTCGGGAAACGAACCGACAACTTTGACGAACTCCTCAGGAAACGAACCGGCAACTTTGACGAACTCCTCAAGAAACGAACCGACAACTTTGACGAACTCCTCAGGAAACGAACTGGCAACTTCGACGAGCTCCCCAGGAAAAGCTTCACTGAGCAGCTGAAGAAGAAGTGAAGGTTCTCTAACTGTCCGGCTTATAAGCCTCCAACTGATCACCTGGACCAAATCCAGCCAATTGCATTCTCTCACTGTGGAAGCACGCCCCTTGATGAGTCATCAGTCAGCTGCAGTCAATTGACTGATGATCTGACAAACCAGCCCGTTGGTTTATCAACCAGCCTCAAATAGCCTCACAGCAATCGTCAGGCCAGTACCCACTTGACCAGACAGATAGGCCACCTAGCCAAGTTGACACATGAACCCAACCATCACAGTCCACCCCTTGTCAACTTGGCAGTTGTACACATCACCTAAAACCATACCTTCAAAATGAACGTTACAGCTTATGCCATATGATAAGGGGATAAGACAGAGAAGAAAACAAAAATATTTTCTTCACAGACAAATACAAACATAATCATAACAAAACGAGGAGGAAATATTCATATCATCATAGTCCTCGTTTCTGTAACTGGTCACATGGCCGTAGTTCATATTTATCATGACCTTCTTCCACTACCCATTCCATATTCCCTTTACCCTCAGCAAGCACTTCAGCTGGCTGTGGTTCTTTCCCTGGTGGGGTGACCCAAACCTTCATTCCTGAAGTTTCTTGGCCATTGGTAGTCCTGACTGGATTGGGTTGTTGCAGTTTTCCATTGACTTGAATCACGGGGCATGGTAGTACTAAGAGACGCCCTAGGGGATCTCCTGTATGCCAGGAAAACTCTTCTTTACTTCCATTGTGTAGTTGCAGTGCTATTTCCCCTTGATAGTCAGGATCAATCACCCCAGCCAGTACAGTAATCCCCTTACTTGCCTGTTGATTCAGAGGCATAAGAAGCCCAAAGTGGCCAGGTGGCAGCCTTAACTTCCAGTTCAATGGGATTATTGTTGTGTTTCCTGGCGGAAGCACTCCTCCTTTTGGAACCAAGACTTGTAGACCAGCAGAGCTTAAACTTGCAGGGACAGGAAGCAAAAATTTCCCTAGTGGATCACTAGGAGTGATAGTGAGTGATGCTACTCCTGTTTCCACCCCTTGATTCCTGGACCCATGAATCCTGGCTATGGGAGAAACAGCACCATAGAGTGGACGCTGATTCAGAGCATACACAGCCTCCTGGAGAACACTGCCCCAGCCCTGCAAGGATGCAGGGGTGGTGATTCCCACCACATCCCCATTCAACTCTCCTATTTGGCCTGTGCAGAAAACAGATGGGTCTTGGAGGATGACTGTGGATTATCGTAAGCTTAACCAGGTGGTGACTCCAATTGCAGCTGCTGTCCCAGATGTGGTATCATTGCTTGAGCAAATCAACACATCCCCTGGTACCTGGTATGCAGCTATTGATCTGACAAATGCTTTTTTCTCAATTGCTGTCAGCAAGGACCACCAGAAACAGTTTGCATTCAGCTGGCAAGGCCAGCAGTTTACATTCACTGTGCTACCTCAGGGTTATATCAACTCTCCAGCCCTATGTCATAATATTGTCCGCAGGGATCTTGATCATTTCTCCCTCCCACAAGACATCACACTGGTCCATTATATTGATGATATCATGTTGATTGGACCTAGTGAGCAAGAAGTAGCAACTACCCTAGACTTGTTGGTAAGGTATTTGCGTGGCAGAGGATGGGAGATAAATCCAACAAAAATACAGGGGCCTTCCACCTCAGTAAAATTTCTAGGTGTCCAGTGGTGTGGGGCCTGTCGAGATATTCCTTCTAAGGTGAAGGATAAGCTGCTGCATCTGGCCCCTCCTACAACCAAAAAAGAGGCACAATGCTTAGTTGGCCTCTTTGGGTTTTGGAGACAACATATTCCTCATTTAGGTGTGCTACTCCAGCCCATTTACCGAGTGACTAGAAAAGCTTCTAGTTTTGAGTGGGGACCGGAGCAAGATGAGGCTCTGCAACAGGTCCACGCTGCTGTGCAAGCTGCTCTGCCACTTGGACCATATGATCCAGCTGATCCAATGGTGCTGGAAGTGTCAGTGGCAAATAGAGATGCTGTTTGGAGCCTTTGGCAGGCTCCTATAGGAGAATCACAACGCAGGCCCTTAGGATTTTGGAGTAAAGCTTTACCATCCTCTGCAGATAACTACTCTCCATTTGAGAAACAACTGTTGGCCTGCTACTGGGCCTTAGTAGAGACAGAATGCTTAGCCATGGGCCACCAAGTTACCATGAGACCTGAGTTACCTGTCATGAGCTGGGTGTTATCTGACCCACCAAGCCATAAAGTTGGGCGTGCACAGCAGCACTCCATCATAAAATGGAAATGGTATATACGAGATAGAGCTCGAGCAGGTCCTGAAGGTACAAGTAAGTTACATGAGGAAGTGGCCCAAATGCCCATGGCCCCCACTCCTTCCACCTTACCTTCTCTTTCCCAGCCCACAGCTATGGCATCTTTGGGAGTTCCTTACAGTCAGTTGACTGAGGAAGAGAAGACTCGGGCCTGGTTTACAGATGGTTCTGCACGATATGCAGGCACCACCCGAAAGTGGACAGCTGCAGCACTGCAGCCCCTTTCTGGGATATCCCTGAAGGACAGTGGTGAGGGGAAATCCTCCCAGTGGGCAGAACTTCGAGCAGTGCACCTGGTTGTTCACTTTGCTTGGAAGGAGAACTGGCCAGAGGTGCGTCTGTATACTGATTCCTGGGCTGTTGCTAATGGTTTGGCTGGATGGTCAGGGACTTGGAAGGAACATGATTGGAAGATTGGTGACAAAGAAGTCTGGGGAAGGGGTATGTGGATAGACCTTTCTGAGTGGGCAAACAACATGAAGATATTTGTGTCCCATGTGAATGCTCACCAGAGGGTGACTTCAGCAGAAGAAGGTTTTAATAACCAAGTGGATAAAATGACCCGTTTGGTGGATACCAATCAGCCTCTTTCCCCAGCAACTCCTGTCATTGCCCAATGGGCTCATGAACAAAGTGGTCATGGTGGTAGGGATGGAGGTTATGCATGGGCTCAGCAACATGGACTTCCACTCACCAAGGCTGACCTGGCCACAGCCACTGCTGAGTGTCCAATTTGCCAGCAGCAGAGACCCACACTCAGTCCCCGATATGGCACCATTCCTCGGGGTGATCAGCCTGCTACCTGGTGGCAGGTTGATTACATCGGACCACTTCCATCATGGAAAGGGCAGCGATTTGTTCTTACTGGAATAGACACATACTCCGGATATGGGTTTGCCTTCCCTGCACGACATGCTTCTGCCAAAACTACGATACATGGACTTACAGAATGCCTCATCCACCGTCATGGTATTCCACACAGCATTGCTTTGGACCAGGGAACCCACTTCACAGCAAATGAAGTGAGGGGGTGGGCACATGCTCATGGAATTCTGTGGTCTTACCATGTTCCCCATCATCCAGAAGCAGCTGGGTTGATAGAACAGTGGAATGGCCTATTGAAGACTCAACTATGGCGCCAACTAGGTGGCAATACCTTGCAGGGTTGGGGCAGTGTTCTCCAGGAGGCTGTGTATGCTCTGAATCAGCGTCCACTCTATGGTGCTGTTTCTTCCATAGCCAGGATTCATGCGTCCAGGAATCAAGGGGTGAAACAGGAGTAGCACCACTCACTATCACTCCTAGTGATCCACTAGGGAAATTTTTGCTTCCTGTCCCTGCAAGTTTAAGCTCTGCTGGTCTACAAGTCTTGGTTCCAAAAGGAGGAGTGCTTCCACCAGGAAACACAACAATAATCCCATTGAACTGGAAGTTAAGGCTGCCACCTGGCCACTTTGGGCTTCTTATGCCTCTGAATCAACAGGCAAGTAAGGGGATTACTGTACTGGCTGGGGTGATTGATCCTGACTATCAAGGGGAAATAGCACTGCAACTACACAATGGAAGTAAAGAAGAGTTTTCCTGGAATACAGGAGATCCCCTAGGGCGTCTCTTAGTACTACCATGCCCCGTGATTGAAGTCAATGGAAAACTGCAACAACCCAATCCAGGCAGGACTACCAATGGCTAAGAAACTTCAGGAATGAAGGTTTGGGTCACCCCACCAGGCAAAGAGCCACGGCCAGCTGAAGTGCTTGCTGAGGGTAAAGGGAACATGGAATGGGTAGTGGAAGAAGGTCGTGATAAATATGAACTACGGCCATGTGATCAGTTACAGAAACGAGGACTATGATGACATGAATATTTCCTCCTCATTTTGTTATGATTATGTTTGTATTTGTCTGTAAAGAAAATATTTTTGCTTTCTTCTCTGTCTTATCCCCTTATCATAAGGCATAAGCTGTAACATTCATTTTGAAGGTATGGTTTTAGGTGATGTGTACAACTGCCAAGTTGACAAGGGGTGGACTGTGGTGGTTGGGTTCATGTGTCAACTTGGCTAGGTGGCCTAGCTGTCTGGTCAAGCGGGCACTGGCCTGACGATTGCTGTGAGGATATTTGAGGCTGGTTAGTACACCAACGGGCTGGTTTGTCGGATCATCAGTCAATTAACTGCAGCTGACTGATGACTCATCAAGGGGCATGCTTCCACAGTGAGAGAGTGCAATTGGCTGGATTTGGTCCGGGTGATCAGTTGGAGGCTTATAAGCCGGACGGTTAGAGGACCTTCACTTCTTCTTCAGCTGCTCAGTGAAGCTTTTCCTGGGGAGCTCGTCGAAGTTGCCAGTTTGTTTCCTGAGGAGTTCGTCAAAGTTGTCGGGTCGTTTCCTGAGGAGTTCGTCAAAGTTGCCGGTTCGTTTCCTGAGGAATTCGTCAAAATTGTCGGTTCGTTTCCCGAGGAGTTCGTCGGATGTCTTCCTTGGAATTGACAGCTTGTTGACGGCTCTGCAGAATTTGGACTCGTGCGCTCCCACACTTGCGTGAGTCACTTTTACAATTTGATAATCAGAGACATCTCTCATTGATTCTGTTTCCAAGGAGAACCCTAACTAATACAAGTGGAAATAGAAGATCTCAGCATACCCATAACAAGGAAAGAGATTGGATCAGTAATCAAAAACCTCCCAAGAGAGAAAAGTCCAGGACCAGACAGCTTCACTGATGAATTCTACCATTTAAAGAAGAATTAACACCAATACTTCTCAAACTTTTCCCAAAAAATAGAGAAGAGGGAACTCTTCCTAACTCTATAAGGCTAACATTGCTCTAATACCAAAGCCAGATAAATACATCACAAGAAAAGAAAACTAGAGACCAATTTTCCTTATGCATAATGTGCCAGTTTGAATGTATTATGTCCCCCAAACACCATTATCTTTGATGTAATCTTGTATGGGCAGACATTATCAGGGTTGGTCAGATTGTAATTCTTTGAGTGCTTCTATGGAATGCACCCCACCCAGCTGTGGGTGATGACTCTGATTGGACAATTTCCATGGAGGTGTTGCTCCACCCATCCAGGGTGGGTTTAAGTTGATCAGTGGAGCCATATAAATGAGGTGACTTAACAGAAGGAACTCAGTGCAGCTGTGAGTGACGTTTTGAAGAGGAGCAAGCTTGCTAGAGAGGAATGTCCTGGGAGAAAGCCATTTTGAAACCAGAACTTTGGAGCAGACACCAGCCATGTGCCTTCCCAGCTAACAGAGGTTTTCCGGACGCCATCGGCCATCCTCCAGTGAAGGTACCTGATTACTGATGTGTTACCTTGGACACTTTATGGACTTAAGACTGTAAGTGTGTAGCCAAATGTCCTAGTTTGCTAATGCTGCAGAATGCAAAACACCAGAGATGGATTGGCTTTTATAAAACGGGGGTTTATTTCGCTACACAGTTACAGTCTCAAGGCCATAAAGTGTCCAAGGCAACACATCAGCAACCGGGCACCTTCACCAGAGGATGGCCAATGGCGTCCGGAAAGCCTCTGTTAGCTGGGAAGGCAGCCGGCGTCTGCTCCAAAGCTCCGGCCTCAAAACGGCTTTCTCCCAGGACGTTCCTCTCTAGCAAGCTTGCTCCTCTTCAAAACATCACTCCCAGCTGCACTCACTGAGTTCCCTCTCTCCGAGTCAGCTCATTTATATGGCTCCACTGATCAAGGCCCACCCTGAATGGGCGGGGCCACGCCTCCATGGGAACATCTCATCAAAATCATCACCCACAGCTGGGTGGGGCACATTCCAAGCAAATCTAACCAGTACCAAAAACGTCTGCCCCACAAAACCACAAAGACAATGGCATTTGGGGGACACAATACATTCAAACTGGCACACCAAATAAACCCCCTTTTTATAAAAGCCAATCCATCTCTGGTGTTTTGCATTCTGCAGCATTAGCAAACTAGAACACATAATAAACAAAAATCCCCAGTAAAGTATTAGTAAATCAAACCCAACAGCATATTAAAAGAATTATACACCATGACTAAGTAGGATTTAACCCAGGAATGCAATGGTGGTTCAACATGAGAAAATCAATCAGTATTGATACAACAGTGTATCACTCTGTTAATACACCTCATTAACAGAGTGAAGGAAAAAAATCACATGATCATCTCAATTGATTTGGAAAAGGCATTTGACAAAATCCAACACCCTTCCATGATAAAAACACTAAGAAAAATATTAATAGAAGGTAGCTTCCTCAAATACTAAAAGGCATAAATGAAGAGCCCACAGCTAACATCATACTCAATGGAGGAAGGCTTTCAAGCCTTCCTTATGAGGTCAGGAACAAGACAAAGATGCCCACTCTCATCACTGCTATTCAATATTGTACTGGAAACCCTTGCTGGAATAATTAGGCAAGAAAAAGAAATAAAAGTCATCCAAATTGGAAAGGAAGAAGTAAAAATATCTCTATTCACAGATGTTATGATCTTTTATATAGAAAATCCAAAAGAACTCACAAGAAAATTACCAGAACTAATAAACAAATTCAGCAAAGTTGGAAGCTATGTGGTTAAAATGTAAAACTCAGTTGTCTTTCTATACACCAGCAAAAAACATTCTGAAATGGAAATTTAGCAATCAATTCCATTCACAATCGCTCCTAAAAGAATAATATACCTGGGGATAAATTTGACCAAAGACATGAAGGACTTGTACACTGAAATCTACAAAACACTGCTGAAAGAAATAAAGTAGACCTAAATAAATGGCCAGACATCCCATGATCATAGGTAAGAAGACAATTTTATTAAGATTTCAATACTACCAAAGTGAGCTACAGATTTAATGCAATACCAGTCAAAATCTCAACAGCTTTTTTTGTGGAAATGGAAAAGCTGATCCTCAAATTCACATGGAATCACAAGGGGCCCCAAAGAGCCTAATCAATATTTCAAAGGCAAAGTTGGAGGTCTCACACTTCCCAACTTGAAAACTTACTACAAACCCACAGTAATCAAACCGCTCATAGTGGTACTGGCATAAAGATAGACATAAAGACCAATGGAGTTGAATTGAGAGTTCAGAAATAAACTCATATATCTATGGCCAACTGATTTTGACACCAGTACCAAGTACATTAATTGAGGAAAGAACAGTCTCATCAACACATAGTGCTGGGAAACTGGATATCCACTTGCAAAGGAATGAAGTTGGATACCTATCTTATATTGTATACAAAAACTAACCCTACATGGATCAAGAACAAAAGCATAAGAGCTAAATCTATAAAATTCCTAGAAGAAAATATAGGAAGGAACCTTCATCATATTGGATTTGGTAGTGTTTTTTTTTTTTTAAGATATGATTCAAAAAGCATGAGCAAGAAAAGAAAAAAAAAAAACAGGTTAAAATGGGCTTCATCAAAATTTAAAACTTTTGCATGTGATAAGACACTACCAAGAAAGTGAAAAGACAACATACAGAATGGGAGAAAATAATAGCTAACCATCTATCTGGTGAAGGTTTAATATCCAGAAAATATAAAGATCTGCTATGACTCAACAACGAAAAGACAAAACAACCCAAATAAAAAGTGGACAAAAGATTTGAACAGACATTTCTCCAAAGAAGATGTATGAATGGACAATAAGCATTTGAATAGATGCTCAATATCATTGGTCACAAGAGAATTGCAAATCAAAACCACAATGAGATACCACTTTATACTTGCTAGGAATGGCTATTATTACTTTAAAAAACAGAAAATAACAAGTGTTGATGAGTATATGAAGAATTAGAAACCCTTATACATTGCTGGTGGCATTGTAAAATAGTGCTGCCACTGTGGAAATCAGTTTTGCTATACCTCAACAAGTTGAAAATAGAATTACCATATGTTGCATTAACCCCACTTCTTGGTATATATGCAAAAGAATTGGAAGCAGAGACTTGAACAGATATTTGTACACCAATGTTTATAGCAACATTATTCACAATAGCCAAAAGATGGAAGTTACCCAGGTGTCCATCAACAGAGGAACGGATAAACAAAATCTGGTACAAACCTACAATGGGATATTATTCAGCTGTAGCAAGGAATGAAGTCCTGATACATGCAACAACATGGATGAACCTTGAAGACAACATGTTGAGTGAAATAAGCCAGATATAAAAAGACAAATATTCTGTCTTATATGAAATAACTACAGGAAGCAATTTTCATAGAGATGGATAATAGGTTATAGGTTACCAGGGGCCAGGAGAGGGAGTTATTGCTTAATGGATGCAGTTTCTGTTTGAGGTGATGAAAAAGTTGTAATGGATATTGGTGATGGAAGCATAATATTGTGAATGTAATTAATACTACTGAATTGTACACTTGAAGGTGGTTAAAATGGGAAAATTTGAGTCATACATGTTACCATAATAAAATGTTAAAAAAAGAGAGAGAGATAGAGAGATTAAACCCCATACTGCCTGGTTCCCAAGCCTACACTCTTTTAGAGGAGAGCGCTACTGATTTCCTCCTGTGCCCCCCTGGAGGAATGGCTGGACACCCCTCCTGTGAGCTGGCTAACACTTGGCATGGCTTGGGGATGTTGGAAAGGGTAAGGGATTGGGGTCTCTCCCTGTCTTTTCAGTGTCTCTCCTGTGACTCTTGCCACTCAATCCCTCAGGGTCCCAGGGCATTTTCTAACACTGTCCCTGGAATAAGTCCAACTCCAGTGTCTCCTTCTATTCTCTGATCTCAGAGGGTTCAGCGTATGTAAGCTTCCAGTGGACCCTACCTCATCCCATCCCTGCCAGAAGCTCAAGCTCAAATAAATATTTTTCTACTGGGTTTTGGGTGCTGGGCGGTAGAGTAGTGGAGACAGAAAGCCAAAAGAAAATTGGAAGTCCTTGGTCTTGTTGAACAGAGAACATTATCAGAAGTTTTGCTGGATGTCTGAAGCTCCTACAATAACCCTACTGTAGTAGTATCAAGAAACTGAGAGAGGGCTGGTGTAAAGGAGCTGGACTGCAGCAGGAGAGATTAAAGTTAGATGCTGAAAAGGACTTCCTGATGATAAAAGTAGTAATTGTCTGCCCCCCCCCCCACCCCACTAGACTATGAGCTCTTTGAGGGAAAAATTGTCAAATTCATTTATATATCCCCATCACCCATATAGGTGGCATAGAGCAGGCACTTAAAAATATGGAGGGGGGCGGCAGAGGGAGGGAGAGAGAAACTAGATGCAAGACTTTTAAGAACAAGGTAAAGCTAGCCAGTCTGTCTTTAACCCAAGACTCCCAATGAGTGTTCCCATATCACACCAAGCTGCTTGATGAAAGGCAGAGCTGGGTTTGGGCGTGGGAAAACTTGGCAGGCTGCTATTCCTCTCAGGAGCTGAGCAGTTGGTTTCCTAAACAGGGCTTCACTCTAACCCTTTCAAATGGGGAGTAAACTCTCCCTTGGTTACCTGAAAAGGAGTTAGGAAGGAACAAATCCTGCAGGGTCCTCCAGTCTCTGCCCCAATCACTTCAGCCCCCATTCAATTCTTTAGGCATTCTAATCTCTTTCTCACCTTGAGGTCTTAGCTTAGAATATTCCCTTCACTGTTGCTTTGGCTAACTCCCACTGATTCTTTAGGTCTCTGTTTAGGGTCTTCTCATACAGGATTTCCCTGACACCAACCCCCTTCCTCCAGTGTGAATTAGGCTCCCTTTGAAGATGCCACACCAAGCAGGACTGGCTTAAATATCCAAGGTCCATCCCTCACCTAGCAACCAGGGCTGCATTGAGGTGGAACACAAATATTTGGGGAGAAGGAAAGAGACGTCAGGGAGTTTCTCTGAGACCACTCATTTGTCTCACAGGAACCTTGCTGCCTTGCTGGGGAACTGCCCCTTCACTACCTGTCTATGGGGAAACTGTGGAGTCATCTCAGAAACAACTGGGCAGAATCTTCAAATCCAAGCTCTCAGAGCAGGAAGCAAAATGGAAGTTCATCTAGTTGCACTCAATGCCACCTGCCACCACCCTCTGAAGCCCCAGATCCTTCTGTTGCATCCCAGGCAAGTGTTCTCATAGTATCTGCTTGTACACCCACAGCCACATGGAGCTCAGTATTCCCAAAGGAGGAAATGCTGTCAAAGCTCAGATCTCACTGAAGGGGAATGGTAGTTTTCCAGGGGAATTGTCTATCTCTTAATGGGCCTACCTGATTCTGGGGACATAGAGATGTGGAGGTCTAGAATCATTTGTCAGGGCTTCAAAAGTTTTAAGGAACCCGTTTAGCACCCCAGCTTGCAGCCCCTGCCAGAGCCTCGCCATAACAGCCTATACAACCTGCCAACCTGATAGTCAAGGTGTTTGCAGGACAGACAAGAACTTCTTGAGGGTAGAAACTACACCTCTGTTGTTCCTCATTCCTGTCACATGGCTGTTGCCCTAAAAAGGACAGGGATTGAGCAGTATTCATGTTTGTGATAAGCACAGTGCCTGACATGAGTGAGTACTCAATATTTTCTTATTGAATGAATGAATGAGTTCTCCTTCAAGTGCAACCCAGTAATTGGCTGTGTGACCTCAAGTAAGTTACTTCACTCTCTAGGCTTCATTTTCCTTATCCTTAAAAAGAGGATCAAAACTCTTGTCTATTGGCATACTTTGGAAAGGACAGGAGAAATCATTGGTATTTTCTGTCCTTGTTTCTACCTTCTTTTTCCTTGTATTTTCACCTTCCAGAGGAACATCAGTCTCTCTTGGTTGGCCCTCCTGTCTCTCATTGCAGCAACCTTTCCTGCACCCATTCCCTTCCACCAGAAGCTCACAGGAGCCCTCAAAAAAATACTACCCAGGTTAAAGGCCACCTACTTTTAAGGGCCTTCTTGCCCCCATAGACCCTGGCATCAGCTAATCCTACACCTGCCTCTGGAAGGATTTCGGCTACTTTTGTTGCCCATCAGGACCTGGTTAAAACTGTCCTTGTGGGCCCTGAGAAAATACCTCTTCTTGGCAGCTCCTAAAAAGGGTCTGTTGGGGATTGAGTCATGTACTCCACAAAAGACATGTTCAAGTCTTAATCCATGTTCCTGTGGGTGTGAACCCATTTGTAAAGAGGACCTCTGAAGATGTTACTACTAGTTAAGGTGTGTACTCATTTGTGACTAGGATCTTTGAAAATCTTATTTAGATGAGGCCAAATTGAATCAGGGCGGGCCATAATCCATATGATTGGAGTGCCTATAAGCAAAGGAAATTCAGATGCAGTCAGTCAAAGCCAGCAGCCAGAAGTAAGGGATGCCAGAGAGAGAGAGACACAGAGAGAGAGAGAGAGACAGAGAGAGAGAGAGAGAGATTGCCATGTGACAGAGGTAGAGATGCAAGCCAAGGAACCCCAAGTATTGCAGCAAGCCAACACCAGAATGCTACAGACCCCAGGAGAAAGCATGATCTGTCAAGACTTTGATTCTGGACCTTCAGCTTCCAAAACTACATGTCAATAAATTCCTGTTGAGTAAGCCAACCCATTGTGTGATATCTGTCATAACAGCCTTGGCAAACTAACTTAGAGTGGATTAGCCAGGAATTGGGATTTGTCACCAAGAAGGCCAAAGCTATAAACAGGCAAGATTTAGTTTAAGAGCAGCTTGAGAACTGATGGGGATAGTGTGTTAGCTTAGACAGCAGACAAAAATAAAAGCAATCCCAGATATTGCTGAAATAAACTTCCCAAGGAAAACAGAAGTAAACACCCTTGGAAAGCATTTAACACAAGAGGAACTTTAAGAGGGTATCTCACCTTTCCCCTTGCCCCTGGACTGGGATAGCCCAAAATCAGCTCAGACTAAGGAGAATCTCTGTGCTGTTTAAAACTTTGCAGCTTAAGACAAATTGAAAACAACCTAAATACTCAATAATAGGAAATTGTTAAAATAAATTACAGCTCATTCACAGGATAGAGCTATTAAGCTAATAAGAAAAATCACATTTTTGGAGCCTCCTTAATAGGATGGAGAATTTATCACAAAATGTTAGGTTAACAAAAGTAGGGTATAAAACAGTATACATGGTTTTAAACAATGCATACAGTTTTATCTCAATTTGTAATATATATATACATATATATTTATATCACCAAAATATTAACAGTGATGACCCTAGGTTATTTTCTTCTCTGTAGTTACCAAATTTTGTACATTACATACATGTTATAATGAAGCACTGATACAAGCTACAACATGAATGAACTTTGAAAACATTATGTTAAGTGAAAGAAGCCAGAAGCAAAAGGACCAATATCACATGATTCCATTTATATGAAATCTCCAGAACAGGCAAATCCATAGAGAAAGAAAGTAGATTAGTGATTGCCTAGGATTGGGGGTAGGGGAGATTGGGGGGTGATGGCTAAAAGGTATTGTGTTTCTTTTTGGGGTGAAGAAATGTTCTAAAATTGATTACGGTTATAGTTACACAACTCTGAATATAATAAAACACATTGAATTTTACATTTTAAATTGGTAATTGTATGGTATGTGAATTTTATCTCAGTGAAGCTGTTACACGAATATCACAACAAAATCTAAGTTTAGAGTAGAAAGAGAGGGAAGGGAAGGAGAAGGAAGGAGAGAAGGGGGAGGAGAGGAAGGAGGAGGAAGAAGAAAAGGAAGAGAGTGCCCCAGAGGTAAGTCTTTCCCTTCCAGGTGGTCCCACCACCCCAGCAGGAACAGTCAAGGGACCTAGAGGCTCTCCAGGTTCCCTCCCTTCTGGTACCTGGTGGTAAGTGGAGGAGTCTACCATGTAAACTCACACAGCTATACAGTTGGGCAGCCACTACCTGCCCTCAGGCCCTGAGACAGGCCCACTCTGCATAAATTCAGTCAGATGTGAAGCTCAGACCAAGCTCACTCACTCATTCCTGGGTCACCCTGATGGAAGAAATATGGTATAGTGAAGTAGTGTTGCACCTGGAGGCCCAGTTCTGCTCTTCTCTTGCTTCGTTACCTTGGGCAGTAATAATAATGAACATCTATTCAACACTAATAATGAGTCAGGCACTCTTCCAACTTTTTATATGTATTATTTCTTTGAGTCCTCAAAACAACATTATAAGGTAGGTGCTATTAATATCTATGTCTTACAGATAAAGAAACAGGCACAACCTGGTAACCTGCCTAATTTTAAATAGTGGCAGAGTCAGAATTTGAATGTAGGCAGCCTGGCTCCAAAAGCCCATGCTTTGACTACCATAAGTCTCTCCTCCTACTGGGTCTGTTTCCCCATGTTAAAAATGGGGATACAAAGGTGCTGGAAGTGCTGTGAACACTTTATTTCATTGAATTCTCATAAGCCAATGATGGAGGTCTAATTTTCACCCTGTTTTGCCAATAAAGAAGAAACCTGAGATTTCAAGAGGGAAAGTACTACAAGGCAAATAATTAGCAAACTTTGATTACAGACCTAGGACAGAAAGAAGTGTAACTTATGAGCCCAATGCCCCACAATGGAGCTTGGGAAGGGAGGTAGAAAGCCTACTGGTTAAAGGAAGGAGCCTGGTCCTTACTATGCCATTAACTCCACTGAGTAACCTCAGGGACAAATCACTTGAAAAACCAAAAACTCTCAGAGATGGAATGGGCTCTAGCCCAAAGGCAGCAAATGGGTGGCCCTTGTTCTACTGCTTTCCCCACGGCAGACATCATGGGACTCTCTTCCTGAGCCCAGACTTGCCTCAAAATCTATCTCCAGGTTGTGCTCCAGGTAACCAATACCACTTGGTTGAAGGTTTCATCCCTAATATGATCCAATCCCCTCATTTTATAGTTAAGGAAACTGAGGCATGGAGAGTGGAAATAAGGTTCTCAAGTACACAGAATGAGTAAGTAGACAGAGTAGGATTCATACTTAGGATTCCTGCAACCCTGTCCAGTGTGCTTTCTACTTACCATCGCTCTCTCCTGGTACCTCTCTGAACATCAGTTTTCTCATCCATCAAATTAGCATATTAAGAACTGTTTGATAGGACTTTGTGGCGAGGGGGAGTCATATAAGATAATTTACAGGAAAGCACTTTCCAACTGTTAAATTAAGTAATGTATAGGAGGCAATTGTTATTTGAGAAATTAGGTGATTTATTAGTATGTGTATATTTCTGGTGCCCAGACTGTGCAAGGCATTCTGGAGGATAAAAGAGAAGTACACAGAAGAATGAGCTATCCTGGGAGAGAAGCAAGCGAGCAGAGGTGCCGGTGGGAAGAGATTCCAAACATGCAAATAAGCACCAGCCCACATGTCCAGGAACCGGAATAATTCAGGCAATCGGTGGGAATTTGCTTTCCTCCAATTGGTTTCTTCTTCCTTTTCTCTGATCTTGACAAAGTTCATTCTGGTCTTTGAGCCTTGGCTTCTGCATTTCTAACAGTGAGATCACCAGGTCTACCTCAAATGGGTTTTCTAAGGAGCAAATCATAAAAACGGGTGAGAAAGTAGTTTCAAAACCATAAAACAGCAGGTAAACCTGACATATTGTGAGAAACAGTAATAATGCTGATTGGAGCACCTGGGTGTCTCTGAGTAGATGAACATTTTTGTTGAATGAATGAGGGTCTTTATATATACACATATTTCTATGTGCATCTATGTGCAGAGGCTTGAACCTTTTGATCCAGAACATATACACACATCTGAACTCTTGGGTGGAAGGCTCTGTGAGGGCTGCAGTGTCTGGACAGGAAATGGCTCAGAGGGGAGCTGTGCATCCTGTTTAGAGGTAGTTCCAGGTATGCACACTTCTGCTCAGTCTTATTGAAAACCAAAGGCTAGCTGGAAAAAGTCGAGCACCAATTAGAGCCTCTCAGTCAATTACATCTTGCCTTAGCCACTGTTCTTCCAGCTTGCCTTTGAGACTGTCTGGGAAATACATTGCTCACAACTATTTGAGGTCCTTTGAGATCCTGCCTGGGTTGGGGGAGGGGGTTTAAATGTGAAAGTGAATTTGATATCATGTTATAATCAAAAGAGCACTGATCTGGGAGTCAGAAATCTCTTTCTATTCCTGGTCTTCCTGTGTGACTGACTGCACGTGTGACCTATGATAAGTTCCTTGGCTTTTCTGGGCTCCTACATCAGAAGCTGGTAGGGAGGGGGCTCTAAAGGCTCTATTAGCTGAGAACATCTGTAGGCTCTGAGACAGGCCTTTTTACCTGTGCTAAGTGTACTTTTGGGAAAGAGGAAATGCTACCAGCACTAAGGAAAAGCCAGGAGTTTTAACCAACTCTTATAGAAACAAAGGACAAAGTCAGTGCCTGAGGTACATGCTTTAGAAGCAGTCGTGGGGGAACATTCTTCTCCACAACATGCCATGCCCTTTCGGAGGGTGAGGTACCTCAGAGGCCACATCTGAGGCAGGTGTGGGGAGGGGCAGGGGGAGCTAACTGGAGGCAAGAGTCCTGTGCCATATGATCTCACTGGTCCCATCTGAGGGAATGGCTGTGTTCAACTCCTATGACTGGGTTTCAGCTAGGTAGGATCTTAGATCTTCTCCATTTTATAGATGAGGAGATTGAGACACAGAAAGTTCAAGAAACTTGTCAAAGGAACTTCAACTCCTAGGGAATGGGACTTGGATGCAAACCCAGGTGGTCTAGCTCAGGAGCTTGTGTACTTACTCCTATACATTTGATAACACACTCTCAGGACCCAATACGGTGTGGTAAGGGCTCTTCAGCAAATATGTATCAAGCTCCTACTATGTGCCAGGTACTGTTCTAAGCAACAAATAAGACAAAGTCCCTACCCTAATGTACTTAGAGTCTAGTGTGGGAAGAGAGACAATAAAAATAAATAAATAAACATACAGTATAAGTTGTGGTAAGTGCTTTGAAGAAAAATAAGGCAGGTAGTGTATTAAGAGGAATGGGGGTGTTTTATTTTCTTTTTGGGGGGGTGCTTTTTGGAATAGGATAGTCAGAGAAGGCCTCATTGAAGAGGTGACTCTTTTGTGCTTTTTTTAAGGTATAATTTACATAAAGTGCACTAATTTTAAGAGCACAACTCGATGACTTTTTCTATTATATACACCAGTGTAAGAAGTACCCAGATTAAGTTTTAGAATGTTTCCAGCACTCCCAAAAGTTCCCTCTTTCCCAGTCAATATCTACCTCTTAGGTAACCACTGTCTGACTGCTATCATCATCTATTTGTTTTGCCATTAACTGACTTTTTTTCACCAAATGTCTGTGAGATTCAACCTATTTGTTCAGGTCAGTAGTTCATTCATTTTTTATTGCTGAGTAGTTTGTGAATATTTCATTTTTGTTTATCCATTCCCCTGTTGATGGATATTTGAGTTGTATGGCGGTTTGCAGCAATGTACCCCAGAAAAACATGTTCTTAATCCTAATCCATTCCTGTGGTTGTGAACCCATTGTAAGTAGGAATTTTTGATGACGTTCCTTCAGTTCAGGTGTGAACACCTCAATCAGGATGGGTTTTCATACAATTACTGGAGTCCTCTATAAGAGGAATGAAATTCAGACAGAGGGAGCAGCCAGAAGCTGAGCATCAACAGAACCTGGAAGAGAAGGGAGAGACCGGGAGACACCACCATGCGCCTTGCCATGTGACAAGCTAAGGACCAAGGATGGCTCTGGCCCCAGAAAGTCACAGTCTTCAGGGAGAAAGCATAGTGTTGATGCT
Source organism: Choloepus didactylus (assembly GCF_015220235.1). NCBI lineage: Eukaryota > Metazoa > Chordata > Mammalia > Pilosa > Megalonychidae > Choloepus > Choloepus didactylus. The sequence goes on along the minus strand of NC_051334.1, from coordinate 71,772,540 downwards.
GCTTTGATATGGACTTTTGTTAAGCCTAACATCCATAATATAATAAATTCCCATTGTTTAAGCTGACCCATTGCAGGGTATTTGCTTGAGCAGCTAAGGAAAGTAAAACAGTTTTTTTTTTTTACCACTTTTTGGCTATTATGAATAAAGCTGCTATGATCATTGACTTGTAGTACTTCTTTCTATATTCTGGATAGCAGTTCTTTTTCAAATATATATCCAGCAAATATCTTCACTCTGCTTTTTCACTCTAGATTCAATTTGATGAACAGAAGTGCTTAAATTTAGTGAGTCTAATTTATCAAACTTTTCCTTTATGGTTAGTGCTTTTATATTCTGTTTAAATATCTTTGCCCACCCAAGGGCAGGAAGTATTCTCCTACAATTTTTTCCTGTGAGTTTTATGTTTTACCTTTCAAGTTTAGGTTTATGATCCATCTCAAATTAATTTTTGCATATGATGTGAGGCAGGAATTAAGGGTCATTTTTTCCCCATACAGATAGACCAATTGCTCCAGCAACATTTATTGAAAAGTCTGCCTTTTCATCCACCAAACTGCAGTGGAGGCTTTTATTATAAGTCAGTGACCATATATGTGTGAGTCTGATTGTGGGTTAAGGTGATGTTTGAGCTAAAACATGAATGAAGTGACAGCCAGTCATGATGCTAAGTGGTGCCAGGTACAGAGTATCCCAGAGATGGTATGTGTAGCAAGGCCCGGATTAGGATGAAGCACTTGCCTCCAGCACAAAATTTAAGGGAGCACCAAAAAGCTCAGTAATCAAGATAAATAATATTTTAATGCAATGTTTTAAAAATTAATGTAGGGGACGGAAGAAGATGGTGGCATAGAGAGGAGTGGAAGCTAGTTAGTCCCCCTGGAACAACTAACAAACAATCAGGAACGACTAGTGAGTAATCCAGAGTAACTGCGGGGGAACAAACGTGACTGTCCACTCATCATACACCAACCTGAATTGGGAGGAATGCCCAAGATCACAGCATAAAATGTGTAAGTAAAAACTGCAGATCCAAGCTGGGAGATCGCTCTCTCCATAGCCCAAACTACAAAGCCTCATCATGCTAGAGAGCAGCACTCTCCCAGCAAGCAAATATAGCTCAGCTGAGCTCCAACTGGGGTTTTCATTAACAAACGTGGACTGCTCAATATGAGCTATGAATCCCCAACAAGCAGACAGAGGCTTTTGGTAATGACTGACCTTGGAAAGCTGGAAGGTGGCCACAGACTGGCCCTGAAGGGGGCTTTCTGCCCTTTTGTAGGCTTAGTGGAGAAAGCCTCAGCCATTTTCAGTTCCCAGCATTCTGACCCAGACAAGGGTGGAGATAGCATAGGCAGAGAGACTGTTAAAATGCTAATGACCTCTCCCTAGGGGGGTTATGTTCCCTAAGAGGAAAGAGGTGGGGCCAGCTCTACTACCTATCATCCATTCAGAACTGGACCCCAGAGCCTGGGGGAAAACAGCCAAGGGCCTCACCTCCTTACACCAGTCTGGAGCTACAGGCTGACAAGTGCCACCTGCTGGGCAGAAAAGCACAGTGACTTGAGGCCTCACAGGGTGTACCAATCTTCCAAGACACCCTCAGGGAAACCGGATACTATTTCCTCCTTCCAAGAAAGACCTGAACCCATTCTGGTCTGGGAAAATCTGTTTGGGGTGACCAAGGAAACCGTATGCCTAGACAACAGAAAACTACAACCTACACTAAGGAAAATGAAGTTATGGCTGAGACAAAGGAACAAACTTACACCTCAACTGAGATACAGGAATTTAAACAACTAATACTAACTCAATTCAAAATGTTTAGGGAAGATATGGAAAAAGAGATGAAGCATATAATGAAAACACTGGGCATACGTAAGGTAGAAATCAAAAGCTTGAGAAAACAATTGGCAGAATCTTTGGAAATGAAAGGCATAACACAAGAGATGAAAGACACAATGGAAACATGCAACAGCAGATCTCAAGACACAGAAGAAAACACTTAGGAACTGGAGAACAAGGCACCTGAAAGCCTACACACAAAAGAACAGATAGAGAAAAGAATGGAAAATATGAGCGACATCTCCAGGAACTTAAGGACAAAATGAAATGCAGGAATGTATGTGACACTGGTGTCCCAGAAGGAGAAGAGAAGGGAAAAGGGACAGAAGCAATAATAGAGGAAATAATCAATGAAAATTTCCCATCTCTTATGAAAGACATAAAATTATGGATCCAAGAAGCGCAGCATACCCCAAACAGAATAGATCTGAATAGGCCTACACCAAGACACTTAATAATCAGATTATCAAACATCAAAGATAAAGAGAGAATCCTGAAAGCAGCAAGAGAAAAGTGTTCCATCACTTACAAAGGAAGCTTGGTGAGACTATGTGTGGATTTCTCAATAGAAACCATGGAGGCAAGAAGGAAGTGGGGTGATATATTTAAGATACTGAAAGAGAAAAACCACCAATCAAGAATCCTACATCTGGCCAAACTGTCCTTTAAATATGAGGGAGAGCTTAAAATATTCTCTGACAAACAGACAATGACAGAGTTTGTGAACAAGATACCTGCTCTACAGGAAACACCAAAGGAAGCACTGCAGACAGAAAGGAAAAGACAGTGGTGAGAAGTTTGAAAAACAGTTTTGGGAGATAGTTGCACAGCAATGTAAGTACACTGAACAAAGATGGCTGTGCACATGGTTGAAAGAGGAAGGTTAGGACCATGTGAGACACCAGAACAAAAGAGGAAAGATAAGGACTGGGACTGTATAACTCAGTGAAACCTAGGGTGCTCAATGATTGTGATAAAAGGTACAAATATGTTTTTACATGAAGGAGAACAAATGAATGTCAACATTGCAAGGTGTTAAAAATAGGGTGGGATTGGGGGGGGAAATACTATCAATGCAAACTAGAGACTATAATTAACAGAAACATTGTATTATGCTTCCTTTAATATAACAAAGGCAATATACCAAAGCTAAATGCATATGGGAGGGGGGGACATAGGGGAAGGGTATGGGAATTCTGGCATTGGTGATGTTTCTGACTCTTTATCCTACTTTAGTTTAATGCTATCTTTCCTTTTGTTGCTTTCTAGCTGTCATGGTTTTTTCTTTCTCTCTGTCTCTTTCTTTTTTCTTTTTCTTTTGTCTCTCTACCTTCTTTGACTCTTCCTCCTTCTTTGTGGAAAAAATGGAGATATCCTTATGTAGATAGTGGCAATGATGTTGAATACATAAATACATGACAATACAGGGAACCAATGATTGTTTACTTAGGATGGAATGTATGATGTGTGAATAAAACAATCTTAAAAAAATGGGTTGATAGAAGAAAACTTGAGGGCACTATATTGAGTGAAATAAGACAGACACATAAAGACAAATATTGCAAGGTCTCACTGATATGAACTAATTATAATATGTAAACTCATGGACATGAAATATAAGTTACCAAGATATAGAATGGGGCTAAAGAATGGGGAGCGGTTGCTTATCATGAGCAGAATGTTCAACTAGGCTGAACTTAAATGTTTGGAAATGGACAGAGGTGATGGTAGCACATTGTGAGAATAACTAACAGTGCTAAATTGTGTGTGAAGGTGGTTGAAAGGGGAAGCATAGAGTCACGTATGTCACCAGAAGGAAAGTTGGAGGTTAAAAGATGGGAATGTATAAGAGAGTGAATCTTGTGGTGGACAATGTCCCTGATTAACTTTACAAATATTAGAAATCTCTTTCATGAACTAGAGCAAATGTATGATACTATAACTAGAAGTTAATATTAGAGGGGCATATAGGAAAAAATATACCTATTGTAAACTATATACTACAATTTGTAGTATTTTAACATTCATTCATAAACAGTAACAAATGTACTATACCAAAACTATGAATCAATAATGGAGGGGGGATGGTTATGGGTATGGGAGGATTTGAGTTTCCTTTTTTGTATGTGTCTTTATTTCTTTTCTGGAGTAATGAAAATGTTCTAAAAATTGAAAAAAAAAATTAATTGTGGTGATGGATGCCCAGCTGTGTGATGGTACCATGGGCAATTGATTGTACACTTTGGATCTTTGGATAACTGTATGGTTTGTGAACAATCTCAATTAAAGAATTTAATGTAAATGACTCCCAGGGGTGTAAGTCTCCCTGTCAATGTGGGACATGACCCCAAGGATGAGCCTGGCCCTGGCATCATGGGATTGAGAAAGCCTTGTTGACCAAAAAGGGGAAAAGAAATGGAACAAAATAAAAGTTTCAGTGGCTGACAGATTTCAAATAGAGTTGATAGGTCATTCTGGAGGTTATTCTTATGCATTATATGGATATCCTTTTTTAGTTTTTAGTGTACTGGAATAGCTAGAAGGAAATACCTGAAACTGTTGAGCTGGAATCCAGTAGCCTTGATTCTTGGTAATGACTGTATAAACAGCTTTTATTGTATGACTGTGATTGTAAAAACCTTGTGACTGATATTCCCTTTATTCAGTGTATGGGCAGATGAGTAATAAAATAAAGATAAAAAATATAATGGGGGGGATAAGGGGTATGGCATGCTTGGGGCATTCTTTTTTATTTTTATTTTTATTCTTATTTTTATTTCTTTTGCAGTGATGAAAATGTTCTAAAATTGTGGTGATGAATACACAACTATGTGATGCTGCTGTGAGTCAGCAATTGTATACTTTGGATGGATTGTTTGGCATGTGAATATATCTCAATAAAATTGCATTTTAAAAAATCTGAAAGAAATTTTTAAAAATGTAACGTATGGGAAAAAATTTTCAGAAACCATGTATCTGACAAAAGACTGATATCTTGCATATATAAAGAAATCCTACAACTCAATGACAATAGTACAGACAGCCCAATTATAAAATGGGCAAAAGATATGAAAAGACAGCTCTCTGAAGAGGAAATACAAATGGCCAAGAAACACATGAAAAAATGTTCAGCTTCACTAGCTATTAGAAAGATGCAAATTAAGACCACAATGAGATACCATCTCACACCAATTAGAATGGCTGCCATTAAACAAACAGGAAACTACAAATGCTGGAGAGGATGTGGAGAAATTGGAACTCTTATTCATTGTTGGTGGGACTGCATAATGGTTCAGCCACTCTGGAAGTCAGTCTGGCAGTTCCTTAGAAAACTAGATATAGAGATATCCTTCGATCCAGCGATTGTACTTCTCAGTATGTACCCAGAAGATCTGAAAGCAGTGACACGAACAGATATCTGCATGCCAATGTTCATAGCAGCATTATTCACAATTGCCAAGAGATGGAAACAACCCAAATGTCCTTCAACAGATGAGTGGATAAATAAAGTGTGGTATATGCACACGATGGAATACTATGCGGCAGTAAGAAGGAACGATGTCGTGAAACATATGACAACATGGATGAACCTTGAAGACATAATGCTGAGCGAAATAAGCCAGGCACAAAAAGAGAAATAATATATGCTACCACTAATGTGAACTTTGAGAAATGTAAAACAAATGGTTTATAATGTAGAATGTAGGGGAACTAGCGATAGTGAGCAATTAAGGAAGGGGGAACAATAATCCAAGAAGAACAGATAAGCTATTGTGGGTAAATTTAACGTTCTGGGAGTGCCCAGGAATGACTATGGTCTGTTAATTTCTGATGGATATAGTAGGAACAAGTTCACAGAAATGTTGCTATAGTGGGTTACTTTCTTGGGGTAGATTAGGAACATGTTGGAAGTAAAGTAGTTATCTTAGGTTAGTTGTCTTTTTCTTACTCCCTTGTTATGGTCTCTTTGAAATGTTCTTTTATTGTATGTTTTTTTAATTTTTTTTTTTATTTTTTTAGTTTTCATACAGTTGATTTAGAAAAAAAAAAGTTAAAAAAAAAAACAAGGAAAAAAATATGCAGAGCCCCCTTGAGGAGCTGGTGGAGAATGCAGGGGTATTGGCCTGCCCTACCTCGATGGTTGCTAACATGCCCACAGACATAGGGGACTGGTGGTTTGATGGATTGAGCCCTCTACCACGGGATTTGCCCTTGGGAAGACTGTTGCTGCAAAGGAGAGGCTAGGCCTCCCTATAATTGTGCCTAAGAGCCTCCTCCTGAATGTCTCTTTGTTGCTCAGATGTGGCCCTCTCTCTCTAGCTAAGCCAACTTGAAAGGTGAAATCACTGCCCTCCCCACTACGTGGGATCAGACACCCAGGGGAGTGAACCTCCCTGGCAACGTGGAATATGACTCCCGGGAAGGAATGTAGACCCGGCATTATTGGATGGAGAACATCTTCTTGACCAAAAGGGGGATGTGAAAGGAAATGAAATAAGCTTCAGTGGCAGAGAGATTCCAAAAAGAGCTGAGAGGTCACTCTGGAGGGCACTCTTATGCACAATATAGACAACCCTTTTACATTCTAATGAATTCGGGTAGCTGGTGGTGGATACCTGAAACTATCAAACTACAACCCAGAACCCATGAATCTTGAAGACAATTGTATAAAAATGTAGCTTATGAGGGGTGACAAGGGGATTGGGAAAGCCATAAGGACCACACTCCCCTTTGTCTAGTTTATGGATGGATGAGTAGAAAAATAGGGGAAGGAAACAAACAAACAGACAAAGGCACCCAGTGTTCTTTTTTACTTTAATTGCTCTTTTTCACTTTAATTATTATTCTTGTTATTTTTGTGTGTGTGGTAATGAAGGTGTCAGGGATTGATTTTGGTGATGAATGTACAACTATGTAATGGCACTGTGAACAATCGAATGTACGATTTGTTTTGTATGACTGCGTGGTATGTGAATATATCTCAATAAAATGAATATTTAAAAAAATGTAGCATAAACATCTGTAATGAACAATATATCAAAATTTAAAATAAAAACAGGATGAGTATTACTGATTTTCCTTTTGTCTCAGATTCCAATCTGGCTTGGCATGGGCACTGCTACCAAGAGTGCTGAAGGTGTGGTAAAGTGCCTAACCAGTTCTCCCTGAAGTTAGGGAGGCAAATATCAGAGAGACAATCCCAGAGGAGGTGATATTTGACCAAGACTTGAAGAATGAGAAGGGACTTTCCAGGCAGAGTACAGGGTGCATGAGTAAATGGATGCCAGCCTGGAAGATCTTGGAATCAGATAAATCAACAGGCAATCTGTTGTGGCTAGGATCTGCCTGCCCACAGAGGAGAGGGAGGGAGGGTAAGAGAAGAGGCTGGAAAGAGATGCTGAGACAAGATGGTGAAGGGCCTGCAATTCCAGCCTGAGAAGTATTAACTTTCTCTTGAAGGTGAAGGAAAGCTGTAGGTGAATATTTGGGGGTGCAGGTGGTAATGGTGAGGGAGGCTTAATTGATGCAGTGTTTAGGAAGCTGTTAGCCTCAGTAGGGCTTCTTCTTCTGCTTGTACCCTTGTCTCCTTGAGATGTGGAAATGGAATTACTCTCAGAATGTGGTCTCTATGAGAGAGTAAGAGCTCCAGGGGAAGGAGCCCAGAGCAAAGGACCATCAGACACCCACACTAGCTGTTCTGGTTTGCTAATGCTGCTGTTATGCAAAATACTGAAATGGATTGGCTTTTATAAAGAGAGTTTATTGGGTCACAAATTTACAGTTAAGTGTCCAAACTAAGGCATCAACAAGAGGATACCTTCACTGAAGAATGGCCGATGGTGTCCAGAACACCTCTGTCATCTAGGAAGGCACATGGCTGGTGTCTGCTGGTCCTTTGCTCTGGGATTCTGGTTTCAAAATGACTTTCTCCAAAATGTCTCTGTGCTTGTCTCTCTTAGCTTCTTCAGCTCCTGTGCATCTAAGCATTGGGGTCCTCTCTTAGCTTCTCCGGAGCAAACTCTGGGCTAGCATCTCCGTCTCCAAGCATATCAAAGCGTCAGCAAGCGTTTCTCCAAAAATCTCTCTCTGCTTCTCCCTGTGTGAGCTTCCTTTAAAAGACTCCGGTAAACTAATCAAGACCTACCCTGAATGGGCGGGGTCACACTTCCATGAAAATAATCTATTCAGCAGTATCACCTACAGTTGGGTGAGTCACATCTCCATGGAAACAACCTAATCCAAATATCCCACAAAATTGGATTAAAACTTGACTTTTGTGGGGAAATAATATATCCATACTGGCACACTAGCCTTTAATTACCTTGGGGAATTAATCCAAGCCACTGATTATGCTAGACCTTGGGTCTCCTAACTGGATATTTGGGCTCTGCCTGTGCACGGCATATATCACTGCTTCTCTTCTCCATTCTCACCACAGGTGGGCAGAGACACTTATGTGTTCTCTCCACAGCACCACACTGCCTTCCCAGAGAGGCCTGTTCTTCTCATCCCAGTGTCCTCTCCTCCTCCATCAGGAGCCTAATCAGCCGCAGTCAATAGACCATAGAATTTAGGGCTGAGAGGGTGTTCAAGGGCCATCTAGGGTAGTGGTTTTCAACCCTAGCTGCACAATGAAATCACCTGGAAAACTTTAACAGATACCCATGCCTGCATCCCACCCCAAGAGAGTGTTATTGGTCTAGGGTGTGGCCTGGGCATCTGCATATTCTAAAGTGCAGCAGGCTTGAGAAACACTAATTCAGTTTTTCTTAAACATCCCTGATGATAAGAATCACCTGGGTTCTACTTCAGAATCTCCAGGGGATGGGCCTGGGAAGCTGTCTATTTCAGAAGCACCACAAGTAATGCTTAGCATCAGGTGCAGTGAGTTTTCAGTGTGGGTGAATATTTAGAATCCCTTGAGGGAAATTTTAAAAAAAAATCTAACCCCTGACTTCCTCATCATACAGAGTCAGAAACTGAATTCCAGAGAGAGAAGAAACTTTGTACAGGGTCCCACAGCCAGTGGTGACAGCCCTAAATCAGCGGTTGTCAATGGGGGGGATGGTGGTGATTTTATCTTCCCAAGGATGTTTGGCAATGTCTGGAAATAGTTTTGTTATGCCTGGGGTCAGGAATGTGTGCTACTAGCATCTAGTGGGTAGAGGCCAAGGATGCTGTTCAGCACCCAAGAGCACACAGAACAGCCATCCCAAAACAAGAATTATCCCACTTGAAAATTCAATAATGTCAAGATGGAGAAATCCTGCCCTAATTTTTGAGCAGTGATGTCATGGCAATCTGCTTTGCCAGGCAAGACCCAGCCTATCAGGACATCAATTGGCTGGATTCTCTGCCTGATGTGTCCTGCTAAGACTACCCGCTTCCTCAGCATTCCCTCACTTCCCACCCCAACTTGCTTGCCTGAGCTGCCCAGTTGGCTACTCACCTCCTTCTGACCAGATTTAGGATTAGGGTTCATAGAATCTGGGTAACTGTCTCCAGCAAACTCCTTCCACAATCCTCTCATCCTCCTTCCCTCTTAATCACAGGGATGAGCCTTGGGGCAAGCTCTGTGGGAAAGTTGTGGGGGAAGTAGTCAGAGCTGAGGGCTTCTCAAAGAGCAGTTCCACTGTTGCCATTAATATTCTAGCATATTTATTGAGCATCAAGCAGATACTCAAAGCTTCAGCAAATGTAAGTATAGATGAGGTCTCAGCCTTGGGGGACCTCTCCCTCTGTTTTTAACAGCAGCAGAAAACCTCAGGGTGATCTGGGCAGAAAATAATGGCAAATAAGGGAAGAAGGAGCTGGGATGGGGAATTTCCCTCCTTGCTATCAGTTCAGCTTCCCTTCTTGCACTGAAAAAGAGAGTGTTGGTGCATGTCTTAGTTTTCCAAAGCTGCTAAGAAAAATAATACACAATGGGTTGGCTTAAACAGTGGGAATTTATTGTCTTAGGGTTTCAGAGGCTAGAAGGTTTGCTTCCTCTCAGGGTTGGTAGCATTCTGGCTGGTCAGCAATCCCTGGGTTCCTTGGCTTTCCCAAAACATGGCAATGTCTTCTCCTTTCTCTTCTGGTTTCATTGACTTTCAGCTTCTGACTCCTTCCTATGACTTTCTCTCACTATTTCTGAGTTTCTTCTGCTTATAAAGGACTCCTGTAATCTGGATTAAGACCTAACCTCATTCAGTTGGGCCATGTCTTGACTAAAAATACCATCTTCAAGAGATCCTATTTACAATGGGTTCATAACCACAGGAATGTGCAATAAGATCAAGAACATGTCTAAACTGTGGTATATAACTGAATCTACTACAAGGTAAATACACAAGATATTGTGGGGAGAGAGGAGAAGTGAGAAAGAGGAAGGAAGAAGAAAAAGGGACCTGTATCAAAATGCTGGGTGGGTTCTGGGATGTGGCACTGTTCTAGTTTGCTAATGCTGCTCGAATGCAAAACACCAGAAATGGATTGGCTTTTATAAAAGGGGGTTTATTTGGTTACACAGTTACAGTCTTAAGGCCATAAAGTGTCCAAGGTAACATATTGACAACTGGGTACCTTCACTGGAGGATGGCCAATGGCATCTGGAAAACCTGGTGTCTGCTTGCTCCCAGGTTGCATTTCAAATGGCATTCTCCAAAATGTCTGCATCAGTTTTCAACAGCCATCTTCAAATGTCTCTGTAAGCTGCAGCTACTCTCTCAGCTCCTGTTCATTCTTCAAAGTGTCCCTCTTGGCTGTAGCAAGCTCACTCCTTCTGTCTGAGCTTATATAGTGCTCCAGTAAACTAATCAAGGCCCATGCTGAATGGGCAGGGCCACACCTCCATGGAAATTATCCAATGAAAGATCTCACCCACAGTTGAGTAATCACATCTCCATGGAAACATCCAATCAAAAGTCTCCAACCCAATCAACACCAATATGTTCCCTGCCCACACAAGACTGCATCAAAGATAATGGCATTTTCGGGGACATAATACATCCAAACCAGCACAGGCACCATGGGCAGGCCTCAGAGATGGAGAGATGCAGAGTCAGAGGCACAATACCAGTGATTGAACCTATAACAGATTCCTTTAAAAGCCAATGTCCCAGAGAACTGTGGAACATAAACTTTAAGGCTAGCAATAAAAGACTCTCTAAAAACTTTGTTCAATGAATGAATATGAATAACAGTAATGACATGGATTAATTTAAAAGCCAGTATCTTTGTATTTCTGACTTGTAATTCCACTTTTTACATCCTACATGATCTAAAATGCAAACACATAAAAACAAATGATAAATAAATGGTTTTAGACTTACAATATATAAATAAATAATTTGTGACAAGAACTACATAAAGGTGGGAGGACGGAGGGGTATAGGAACATAATTTATGTATGCTATTGAAGTTAAGTTGAAATCAAACCAAACATGATTGTCATAGATTTAGGATGTTAAATTTAATCCCCATGATAATCAAAAAGAAAATATTGGGAAAACATGCACAGAAAGAAAGGAGAAGGGCTTCTAAAATGTTCATTACAAAAGATCAACTAAATTAAAAATAGGCAGTAATCAAAGAATTGAGGCAAAAAAAAAGCTATAAGACTGACAAAAAACAAAGTGTAAAACAGCAGAATAAAGCCCAGCATTATCGGTAGTTACTTTAAATGTAAATGGGTTAAACTCTGCAATCAAAAGACACAGATTTGCAAAATGGATAAAAAGAATGACCTAGCTATATGCTATTTATAAAAGATTCACCTTAAGTTCAAAGACACAAATAGGTTGAAAGTGAAACAATGGAAATAATATTCCATGCAAATAGTAATCAAAAGAGAGGAGAGATGGCTATACTAATAACAGACAAAATAGACTTTAAGTCATAAACTGTTAAAAGGGTCATATAAGGGCACCATATATTGGTAAAAGGGTCAATTTATCAAGAAGGTATAATGATTATAAACTTATACGCACTTAACAACAATGTCCCAAAATATATGAAGCAAACATTTACAGATTTGAAGGGATAAATAGCTCTACATTTAAATAAACTGCTTTCAATAATAACAGACAGAACATCTAGACAGAAGATCAATAAGGAAATAGAGGACTTGAACTATACTATAAGGGAAATAGACCCAGCAGACATATATAGATCACTTCATCCAACAAGAGCAGAATATACATTCTTCTCAAGTGTACATGAATCATTCTCTAGGACAGACCATATGTTAAGTATTAAAACAAGTCTCAATAAATTATAAAAGTTTGAAATCATACAAAGTATCTTATCACATCACAATGGAATGATGCTAGAAATCAATGAAAGAGGGACGACTGGAAAATTCACAAAGATGTGGAAATTAAACATACTCTAAAACAACCAAAGAAGAAATCACTAGGGAAATTAGGAAATATCTTGAGATGAATGAAAATATACCAAAAGTTATGGGATGCAGCAATGGCAGTGCTCAGAAGGAAATACATAGCTCCCAATGCTTTTATTTAAAAAGAAGAAAAATCTCAAATTAGTAACCTGTCCTCAAATCTGAAAAAACTAGACAGAAACTACCTAAACGGACTCAAAAAGAAGTAGAAGATCTCAACAGACCAATAACAATAACAAGTAAGAGATTGAAAAACTAATCAAAATCTTCCAACAAAGAAAAGCCCAGCACCAGATGGCTTCACTGGTGAATTCTACTAAATATTCAAAGAAGACTTAACACCAATCCTTCTCAAACTCTTAAAAAAAATTGACAAGGAGGGAACACTTCCTAATTCAGTCTGTGAGGCCTGCATCCAATACCTGAATACCAAAGCCGGATAAAGATATAACAAGAAGAGAAAAGAATAGACCAATATCCTTATAAATACAGACACAAAAACCTTCAACAAAATACTAGCAAACTGAATCAAACTGCACATTAAAAGGATTCCTGGCTGGCATTTTTTTCCTTTCACCACTTTAAATATGTCATCCCACTGCCTTCTTTCCTCCATGGTTTCCAATGAGAAATAGGCACTTAATCTTGTTGAGGTTCCCTTGTTATGACACAGTGTTTCTCTCTTCATGGCTTTCCGGATTCTCTCTATCTCTGGCATTCAACAGTTTGATTATTGTATATCTCAGTGTATATCTATTGGATTTTTCTGAGCTTGGCATAAGCCTAAGAGGGGACACTGTTTACGGTGAAGAAGAAAGAGGAGAGGGGGAAATAGCTATCCTTTGCTGGGCCCCTTCTGGGACTAGCTACCCTCACTGAATCCAGACAACAACCCTTCCAGATTTACACTTACCTCCGTCTTGCCGATGAGACAACTGAGACTCAGAGAGGTAAGCTAAAACATTACAGAGCAGGGTCTAAAAATCAGGGCAGCCCAATTCCATATTATGGGCTTCTTCCACCAGCCTGGCTGATAAAAGGCAGTGGTAGAGCCAGGGAATGATATCAAAGTCAATGTGATGTGTTTGCATCCCCTCTGTTTACATATTCCAATTTCACCAAGAAAGGATTTACAGAACTAGAAGATTGGTGCCCAAGTGCACCCAGTGTTGTGCTGGAGCCAGCTGGCAAGCCAGTTGTGTACATATCCTCCCACTCCATGTTCAGTGACTTCATGTTGATAGCTTGAAATTGACCATGGTGAGAGTATTCATAACACAGTAATGAGCAAAACTTCCAACAGGGTTGTTTGATTTTGTTTGTTTGGAGAGCTGGTTGTTAAACATTAACCAGCACACTACTGGAAGGAAAGGACCCCTCTGCCACCCTTTACTATGTTCCTATAACAGGTACAAACATATGGTGTCCTCAGCCCAGGATTTGTCTCTGGTGGGGGCCCCAGAGAATCTGGAGAAGGGATGAGACTTTGTATCCCCTAAGAGTAACCTTGCTTCCCTTAATCCCCAGTTACATATCTGCCAGCCAGAAATTTATCTAAAGCCCTCTAGAACCTAACTGGAATTCATTTTGTACTTTCCCTTAAAGGTAATGAGATCTACAATTTTATTGCCTGCTGAGAAAGGTAGCTAATATAGTGGAGGACAATCAAGAGTCAAAATAATAATACTTGACAGGCACTGTTTAAGCACATTGCCTGCCTCTTTTCTTCTGTAAAATTTCTTCAGCATTTACAACTTGCCAGCTACTGTGGTAAATGTTTATAAGCATTATCTTGTTGAAACATCATACCAAACCTGTGAGATAGGTGCTAATATTTGCCTCCATTTCACTTTTGAGAAGTCAATTTTAGCTCAGTAGAAAGCAGCATCTTGTAACTGTCAGTATTGGAATGGGCTGGTGGGAGAAGTAATGAAAGACCCATCTATGGAGGTGAGTAGCAGAAGAAGGACAGCCAGTCAGTAGGCAGGTTGTTTAAATGATGCAAGCATCAAGTAGATAGCCCAAAGGTTTTTTCTGTACACAAAAACAGATAAATACAATGCTTTAAATACTCTGTTCTTCCATTATTATGATAGTTTTATTTTTCTAAAGAAATTTTTATCAAAAAAATGTATTATGAAAATAATTGTTTCCACAGGGACTTGCAATAACAAAGTTATTTGCCCTGTAGAAGTTGCAGTGTTAAGGGAATTTTGCCAACTCTAAATTTAGTTTAACATAGTGAGTTAAAAGTAATACATTGTTTACCCAGACCTGATAAAAACAAAACTAATGTCATGAGCAAATCCTGAGGCAACACATAAGACCAGACTAAGATTACTGAGTTTTCAAACCAACAAAATAAATCATAGAGAGATCAGAACTGCCATCTGTAAACACGAGAGATGCCACCTGAGCTGTCAGCCCCTCAGATCTAGTATCTGCAGCATGAGCAACACATTTTCTACACACTCAGAGCTCTTCTCTTCCTCTTCCACCTTCCCCTGTTCATTCCCTCCCCTTTTCTCTTTTTCCTGGGTCCTCTCTTCTGTTCCTTGTAAAAAAGAAATTTCCGTTCCACCCTTAAAAAAAGAAAGTTTAGCTGCTCCAGGGTTGGCAGTGGAGGGAGAATCTCCACATGAGGAGAAATGGCCAAACCTTATTTGCTGAAACTCACATTTGCTTTGGGAATCTCTCACCAATCACTGTGACCTCCATTCCATACACACAATGGCCAATCCTCATTTAGTGCTCTGGCCTGAACATAGGACTTGCCCTTAATTCCCCAACCTCAGCCTGGCATATATATACATAGTAATTATTTTTTATTTATTAAATATGCAAAGCTCTCACTATGTGCCAGACACTGTTTTAACTACTAACTAATGATTAACTCATATAATTCTTACAACGAACCTGTGATATGGATGATATTATTGTCATCCTCACTTTACAGATGAAGAAATTGAAGCATAGAGGGGTTAAAGTGACAGAGCCAGGATTCAAACTCTAAGAGATGGCCTCTAGAGGCTGAGCTCTTGTCTACGAGGCAATGCCTACTCATTGTCACCATGGTAATCATCATTATCATTCTCCCTTATAGCATCTTAGTATAAACTGCAACTGGATCCTCCAGCTCTTACCTTAAAGCCACCTCCAGTCTCATCTGAGGACCTCCATGGAGATAACCATTTTCAGCTCTATGTGTACCTAACAGACTGAAGTCCTATCTTCCCTCCTAGGAAGAAATAGAACTAGTTTGCCCTGGAGTAGGGGAAGGGGCACATTCAATGCCAAGAAATACTTCATAAATGTTTATTGACCACATGAATGATTCAAGTTAGACATCAAGAAGAACATTCTGATGGTGAGACTTGTGAAAGATGGAGGGAGCCCATCTGCCTGGAGACAGGGGGATGTTTGGGGATTTTTTTAGCCCAATCATCAGAGAAGACTGTGGAAGGCCCCCAGAAGTGGTTCACCGATCATTGACCATCTGGTTGGGGAGCAGAATCTGGGAGCCTTCTCTAACGTCTGCATCTGTATTCTCCAATTTTCCAGGGATGCATGTCTCCCTCCATGGCTGCAAGTTCTGAGGACAAAACCTTGACTTCTCTGCCCAGAGCCTCAGAAAAGCCCCTCAAGTCTGAGGCAGCAGGATAGTTCTCAGAGTACCTGGGCCTTGCAGGAGCTTGTGGGCAGTGGTAGCTGACTGGGAAGACTAAGAGCTACAAAGAACTCTGAGAAAATCAGACAAACAAGGCCAGGAGTCAGCCTAACCCTGAACAGAGTTCTCATAAGCATGGGAGGTCGGGAAGCAGTGAGATGCTCCCCTGAGAACAGGAGAAGGTTGTGGCTGGACTGACCAGTGTGATGTCACTGTGTGTGTGTGAGTATGTGTGTGTGTGTATGTGTTGGAGGGAATGGGAGGCAGCAATAAGAGACAGTGCCCTGTACCAGGCCAATCCCCTTCAGCTGCAGAGCCAACTCAGCCTGTGTGTACCCATTATCCCACTAAGGAGAAGGGCTGTGGGCGGGTCTTGTGTGAAGACTTTTTAATTCTAACAGGAAGAGGTCCCTTCCTCATATAACCTAGACAGGACCGTCCTGAATGAGGGGAGAATACCCCCAGTCCTGGCCTGTGCCAAGATGGTCTGTTTAGAAGGCCTGGCCTGGGTTGTTGTCTGGACCAACATTTCATTTCCAGCCTGGCACATTCCCACTGCTCTCCTGTCTTTTTCCTCACCAAGGCCACTAACAGTTGGCTTCCTACAGAGCTGAGATGGTCAGAGGACCAGGTGTCCTCTCTTCCCTCTCCCAGATAGGCTGGCCCTCTTCCCTGACAAGGCAAGTGCCTGAGGAAAAACATGCAAAGCTATTCTCAGAGCCCTGTGATGGGCACACAGAACAACTACCAGCCTACCAAATACTCCCACATCTGCCCTATTGCCCTCATATGCAGAACTAACCACATGAGCGATTCAGTCCTGGGAGAAGGAGCAAGAAGTTAGTCAGAGGCTGGGCCCAGGCCTGGGTCTCCAGCACTACTTTTTGCTTATTTCCAGGAATCTCCAACACAAGGAACTCCACCAGCCTTCAGATGAGCAGTTCATGAGGGACTATACATATCTATATGCCTCTGCTCTGCCCTGTGACTGCTATGCCTGTCACAAGGTCCAATTTCAGCAGAGGCTGGGTTGCAGGGACCACCCCATGACCCAGGGTTACACAGACAATAAATGAGAAGAGGAAGGGAGGTGTGTTAGAGACACCTGTGTGTTTGTGCAGGCACTTATGGGTCTGTATGAGTGTACCAATGTGTCTTTGTGCCCGGGGTGGTTTTTCTGTGCCACTGTGTGGAAACATGCCTGCATGCCTGTGTGATTTCATGCCATAAGCTGAATATGGCACATCCTCTCACAGAGGACATTTTGAGGACCATTCTGCTACAGCCATTGAGCACACTGTGCCTAGAGGGTCATGTTAAAATGTAAAGTCACTGTGTTTTTATTATCAAGTAATGGGCTCCTCCAACATCCCTGAATCTCCCCTCACTCCTGAGCTCCACCACTGATTACCACCAGAGCTAGGGTCACCAATAGAATGAGGTTAAGTGATGAGGTGACAATGTCCTTTTCAAATAGCACTGGATAATAATAATCATTTTTAAAAGCTGAAAGTTTAATGGTTTAATATTAGGACTTGTAAAAATATCTTTGTATCAAAACCACCCCATTAAAGCAGTCAGAACAAAATGTTCCTGGTGTCTAAATGGATGAATCAGAGCAGCCAGGTCAAAATCTTGTACGCATATACTTGTGTGTGTGGTGTGTCTGTATCACTGTGTGAGTATACAAGGGTCGCTGGTTACAGGCTCCCTTTTATGAACATTTGGGCCGGCTCAGGTCCCTGAGAGCCTGGGGGCCTCCTTTGGTGTGCAGTGTGTATATGTGGAGACAGCTGTTCATTAGCTTTGCCCACAGAAATGGCCTGTCAGGATATATCCACCTGTAACATTGACTCAGCACTTTGCCAGGGTGAGGAAGTGAGGTTGTTCCATGAGGAGAGGAGCTGCTTTTTGTACCTCCCTCTAGTTCAGACCTCTCCCTGCTCCATTTCATCCCTGCCAATAGCCCAGCTAGCCTTTCCAACTAAGTTCCTCTAGTGGAAGTCATAAAATGCTTCATTAAAAGAGGGAAGTCTGGGGCCAGGCCCTCCCAGGCTGAAAAATCCCATTAGAGAGAAATGGAATGGAGGATTGTGAGCCTCATGGGACCCCAGCCTTTCAAGATTCCATGGGAGAGAGAAGCCAGAAACCCAGTGCCCTGGAGTAACAGCACATGTCATCCTGGGAAGTCTGGAGGAGTTGTTGCTGGGAGGGTAGACTAAGGCTGAGCCTAGGAGAATGCAGAAGTAGACTTACAGTAGGACTAGAATGACCAAAGGTGTTCAGTCTTGGGCTGTAGGCAGGCTTTGGAGGCACAGACTGGGCCCAATTCGAATATGAGACAAGGCCACAACTGCATTCCCACTGTACCTTTCCTCTGGGTCAGCCTCTCATTTTCTCTTGTCTGGACCATTGCAGTAGTCTCTCTTCTGATCTCTGTTGCTATTTTCTCCCTCTCCAGGCTCTGATCCACACAGCATCCAGAGTAAGACTTCTGAAACACAAACTCAATCTCATCACTCTCAGTCTAAAACCCTTTGCTGGTTCCCGAGGGTGTACAGCAAGATTTCTGAAACTGTGTTGCCTGAGATGGTCACCGGGACCTGGTGACAAATAGGGTTCCGAGGGCTAAAAAGTAATGGGAATTTCAGGCTTAAAATGTAAAACAGCTGAATTTACTTTAGGATATATCAGCATCTTTACTATATATGTACTATATATCTATATGCCATACATCTTTACTATATGTACTAGGACTTGCTAAGAGGAGTAAGCTAGAGTGAGCCTCCTCTCTCAACTTCTTTGACACAAGAACCTGCCTCCATCCTGACTATCTCATACAACACAAGTTCAGCTTAACCAAGTTTTGGAAACACTGGCTCAACATACCATATATGACTCTCTGGGACATGGAGCCTTCACACATCTCCAGCCCCCTCAACTTTGCTCATGCTGTCCCCTCAACTGGAACACCTTCCTTGTACCTCCCTATAGCCTGGATAATTCCTACTTACATTTTGAGACTTTTAGAGTTTTCCTCCTCCAGGAAGCCTATCCTGGCTCCCACCCAACTATGACCCATTGCTTACTCTCCAGGCTTGGTTTCCTGTCCCAACTTGTGCCTATCTCTGATTTGTCAGTTACCATAGTGGATTGAAGCTGCTTCCATATTTGTCTCCTGCAATGGACTTTGAGTTCCTAATAGGCAGGATCTGGGCTTCATTCAATTCTGTGCGCAAAAGCCAACACAGGCTCTGCCAGTTCTCAGTAAATGCTGGATGGATAGATAAGAAGGAAAAAGAGAAGACTTCCAGGAAGATGGTGGAATAGGGAGTTGTAGGGCTCACTCTTCTTCCAAAAATAGCTAGAGGACAGGAAGAAACTTCCAAAACACTGCTCTGTGGCTCCAGAGACCAGGGGAGTACTGTACAGCATGCAAGGAACAGCAGGGCAAAGAGACTGAGAAACTGCAATAAAAACTGTAACTCATTTGGCTGTGGCTCCTGGTTCCCATCTCCCATTCTCAAGGCAAGCAGCTTCTAGTAGGCCAGTCCCTACCTGGCAGGCTGCTGTAGACTGGGAGGGCTATGGAAGTCCACCTCCACAAGAACAGAGGAGGACATGACCCAGTACTGATCCCAGCTACTGGCAGCTAATTTAGACCACTGGGTTCCTCTGCTTTAACCTGTCCCGGACAGTTGCTGCTGTGCCATTATTTCAAACCACATCAGAGGTGGAGCCACCAGAGGGCTAAAAATACCATACCTTCTTAGGGCTGCAGGGAATAAGGTGACAAAGGATGCCATCTGCTGGACAGACCAGGAAAGTGTACCTTCAGGGAGCCATCAAAAAGATTTCTTAGCAAAGAGCAGCATCTGCTAGACAGGTCAAGAAAGTGCAGATAAAAAAAGATTTTTTGGAGTCTTTCCGGACCCTCTCCCCAGGGCCCTTTGGAAAATGGTCTGCATCCCCAGCATTGATCCCTGGCCCTATTTTGGCTTGAAAATACTGACAAACCAAGTGTCAAAGAAGAGCCTTAATACAAACCCAATCAACAACAAAATCCTAGACAAGAGAGAGAAACTGACCTTCAGAATAATCTCATCAAGATAATCACGTGCCCAGATATCAACAAAAAGTTACAAGCCATACTAAGAAGCAGGAATATATGGCCCAGTCAAAGGAAAAAATTAAAATGTCAGAGGAGATACAGAATTTGGAACAACTAATGAAAGATATTCAAATGAATTTCCAAAACAATTCAAGGAAATGAAGGAAAATATGTTCAAAGAGATAGAGCATATTAAGAGGACACTGGGTGAACCTAAAGAAGAATTTGAAAAGTTGCAAAGAAAAATGACAGAACTTAGGGGAATGAAAGGCACAATAGATGAGATTAAAAATATGCTACAGGCATACAACAGCAGAGTTTAAAAGGCAGAAGAAAAGGTTAGTGACCTAGAAGAGAGGACATCTGAAATCACATAAAGAGAAGAATAGATAGACAAAAAAATGGAAAAAATTGATCAGAGCCTGAGGGAATTGAATGACAGCATGAAGCTTACAAAGATACATGTCATGAATGTCCCAAAAGAAGAAGAAAAGGGGTAGAAAAATATTTGAGGTAATAATGACCAAAAACTTCCCAACTCTTATGAAAGACATAAATACACACATGTAAGAAGTGTTACATACTTCAAACAGGATAAATCTGAATAGACCTACTCCAAGACATACTAATCACAGCAGTGAGAGAAAAGCAATCTATCATATACAACAGATACCCAAAAAGACTACATTCCAATTTCTCATCAGAAAACATGGAGGTGAGAAGGCAGTGGTATGATATATTTAAGATACTGAAAAGAAAAAATGTCAGCCAAGAATTCTTTATCTTGCAAAACAGTCCTTCAAAAATGAGAGTGATCCCTGGCAATGCAGGATATGACTCCCAAGGATGAATCTGGACCCAACATTGCGGGGTTGAGAACATCTTCTTGACCAAAAGGGGGGTGTGAAATGAAACAAAATAAAGTTTCAGTGGCTGAGAGATTCCAAATGGAGTCAAGAGTTCACTCTGGTGGGCATTCTTATGCACTATATAGATAACCCTTTTTAGGTTTTAAAGCATTGGAATAGCTAGAAGTAAATACCTGAAACTATCAAACTGTAACCCAATAGCCTTGACTCTTGAAGATGACTGTATAGCAATGTAGCTTACAAGGGGTGACAGTGTGACTGTGAAAGCCTTGTGGATCACACTCCCTTCATCCAGTGTATGGATGGGTGAGTAGAAAAATGGGGACAAAAACTAAATGAAAAATATGATGAGGGGATGATTTGGGTGTTCTTTTTTACTTTTATTTTTTATTCTTGTTTTTACTTTTGCTGGTGTGCCAGTTTGAATGCATTATGTTCCCCAAAATGCCATTATCTTTGATGCAATCTTGTGTGGAAAGACATATTAGTGTTGATTAGATTGTAATTCTTTGAGTGTTTCCATGGAGACATGGCCCACCCAACTGTAGGTGATGACTCTGATTAGATAGTTTCCATGGAGGTGTGGCCTTGCCCATTCAGCATAGGCCTTGATTAGTTCATTGGAGTCCTATGAAACCTCAGACAGGAGCCCGCTGCTAGCTGCAGCTGAGAGACACATTTTGAAGACAGCCTTTGGAAGCTGACACTGAGATTTTGGAGAATGCCATTTTGAAACGAAACCTGGGAGCAAGGAGATGCCAGCCACATGCTTTCCCAGCTAACAGAGGTTTCCGAACGCCATCAGCCATCCTTCAGTGAAGGTATCCTGTATTGATGCCTTACCTTGGACACTTTATGGCCTTAAGACTGCAACTTTGTGACCAAAGAAACCTTTTATAAAAGCCAATCCATTCCTGGTATTTTGCATAATGGGCAGCATTAGCAAACTGGAACATCTGGTATAAGGAAAATGCTCAAAATATGGATTGGGGTGATGAATGCACAACTATATGATGGTGCTGTGAACAGTTGATTGTAAACCATGGATTATTGTATGATATGTGAATATATCTCAATAAAACTGAATTTTTAAAAAGTGATAGTGAGTTTAAAGTATTCACAGATGAACTGAAGCTGAGAGAGTTGATTAACAAGAGAGCTGCCCTACAAGAAATACAAAAAGGGGTTCTTCAGGCTGAAAGGAA
The DNA here is from genome assembly GCF_015220235.1 of Choloepus didactylus. Taxonomy (NCBI): domain Eukaryota; kingdom Metazoa; phylum Chordata; class Mammalia; order Pilosa; family Megalonychidae; genus Choloepus; species Choloepus didactylus. The sequence goes on along the minus strand of NC_051334.1, from coordinate 71,750,459 downwards.
AAGAAAGGACAGCGAGGCTTGGAGGAGAGTGCAGAAATGAAGATTATCAGTAAGTGTTACTAACAGGGTAAACATAGAAACAAAAACACAATATGACATATAAAAGCCAAAGGATAAAATGGTTGAAGTAAGTACTGCCTTTACACTAATAACATTGAATGCTAATGGATTAAACTCCCCAATTGAAAGTCACAGATTGACAGAATGGATAAAAAATATGATCCATCTATATGCTGTCAACAAGAGACTCCCCTTAGACTCAAGGATACAAATATATTGAAAATAAAAGGCTGAAAAAGATATTTCATGCAAACAGTAACCACAAAAGAGCTGGGGTAAGCATACCAGTATCAGACAAAATAGACAATAAGCACAAAAATGTCATAAAAGACAAAGAAGGACATTATATAGTAATAAAAGGGGCAAGCCACAAAGAAGAAATAGCAATCAAAAAATATTTATGCACCTAACAAGGGTGCTCCAAAATATGTAAGTCAAACACTGGCAAAACTGAAGGGAGTAATAAACATCTATACAATAATAATTGGAGACTTCAATACACCACTCTCGTCAATAGATAGAACATCTAAACAGAGGAATAATAAGGAATCAGAGAACTTGAATAATATAAATGAACAAGACCTAACAGATATATGCAAAACATTGCACCCCCAAACAACAGGATATACATTCTTCTCAAGTACTCCTGGATTGTTCTCAAGGATAGACCATATTTGGGGTCTCAAAACAAGTCCCAATAAATTGTAAAAGATTGAAATTATACAAAGCACTTTCTCTGATCATAATGGAATGAAGCTGGAAATCAATAACAGGTGGAGAACTGGAAAATTCAAATTATATGGAGGTTAAACAACACAGTCTTAAATAATCCATTGTCTAAAGAAAAAATTGTGAGAGAAATCAGTAAATATCTCAAGACAAATGGAAACAAGAACACAACATATCAGAATTATGGGATGCAGCCAAGGCAGTGTTGAGAGGGAAATTTATAGCCCTAAAAGCCTATGTTAAGAAGGGAGAAAGAGCTAAAATCAAAGACCTAACAGCACACCTGCAGCAAACTAACCCCAAAGCAAGCAGAAGGAAATAAATAACAAAGATTATAGCAGAAATGAATGACATTGAGAGCAATAAACAATAGAGATAATCAACAAAACCAAAAGTTGATTGAGAATATCAATAAAATTGACATTTAGCTAGAATAATTAAAATAAAAGAGAGAAGATGCAAATAAATAAAATCAGAAATGAGAAGGGAGGCATTAATGCTGACCCCACAGAAATAAAAATAGTCATAAGAGGATACTATGAACAACTACATGCCAAAAAATTAGACAATTTAAATGAAATGGACAATTTTCTAGAAACACACAAGCAACCTGCATTGACTCTAGAAGAAAAAGAAGACCTCAACAAACCAATCTCAAGTAAAGAGATTGAATAAGTCATCAGAAACCTCCCATCAAAGAAAGGCCCAGGACCAGATACCTTTACAGGTGAACTCTACCAATCATTCTAAGAATTAATACCAGTCCTGCTCAAGCTCTTCCATAAAATTGAAGATGAGAGAATGCAACATAACTCATTCTATGAAGCCAAAATCACGCTAATACCAAGCCAGATAAGAGTACTAAAAGAAAATAAAATTATAAACCAAACTCTCTAATGAATATAGATGCAAAATCCTCAATAAGGCATGTGCATCCCCGCCTTCCCCTTCCTGGCTGGTCTCTGCCTGGCCTCCAGCCCCTCATGGGAGACAATCCCTGGCCTCTGGGCCCACACAGTGTGGGAGTGGTGGTCATAACACAGTGTGCTGAAGCCATCAACAGCTGTGTGATGGTCAAAGGTCTGGGACAAGTTTAAGAAGAGAGAACCTAAATTGGTAATAAATCAATAAGAAACAAATGTTAACATTCACTCAGTGAAAAGTGTCATGTCTAAGTTCAACATATTTTGGAGATGCACATGGACACCTCTACCTTCTCCAGGAAGAACAGAAAATGAACAAATCCCAGGAACAAGTGTCATTCAAGGATGTATGTGTGGACTTCACCCAGGAAGAGTGGTATCTACTGGACCCTGCTCAGATGATCCTATACAGAGATGTGATCCTGAAAAATTATAGCCACCTCATCTCAGTAGGTTATTGCATTATTAAACCAGAGGTGATTTTCAAGATAGAGCAAGGAAAAGAGCCCTGGATATTAAAGGAGGGGTTCCCAAGCCAGGGCTACTCAGAAGACTGGAAAGTTGATGAGCTGATAGAGAACAACCAGGAAAATCAAGATGAACATTTTTGGCAACTTGTATTCACCAACAACAAAACATTAAGTATAGAGAGTTGTGATAGAGTAGGGAAAGCTTTCAATCTGGGCACTGACTCTGTTCAGTATTTCAGTATTCTCAGAGAATACTCACAGTAGTTCAGTATTTCTCAGAGAACTCATTTGGAAATGGAGCCATTTAAATGCAATATTTGTGGGAAGTCCTTCCATCTGGATTTAATATTTAGACATCAGAGACCACTTACAGGAGTGAATCCTTGTGAATGTAATGAATATGGGGAAATCTTTGACAATTCAACTTTCATTATCCATCAGGGAGCTTACTCAAGAAACATTCACCATGAATATAAAGTAAGTGACAAAACTTGGGAAAAGTCAATCCACTTTAAGCATCAGATAGAACACATGGGGGAAAAACCCTCTGAGTACAATTAAAATGGGAATAATTTCAGCAAAAAATTACATCTCACCCAACTTTGGAGAGGTCACTCAGGAGAAAAAACCTTTGAATGTGGTGAATGTGGGAAAACATTTTGGGAGAAGTCAAACCTCACTCAGCATCAGAGAGCACACACAGGAGAGAAACTCTATGAATGTACTGAATATGGAAAATCCTTTGGCCAGAAACCACACCTTACCAACCATCAGCAAACACATACAGGTGAAAAACCCTATGAATGTAAACAATGTGGAAAAACATTCTGTGTGAAGTCAAATCTCACTGAACATCAGAGAACACATACAGGGGAGGAACCCTATGAATGTAATGCATGTGGGAAATCCTTCTATAACAGGTCAGCCCTAACTGTACATCAGAGAATGCACACAGGAGAGAAACCCTTTATATGTAATGAATGTGGGAAATCCTTCTGTGTGAAGTCAAACCTCATTGTACATCAAAGAACTCACACAGGGGAGAAACTGTATAAATGTAATGAATGTGGGAAAACCTTCTTTGAAAAATCAGCTCCCACCAAACATCAGAGAACACACACAAGGGAGAAACCCTATGAATGTAATGTATGTGGGAAAACCTTCAGCCAGAGGTCAGTACTAACTAAACATCAGAGAATTCACACAAGGATGAAAGCCCTCTCAACATCCTGAATGTTCAGAAGACTTTTCCACCTGTCAAATTTGTTTCACAATTTAAAAAATGAAATTAGAGAAACCCAAAGAATGCCACAATTTACTAAAAAATGACATCTCATTGTACTTCAGATAATTAGTACTAGGATAAAACCTTATAAATGTCTTGAATATGTGAAAGCTTTCTAGAAAAATTAAAATTTTTCACTACAAAATTTGTCCTCAGGAGATAGTATTCATTTAAGAAATGTGGTAAAAACCTTTATCTAGAATTTATATTGTGTAGTGTCATGTTCCAGATGTGATACCAAAATCTTATTGCAACTATAATGGACAATATCCATTTATGCCCATATTCACAGCGGAATCTGAAGCTTAAAAAATGTTGAATGACAACAGCATTAAACAGATGAAGACTCCCTGATGTTTGTAGGTCTTATGTGAGTATGCTAATATAACAAATTTAGAGTATGTTATTGGAGCCCAGCATAGTTGTAAGGAGAAAATATGAACCTTTAGCTTAGTAACTATTATGATATATATTAAAGTTTTCCACACTAAATACTGCCAGTCTTTATAACTTGTCATAATTATTTAAATATATGTTTATGTGCGTGTATGTAAATATGCACACAGAGTGGTGTGCTAGAATCAGCTCATACTGGCTTGCAAGTACTGACTTAAATTTTTGGGAATTTTGTGAGCTTCTTGTTAAATATTATTACTAAATATTAAATCATGTAAGTCCACAAATTATATTAAAAACAAAGGTAATAAATACTTAAGATTCATCACTTCCTAATTTTACTATTGTCTGTGCCCTTTAGTTTGCTTCTTATACTATTGAATCTGGCGGATGGAAATCCAATATACTGGTGTGCTTCTGCACATCTCTTCTCAACACCACATTCAGTGCCATAAACATTTGCAGCTTAAATTGGCCATAGTGGAGTATTTTCACCTTGGAAATAGGCAAACTATAAATCAGGGGTTTTATTTTCCCAGAGAATCTGTTGTTAAACATTTACCAACACATCACTGTTTATATATGAAAATATATTTGACAAATTTAAAGTACAAACCACATATCCTTTCTTTTCCTGTTTCCTGACATAAATAAATGGCTATGGCCATTATTGGTGAAACTGCCTCTTCAATAAAGAAGCCAAACAATGTTTTGTGAGGTTTTTACCTCTTGATTGGTCCTGTTCTAAATATACCAGTGTTCTCTTTAGAGCTTACTTGGCCAGTATATGTTTTAAATGAAATATTTTTTCACAAAAACCACATTGCCTATCTTTTCCAACTGTTTCCTAGTATAAATTAATAGTTATGGCCATTGTTACTGAGCTACCACTTCAACAAAGAAGCCAGACAATAGTTCTCTGAAGTTTTTTAGCTGTTTCTGAGTCAGAAATAATGTAAATGCTGTCAATAAGAATAGTATTTGCATAAGCTTTGCAACGGTTAACATTAGTTAACTCAGTTATGAACAGTAATACTCAGTGCCCTCTACAAATAAAAAATGGTGATATTAATGAAAATCATCTTTCATGCTCTTGGTATCTTATTGCAGTGTCTACGTAAGCATGATATGTATAACTTGAGTTTTACATAACCCAGGAACTATGTGTTTGTAGTTAATATTGTAGAGTGTCATATACTGTCCCTGATTCCTTTGTCTTCTGTTTCCTACACTTTCTTGGAACACGTTGATAAGCAGTCCTAATAGATACTGCCTACCCATCAGCATTCCCTATTTCTTTCTTGCTGGGCTCTCTATTTTGTCTCTGTCCATCCTTCCCCCAGATGATTTAGGGGTAAATCCAGATTAGTCTAAGATAATCATGGAAATCCATTCTAATGATTGGTTTGGTATAGACATGCTGTACTTCTGAAGAAGATCTGTGATAAAAGGAGACCTAAGAAGAGATTGTTCCCCTTCTGTTGTACTTTTTCATGTCTGTATTGATACTAGATTATAGCTTGTGAACGGGAGGGGCAGGAGCCTGAAGATAACAATGTAAAAGATGGGAAAATCAGTGATGGGGACAAGCTGCTTGACTTGTTTATTCTGGTCCTACTCGCTAATGGGACTTTTTATCACCTGTGATAATAACTGTTTCTTATTTACTCTTAGGGCTGTCTGTTACTTAGACCTGAACGCATTCCAGTTAACACAGAGAAATATTTTTTCGAAGTGTTAACGTTCTGTAGAGCAGTTTGGGAAAGAATTATTTCTTTTGACAAATTGATATAAGGGTGGCTGTTTGCATCAGCTATGGTTCTGGTGGAAAGCAGAATTCCATTCCAACTAAGAAATTTATTACAGATGTGTGGGCATGAAACAAGGGATATTGAAGCACCTAGAGACTAGCATCAGCAGAAAGACATTTACCATTCTTAGGCCTTCAGTGGCAAAGGACAGAAACAGTGTTATCTGAGCCCACTGAGAGCTGTGCCATGGAGGAAGGGTCACATAGTAGGAGAAAGCATCATGACCAGATTTGTGGCACCAAATTACTGGTACTTCCCTTTGGAAAATCTAACCAGATACCACCTGCAGGGGAGCCCAAGTAGGCACAGAGAAGAGTGGAGAGAGGGTCTGAGTGGAGCAATGGAAAATAAGCAGCACATTTTTTATTCCTGTAAATTGTTATGTAAAAGGCTAAGTGTTAGAAATAAAGTTATTCTACTGTTTGGAAAAAAATCCTCAACAAAATTCTTTTTTTTGTATTTTTTTGTATTTTTTTTTAATTTGAAATAAATTCAAAGTTATAGGAACAGTTGCAAAAACCAATACTAACCCCATACACAGAATTCCAGCATACCCTGACCCCCCTCCCCCGATAGCTCAATCCACCAACTTTAACATGCTGTCACATCGCTATTTCTTTCCCTCCCTATCTATCATCCATCATCTATTGCTCTGTCTTCTGAACATATGAGAGCTAGCTGCACACATCCTTGAGCATTCACTATAATTCACGTATACACTTCCCATGAACAAGAACATTCTTTTATGCAATCCCATTAAGCGCAGCTAAGAAGTAGAAGAGAGTCAGCAATGATACAAAGCTTACATTCTGTATTTCCTTTTCCTTATGTCTCAACTGTGTCCCTTTGAGCCACCTGTCCTCCATCCTCCAATCCCATCCAAGTTCATCCTTGACATTCAATTGTCATCTATTTAGACTATCTTTTTGTTTTCAATTGTGGAAACATATATACAGCCTAAATCTTCCCATTCCACCCCCTCCCTAGCCCTCCATTAGTGGGATTAATCACGTTTAGAATGTTGCAATGCTCTTTCCCACCATCCATTACTAGAAATTTCCCTTCACCTCAAACAGCAACCCTACACTCATTTCTTAACTCCCCATTGCCCCTTCCCCCATTTCTCTTAACCCATACTCTACTTTTCATCTCTATGGTTATATTCTCTGATAATTTCTTTGTGTTTACTGTGGGGCTTAAAATTAACCTCTTAAATCCATAACAGTCTTGTTTTTCTTTGATACCATCTTCACTTCAATAGGACACATAAACTATGTTCCTATACTCCTCCATTCCCCCACCTTTATATAGTTGTCTAAAATTACATATTTTACCTTGAGTTCAAAACCATTGATTTGTCATTAGAGTTTGTGTATTTTATATCATGTAGGAAGTAAATAGTGGAGTTACAGTTCAAAAATTATTGACTTCTATTTGTATTTCATTGTGGTTGGAGAATGTGTTTTGCGTATATTCAATTTTTTTTTTAATTTCTTGAGGCTTGTTTTATGTCCCAGCATATGGTCCCTTCTGGAGAAAGATCCGTGATCACTAGAGAAAAATGAGTGTCCTGGTGATTTGGGATGTAAGGTACTATATATGTCTGTTAAAATTCTCTATATCTCTTTCTCCTTTCTTTGTTTCTCTGTTGGTAGGGCTCCCTTTAGTATCTGAAGTAGGGCAGGTCTTTTATTGGCAAACTCTCTCAGCATTTGTTTGTCTGTGAAAAATTTGAGCTTTCCCTCAAATTTGAAGGAGAATTTTGCTGGATAAAGTATTCTTGGTTGGAAATTTTTCTCTCTCAGAATTTTCAATATGTCATGCCACTGCCTTCTCACCTCCATGGTGGCCACTGAGTAGTCACTGCTTAGTCTTTTGTTGTTTCCTTTGTATGCGGTGAATTGCTTTTCTCTTGCTGCTTTCAGAACTTGCTCCTTCTCTTCAGTATTTGACAGTCTGATCAGAATATGTCTTGGAGTGGGTTTATTTGGATTTATTCTATTTGGAGTTCACTGGGCATTTATGCTTTGTGTATTTATATTGTGTAGAAGGTTTGGGAAGTTTTCCCCAACAATTTCTTTGAATACTCTTTCTAGACCTTTACCCTTCTCTTCTCCTTCTGGGACACCAATGAGTTTTAAATTTGGGTGTTTTATTTTATCTATCATATCCCTGAGATCCATTTTGAATTTTTCTATTTTTTTCTCCATTCTTTCCTTTGTTCTTTCATTTTCTATTCTGTGGACTTCTAGGACATTGAGACGTTGTTCAGCTTCCTCTAGTCTTGTATTGTGAATATCCAGAGTCTTTTTAATTTGGCCAACAGTTTCTTTTATTTCCATAAGATCTTCTATTTTTTTAGTTACTCTTGCAATGTCTTCTTTATGCTCTTCTAGGGTCTTCTTTATGTCGCTTATATCCTGGGCCATGGTCTTCTTGATGTCCTTTAAATCCTTTGCCATGTTTTTGTTCCTTGATTGTAGTTCTTTGATTAATTTTGCCAGGTACTGTGTCTCTTCAGATATCTTGATTTGTGTGTTTGGAGTTGGATTCTCCATATCATCTGGTTTTATCATATGCATTAAGATTTTCTGTTGTTTTTGGCCTCTTGGCATTTGCTTTACTTGATAGGGTTCTTTTGAGTTGTAAAAAAAAAATACCAATCTAATTTTTCAGAAACACAGTTTGGTGGCGTACACTTTCTCTAACTAACCAGCAGATGGTGTCTGTGAGTCACCTATACCCCTCAAGTCAGTTCTCCACCTTGTCCCCACAGTGTGTGGGGAAATGATTCTTGTGGGGTTCAGTTGGAGAACTCAGTTTGGGTGTGTTGCTGGAGCCATCCGCCCTGAATGTGGGGTGTGTATGGGTGGCCAGGGAGGAAGGACAGTTTTAATATTCAAATCCCCCAGGTTCCCAGAGATTCAAGGCCGCCGCAAGAGTCTAAGCCTTCATTTCAGTTCAGCCCCAGACCCTCTCTCTCGCTGTCCCACAAACCACTGGACTTGTCATAGCATCCCTGGGTTCTCTGAGTGAGTCCCCCCTCCCAGCCACGATCCTCCAGGGCCTCTGCTGAGAGAATGCCATGCTATGTCACCAGCACATGTCATCCCTCAAGAGAAGCCCCGGGCCTCCGGGCCGTGGAGGGGCGCTTTCAACCTGATGCAAAGATGACTGAACGGGGTGTCTCAACCCCCCGCTCCTCACACAGTTCCTCCTTCCCAGCTCCGGGACAACTGGCGGGGCTCTGGGCTGTGGGCACAGCCCTGGGCAGGAGTTTATCCAGCCCTCTGGGAAGCCAACTGCTAGCCATGGGGTTTCTTTCTGGTTCCAGCTCTCCCCTCCATTTCCCCGCCCTGAGGGTATCTGCAGCAGGTTATCTTCCAGGCCAGACACTGAGAGGCCAGCCCAGCCCCCTCTTGCTGTGTTTTACTGCATAGTTCCAACTATCGCAACTGCAGCTGCTCCTGGGTTTTTCCCTTTTTTTAAAAAAAGAGCCCGTCGGTCTCCAAATGCCAAATCCTGGCTTCCCCAGACCACCGCATGGCTGTGGCTCTTCCAGCCAGCTTACTCACTCGTTTCAGAATGCAGACTCCTGGTTTCACCAAGTATACAGCTCCTCTGGAGCTAGGAGACCTCGTCCAGCTGGCGCATCGTTGTAACCAGTATTCTGGGTCACTTTCTGGTTTTTATTTAGTGTTTTTCACGGAGGTGTTTTTTCACCCTGTCTCACCTAGGCGCCATCTTAGTTTCTCCCCTCAACAAAATTCTTGCAAATCAAATCCAACAACACGTTAAAAGAATTATACATCATGACCAAGTGGGTTTTATCCCAGGTATGCAAGAGTGGTTCAACACAAGAGAATCAATTAATGTAATACACCACATTAACAAATCAATAGGGAAAAATACATGATCATCTTGATTGATGCAGAAAAGGCATTTGACAAAATCCAGTGACATTTCTTGAAAAAAACTCTTTGAAACATAGGAATAGAAGGAAACATACTCAATATGATGAAAAGCATATACCAAAATCCCACAGCTAATACTCTATTAAATAGTGAAAGGCTGAAAGCTTTCCCTCTAAGATCAGAATAAAGACAAGGATGCCCAGTTGCAACTATTATTCAACATTGTGCTAGAAGTTCTAGCTAGAACAATTAGACAAGAAAAAGAAGTAAAGGCATCCAAATTGGAAAGGATTTTGTCATAAACAAAATCATTTGCTAACATGATCCTATATATATAAAGTCCTGAAAAATCTACAACAAAGCTATTAGAGCTAATAAATGAGTTCAGCAAAGTGACATGATACAAGATCAGCATGTAAAAATCAGTGGTGTTTCTATACACTATAGTTACTTAGCAATCTGATGAGGAAATAAAGACAAAGAAATCCATTTATAATAGCAACTAAAATAATCAAATATCTAGGAATAAATTTGACCAAGGATGTAAAGGGCCTGTATAAAGAAAACTGCAAAGCATTGCTCAAAAAAATCAAAGAAGACCTAAATAAATGGAAGGACAGTCCATGTTCATGGATTGGAAGACTAAATATTGTTAAAATGTCAAATCTCTTAATTTGGTTTACAGAATCAACACAATCCCAATCAAAATTCCAATGGCCTACTGTGCAGACTTGGAAAAGCCAATTATAAAATTTATTTGGAAGGGTAAGGGTCCATGAATGAAGAACAAAATTGGAGGACTCACACTTACTGACTTTAAAGCATATTACAAAGCCACAGTGGTCAAAACAGCATGGTATTAGCATAAAGATATATTGATCAATGGAATCAAATTGAGAGTTCAGAAATAGATCTTCACATCTATAATCAGTTGGTTTTTGACAAGACTTCCAAATCCACTCAACTGGAACAGAACAGTCTTTTCAACAAATGGTAGTGGGAAAACTGGATATCCACATCCAAAAGAATGAAAGTGGACCCCTACACACATCTTATAAAAAATTAACTCAACATGGATCAAAGATCTCAATATAAGAGAGTGCCATAGAACTCCTAGAAGAAAATATAGGGAAGAATCTTCAAGATCTTTTAACAAGAGGTGGTTTCTTAGACTTTAAACCCAAAGCACAATCAATGAAAGAAAAAAATAGATAAATGGGGCATCTTCAAAATTACATACTTTTGTGCTTCAAAGGACTTTGTCAAGAAAGTGAAAAGGCAGTTTAATCAATGGGAGAAAATATTTGGAAACCACATACACAATAAGTGTTTACTATCCAGAATATATAAAGAAATCCTACAGCTCAACAATAAAAAGACAACCTAATTTTAAAAATTGGCAAAAGACTTGAATAGACACTTTTCCACTGATGAAATATGAATAGCTAAAAAGCACATGAAAAGATGCTCAACATCACTAGCTATTATGGAAATGCAAATCAAAGCCAAATGCGTATCATTTCATGCCTCCTAGAATGGTGGATATAAAAAAATTAGAAAACTACAAGTATTGCAGAGGATTTGGAGAAATAGGAACAGTTATTCACTGTTGGTGGGAATGTAGAATGGTGAAGCTGCTGTGGAAGACAGTTTGTCAGTACCTCAGGAAACTAAGTATAGAATTGCCATATGATCCAGCAATCACACTACTAGGTATATGCTAAGAAGAACTGAAAGCAAGGAGGCAAACAGACATTTGCACAGCAATGTTCATAGCAGCATTATTGACAATTCCCAAAAGATGGAAACAACCAAAGTATCCATCAACTGATGAATGGATTTTAAAAATGTCATATATACATACAATGGAATATTATTCGGCTGTAAGAAAGAATGACGTCCTGATGCATGTAAGAACATGGATGAACCTTGAGGACATTATATTGAGTAAAATAAGCCAGACACAGAAGAACAATTATTATATGGTCTCATAATATGAACTAATTATAATGCATAAACTCTTGGAATTAAAATCTAAAGTATAGATCACCAGGAGCTAGAATGAGGGTAGAGAATGGGGAGCTGATGCTTAATTTGTACAGAATTTTTAATAAGGTTGAATGTAAATGTTTGGAAATGGATACAGGTGATAGTAGCACATTACTGTAAGGGTAACTAGCAATAGTGAATTATGGAAGTGATTATGGTTGATGGGAAGTTTAAGGTTGTGTATGTCACTAGAAGGAAAGCTAGAAGATAACATGGGACTGTATAACATATTGAACCCTGTTGTGGACAATGACTGTAATTAATTATACAAATATAAGAATGTTCTTACATGAACTAGAACAAATGTACATCACTATTACAAGGTGTTAATAATAGGGTGGTATATGGAAAAAATACATCTAATGCAAACTATGGACTATAGTTAACAGTAATATTGTAATATCGTTTCATCATTTGTAACAAAGGTACTAGACCAATGCTTAGTGTCAGTAATAGTTGGGTAAAAGTGGTATGGGATTTCTCTTTTGGGGACAACTAATGTTTTCAAATTGATTGTGGTGATAAGTGCACAACTCTGTGATTATACTGAGAGCCATTGGTTGTACACTTTGGATAGATTGTATGGTATATGAATAAAACTTTTTTAAAAAAGGACATTATCATGAGAGTGAAGACAACATATAGAATGGAAGAAAATATTTGGAAATCATATATCTGAAAAGGGTTTCATATCCAGAATATATAAAAACTCCAAAACCTCAATGACAACAAAAAATGAATATCCCAATTTAAAAATGGGCAAAAGACTTGAATAGACATTTTTCCAAAGAATATATACAAATAGCCAATAAGCACATGCAAAGATGGTCAGAATCATTAGCCATTAAAAGGGTTGAAGCTCTGCTACATGATAAAACATGGGCAAACCTTAAAAACATTATGCTATTGAAAATAGCCAGATACGAAAGGACAAATGTATGATCTCACTAACTGAACTATAGTGAGTAAACTCATGGAGTTAATATCTAGAATATAGGTTACAAGAAGATAGAATGAGGGTAGAGAACGGGGAGCTGATACCTAATTTGTGCAAAATTTCAATGAGGTTTATTGTAAGTGTTTGGAAATGAATAGAGGTGATAGTAGCACATGATTGTGAGTGTAATTAACAGTGCCAAATCATGTGTATGATCATGGTTGAAAAGGGAAGTTTAGGGTCATGTATGTCACTAGAAGGAACTTTAGAGGATGAAACATGGGACTGTATAACATAGTCAACACTGTTGGGGGTGATAAAGGTGGTTAATAGTACAAATATAAGGATGTTTTTCCATGAACTAGAACAAACGTACATCACCATTACAAGGTGTTAATAATAGGGTGGTATATGGGGGAAAATACGCCTATGCAAACTATGGACTATAGTTAATGTAATACTTTAAAATTCTTTCATCAATTGTAACAATGAAAATGTTCTCAAATTGATTGTGGTGATGAAAGCACAACTCTGTGATTATACTTAAAGCCAATGATTGTACATGTTGGATGGATTGTATGGTGTGGGAATGAAACTGTTTTTAAAAGGAGGATGTATTAGTTAGGGTTCTTTAGAGAAACAGAACCAACAAGAGATATCTGTAAACATGAGATTTTATAAAATTGTCTCACACAACTGTGGGGAGGCACGAGTCTAAATTCCATAGGGCGTGATGCATGAGTTCAAATTCTGTAGGGCAGGCAGCATGCTGGAAACTCCAATGAAGGTCATAGATGAACTCCCTAAGAGAAGCTGGCTGGCTGGCTGAAGAAGAAAAGAGAGTTTTCTCTTCTCCCTTAAAAGTTTTCAACTGATTGGATTAGATCCACCTGATTGAATGCTCTCATTGCTGAAGACACGCTCTTCATTGATGTACTCAGCCATAGATGCAATTGACTGATGATTTAATAAACTAACCTTCTGGTTTATTAACCAGTCACAAATGTCCTTGCAGTAATAGCCCAGTGATTGCTTGACCAGACACCTGGGCACCATCACCTGGCCAAGTTGACACATGATCCTACCCGTCACAGTCTACCCCTTGTCAACTCTGCAGCTATACACATCATCTTAAACCATACTTAATCTTTAAAAAGAATGCAATAACAGACATATGTTTCACCTAACAATACTCAGCTGTCCTGCATACAACCAGAAATGCATTAAATCTTTCCAGAATAGGGTACAATTCCTCGGGTGCCATTCACTCTTAAACTTGCTATCCTATGACTTAAATACATCACTGTCCTTTTTTCTGTAACTGGTCATGTGGTTATAGTTCATATTTATCACTACATTCTTCCACTACACATTCCATGTCCCTTTAACCTCAGCAAGTACTTCACCTGGCTGTGGTTCTTTGTCTCATGGGGTGAGCCAAACCTTCATTCGTAAAGTTTCTGCACTATTGTTAGCCCTGCTGGATTGAGTTATTGCAGTTTTCCATTGACTTTAGTTACAGGCATGGTGGAACTAAGAGATGCCTTAGGGGATCCCCTGCATTCCAGGAAAACTCTTCTTTACCTCCATTGTGTAGTTGCAGTCCTATTTTCCCTTGATAGTCAGGACCAATCACCCCAGCCAGTACAGTAATCCCCTTCATTGACTGTTGATTCAGAGGCAAGAGGAGCCCAAAGTGGCCAGGTGGCAGTCTTAACTTCCAGTTCAATAGAATCATTGTTGTGTCTCCTGGTAGGAGCACTCCTCCTTTTGGAGATAAGTCCTGTAGACCAGCAGAGCTTAAGTTTGCAGGGGCAGGAAGCAAAAATTTTTCTGGTGGATTCCTAGGGGTGATAGTGAGTGGTACCACTCCAATTTCCACCCCTTAGTTCCTGGGCCCATGAATCCTGGCTATGGGAGAAAGCCCCATAGAGTGGATGCTGATTCTGAGCATATACAGTCTCCTGGAGATCACTGCCCCAGTCCTGCAAGGTATTGCCAAATAGATGATGCCATAATTGAGTCTTCAAAAGGCCATTCCACCATTCTATCAACACAGCTGCCTCTGGATAATGGGGAACATGGTAAGACCAGAGAACTCCATGAGCATGTGCCCATTCCTGCACTTCATTTGCTGTGAAGTGGGTTCCTTGATCAGAAGCAATGCTGTGTGGAATACCATGATGGTGGATAAGGCATTCTGTAAGTCCATGGATGGTAGTATTGGCAGAAGCATTTCATGCAGGGAAGGCAAATCCATATCCAGAGTATGTGTCTATTCCAGTTAGTACAAATTGTTGCCCTTTTCATTATGGAAGTGGTCCAATGTAATCAACCTGCCACCAGGTAACAGGCTAATCAACTCAAGGAATGGTGCCATATTGGGGACTGGGTGTGAGTCGGCTGCTGGCAAATTGTGCACTCAGCAGTGGCTGCAGCCAGGTTGGCCATGGTGAGTGGAAGTCCGTGTTGCTGAGCCCATGCATAACCTCCATCCCTACCATAATGACCATTTTGTTCATGAGCCCATTGGGCAATGACAGGAGTGGCTGGGGAAAGAGGCTGACTGGTATCCACCAAATGGGTCTCTCATCCACTTGATTATTAAACCTTTCTCTGCTGAAGTCACAAATATCTTCACGTTTTATGTCCACTCAGAAAGGTATATCCACATACCTCTTCCCCAGACATCTTTGTCACCAGTTTTCCAATCATGTTCCTTCCCAGTCCCTGACCACCAGCCAAACCATTAGCACCAACCCATGAATCGGGATACAAATGCACTTCTGGCCAGTTCTCCTTCCAAGCAAAGTGAACAACCAGGTGCACTGCTCAAAGTTCCATCCACTGGGAGGATTTCCCCTCACCACTGTCCTTCAAGGACATCCCAGAAAGGGGCTACAGTGCTGCAACTGTCTACCTTCAGGTAAGACCTGCATATCATGCAGAACCATCTGTAAACCAGGCCTGAGTTTCCTCTTCCTCAGTTAACTGACTATAAGGAACTCCCCAAGAGGCCATAGCTCTGGGCTAGGAAAGAGAAGGCAATGTGGCAGGAGTGGGGGCCATGGGCATTTGGGCCCTTTCTTCGCATGACTTGTGCCTTCAGGACCCACTGGAACCCTATCTCGTATATACCATTTCCATTTTATGATGGAGTGCTGTTGTGCACCCCCAACTTTATGACTTGGCAGGTCGGACAACACCAAGCTCATGTTAGGTAACTCAGGTCTCATGGTAACTTGGTGGCCCATGATTAAGAGTTCTATCTCTAATAGGGCCCAATAGGAG
Source organism: Choloepus didactylus (assembly GCF_015220235.1). Taxonomy (NCBI): domain Eukaryota; kingdom Metazoa; phylum Chordata; class Mammalia; order Pilosa; family Megalonychidae; genus Choloepus; species Choloepus didactylus. The sequence continues at coordinate 71,734,594 of NC_051334.1, read as the reverse complement.
GCCAAAAGCTCTTTCTCAGGAGAGTAGTTATCTGCAGAGGATGGTAAGGCTTTACTCCAAAATCCTAAGGGCCTGCATTGTGATTCTCCTATAGGAGCCTGCCAAAGTCTCCAAACAGCATCTCTATTTGCCACTGACACTTCTAGCAACATTGGATCAGCTGGATCATATGGTCCCCATGGCAGAGCAGCTTGCACAACAGCCTGGACCTGTCACAGAGCCTTATCTTGTTCTGGTTCCCACTCAAAACTAGAGGCTTTTCTGGTCACTTGGTAAATGGGCCAGAGCAGCACACCCAAATGAGGAAACTGTTGTCTCCAAAATCCAAAAAGGCCAACTAGATATTGTGCCTCTTTTTTGGTTGTAGGAGGGGCCAGATACAACAGCTTATCCTTCACCTTGGAAGAGATATCTCAACATGCCCCACACCACTGAACACCCAGAAATTTTACTGAGGTGGAAGGCCCCTGTATTTTTATTACATTTTTATTGAGATATATTCACATAACATAAAATCCTTCAAAGTATACAATCAGTTGTTCATAGTTGTGCATTGATCACCACAATCAATGTTTGAAAATTTTCATTACTCCAAAAAATAAAATAAAAATTAGAATAAAAAAGAACATCCAAAATATTCCATTCCCCTCCTCCCCCATTGTTCATTTACTTTTTTTCACACTCATTCATTGTTTTTTTCACTTTATCAAAAAATTTTAAAAAATAATAAAAAAACATTTCAAACAAAACCAAAACAGAGGAATAAGAAAAAACAAATAACCTAAAATAAGTACATTGCTTCCAAAATGGCCCTACCCTACGTCAAGAAAATAAACAGACTATAACCCAACAAAGAATAAGAAAACAAATAACTTAAAATAACTACATTTCTGTGAACTTGTTCCTAACATACCCCCCAGAAATTAACAAACCATAGCCATTCCTGAGCATTCCCAGAACATTAAGTTTACCCTCCATAACTTATCTGTTCTTACTAGATTATCTTTCCCCCTTCACTATTTGCTGTCTATCACTAGGTCCCCTACATTCTACAATATAAACCATTTATTTTACATTTTTCACAGTGTTCACATTAGTGGTAACATACAATATTTCTCTTTTTGTGCCTGGCTTATTTTGCTCAGCATTGTCTTCAAGGTTCTTCCATGTTGTCATATGTTTCATGACATCATTCCTTCTTACTTCTGCATAGCATTCCATCACGTGTATATGCCACATTTTGTTTATCCACTCATCTGTTGAAGGACATTTGGGTTGTTTCCAACTTTTGGCAATTTTGAATATTGCTGCTATGAACATTGGCATGTAGATATCTCTTCGTGTCACTGCTTTCAGATCTTCCGGGTGTATACCAAGGACTGCAATTGTTAGATTGAAGGGTAACTCTTTATCTAGTTTTCTAAGGAACCACCAGACTGTCTTCCAGAGTGGCTGTACCATTATACAGTCCCAGCAACAATGGATAAGAGTTCCAATTTCTCCACATCTTCTCCAGCATTTGTAGTTTCCTGTTTGTTTAATGGCAGCCAATCTAATTGGTGTGAGATGATATCTCATTGTGATCTTAATTTGCATCTCCCTAATAGCTAGTGAAGCTGAATATTTTTTCATGTGTTTTTTGGCCATTTGTATTATCTCTTCAGAGAACTGTCTTTTCATATCTTTTGCCCATTTTATAATCAATCTGTCTGTACCATTGTCATTGAGTTGTAGGATTTCTTTATATATGCAAGACATCAGTCTTTTGTCAGATACATGGTTTCCAAATAATTTTTCCCATTGAGTTGGCTGCCTCTTTAACTTTTTGATGAATTCCTTTAAGATACAGAAGCTTTTAAGTTTGAGGAGTTCCCATTTATCTAATTTTTCTTTTGTTGCCTGTGCTTTGGTTGCAAAGTCTAGGAAGTGACCTCCTAATACAAGGTCTTGAAGTCATTTCCCTATGTTATCTTCTAGGAGTTTTATGGTACTGTCTCTTATATTGAGGTGCTTAATCCATTTTGAGTTAATTTTTGTGGAGGGTGTGAGGTAGGGGTCCCCTTTCATTCTTTTGGATATGGATATCCAGCTCTCCCAGCCCCATTTGTTGAATAGACTGTTACGTCCCAGTTCAGTGGTTTTGGGAGCCTTATCAAATATCAGTCAGCCATAGATCAGGGAGTCTATCTCTGAGTTCTCAATTCAATTCTATTGATTGATGTGTCTATCTTTCTGCCAGTACCATGCTGTTTTGGCTACTGTGGCTTTATAATAAGCTTCAAAGTCAGTGAGTCTAAGTCCTCCCACTTCATTCTTCTTTTTTAGAATGTTTTTAGCAATACAAGGCATTTTCCTCTTCCAAATAAATTTGATAGCTAGCTTTTCCAAGTCTGCAAAGTAGGCTGCTGGAATTTTGATAAGAATTGCACTGAATCTGTAGATGAGTTTGCATAGAATTGACATCTTAATAACATTTGGCCTTCCTATCCATGAACAAGGAATATTTTTCCATCTTTTTAGGACACCTTTTATTTCTTTTAATAAAGTTATGTAGTTTTCTATATATAGGTTTTCTATATCCTTGGTTAAGTTTATTCCTAGGTACTTGATTTTTTTAGTTGCTATTGAAAATGGAATCTTTTTCTTGAGTGTCTCTTCAGTTAGGTCATTTCTAGTGTATAGAAACATAACTAACTTATGTGCATTAATCTTGTATCCTGCTAATTTACTAAATTTGTTTATTGGTTTGAGTAGCTGTGTCATCGATTTCTCAGAGTTTTCCAGATATAAGATCATGTCATCTGCAAACTATGACAGTTTTGCTTCTTCCTTTCCAATTTGGATGCCTTTTATTTCTTTGTCTTGCTGGATTGCTCTGGCTAGCACTTCTAGCACAATGTTGAATAACAATGATCACAGTGGGCATCCTTGTGTCATTCCTGATCTTAGAGGGAAGGCTTTCAGTCTCTCGCCATTGAGAACTATGCTAGCTGTGGGTTTTTCATATATGCCCTTTATCATATTAAGGAAGTTTCCTTCAATTCCTACCTTTTGAAGTTTTTATCAAAAAGGGATGTTGGATTTTGTCGAATGCTTTTTCAGCATCTATTGAGATGATCATTTGATTTTTCCCTTTTGATTTGTTAATGTGTTGTAATACATTGATTGATTTTCTTATGTTGAACCATCCTTGCATGCCTGGAATGAACCCCACTTGGTCATGGTGTATGATTTTTTTAATGTGTCTTTGGATTCGATTTGCAAGTATTTTGTTGAGGATTTTTGCATCTATATTCATTAGGAAGATTGGCCGGTAGTTTTCCTTTTTTGTAGCATCTTTGCCTGGTTTTGGTATTAGATTGATGTTAGCTTCATAAAATGAGTTAGGTAGTGTTCCATTTTCTTCAATGTTTTGAAAGAGTTTGAGTAAGATTGGTGTCAGTTCTTTCTGGAAAGTTTGTTAGAATTCCCCTGTGAAGCCATCTGGCCCTGGGCATTTATTTGTGGGAAGATTTTTGATGACTGATTGGATCTCTTTGCTTCTGATTCGTTTGTTGAGGTCTTCTATTTCTTCTCTGGTTGGTCTAGGTTGTTAATGTGTTTCCAGGAAATTGTCCATTTCCTCTACATTATCTAGTTTGTTGGCATAGAGTTGTTCATAGTATCCTCATAATTTATTTAAATTTGTTCAGGATCTGCAGTAATGCTGCCTCTCTCATTTATTATTTTGTTTATTTGGGTCTCCTCTCTTTTTGATTTTGTCAGTCTAGCTAGGGGCTTGTCAATCTTGTTGATCTTCTCAAAGAACTAACTTTGGGTGTTATTTATTCTCTCTGTTATTTTGTTCTCTATGTCATTTATTTCTGCTTTAATCCTTGCTATTTCTTTTCTTCTACTTGGTTTAGGATTAGTTTGCCTGTTAATTTTCTAGCTTCTTTGGTTGTTTCATTAGTTCTTTGATTTTAGCTCTTTCTTCCTTTTTCATGTATGCATTTAGAGCCATAGATATCCCCCTCAATACCACCTTTACTGTATCCCATAAGTTTTGATATATTGTGCTCTCATTTTCATTCATCTCTATATATTTAGCAATTTATCTTGCTATTTCTTCTTTAACCCACTGATTGTTAAGGAGTGTGCTGTTTAACCTCCAGATATTTGTGACTTTTCAAAGTTTCTGATGGTTATTCACTTCTAATTGTATTCCATTGTGATCAGAGAATGTGCTTTGAATAATTTCAAGTGTTCTGGTTTGCTAATGCTGCAGAATGCAAAACACCAGAGATGGATTGGCTTTTATAAAAAGAGGGTTTATTTGGCTACACAGTTACAGTCTTAAGGCCATAAAGTGTCCAAGGTAACACATCAGTAATCGGGTACCTTCACTGGAGGATGGCCAATGGCGTCCGGAAAACCTCTGTTAGCTGGGAAGGCATGTGGCTGGCTTCTGCTCCAAAGTTCTGGTTTCAAAATGGCTTTCTCCCAGGACATTCCTCTCTAGCAAGCTTGCTCCTCTTCAAAATGTCACTCACAGCTGCACTGATTTCTTCTCTTTGAGTCAGCTCATTTACATGGCTCCACTGATCAAGGCCCACCCTGAATGGGTGGGGCCATGCCTCCATGGAAACATCCCATCAGTTATCATCTACAGTTGGGTGGGGCGCATCTCCATGCAAACAACCTAATCCAAACGTTCCAACTTAATCCCCACTATTATGTCTGCCCCACAAGATCGCATCAAAGAATATGGCTTTTTCTGGGGGACATAATACATTCAAACCAGCATATTCCACCCCCTGGACCCCAGAAAAACATACTCTTTCCAAATGCAAAATACATTCATCCCACAATACCACAGAAACTTAAATCATTTCAGTAACAATAGTTAAGTACAAGATCTTATCAAAATCAATTACAGGCGTGGTGGGTCCTAAGGCATAATTCTCCTTTAGCTTTGGATCTGTGGACTTAGAACAAGTTACATGTTTCCAATATACAAAGGAGGGACATTCATAGGATAAACATTCCCTTTGCCATAAGGAGAAAGAGTAAGGAAAACAGGGTTAACAGGACCAAAACAGTTCCTAAAACCTGCAGGACAAACTCCATTAGATTTCAAAGTCTGAGAGTCATTAACAGAACAACGTTGCATCCTTGGGGCTTGAGAGAGCGGGAGTCTAACCCTTCCTAAGGGCCTCTGAGGCAGCCCTTTCCTCTCCAAACGCTTGGGTGGGTGCTCCAACATATCCACACATTGGGGAGACCACCTTCTCGGCCCCACCCTCCTCAAACATCGGGGCAGCTCCCGGATTCCCTTCCATCTCTGGGGCACATGCTCAACCCCTTCAGAACACTGTGGTGGCAGCCAGGCTCTCCTCAATTCCCTGGGAATGTGCTCCACCCTCTTTGGGGTTTGGGGTGGCAAAACATTTCCTGAGCATGGAGGTGGAAGGCCCGCCCTCAACCTCCAGGGCAAACTCACCCTTTCCATGCACGTGGGCCACTCCGCTCTCCCAGCCCAAGACCTCTTGACTCCAGACCTCAATCTCCTTGGCTCTGTCCTTGAAGAAATTTTTCCTTCAGTTTGTTCCTTGTCTGTCTTCTCCAGTCCAGACTGGCAATGGCTCTGTCTGTAAAGATCTCGCAAAAATTCTGTTGGCTTTGCATGAAGCATGCAGGGGTCAAAACCATCGGACAATAGGACTTTCCACAAATCCTTTCTGGATAAGTCCATCTCCAATCTTGGCTTGTACTGAAATGGTGGCTGGGTTCCATGTTTGGTTACATTCTCACATTGGGCTGTAGCTTCTGGGATTCCACCCCCTGGAAGCTCATAATTTTCCAAGCCATCAGCTTCTGGTTTCTTTGAACCCAAGAGTTCAGTTCTAAGTTTATCTCTCTCTGCTCGCATTTTACTATAAGCTACAAGAAGAAGCCAGGGTACATCTTCCACACGTAGTCTGGAGATCTCCTCAGCTAAGTATTCCAGGTTGTTGCTTCCAAATTCTTCTTCCATCTGACACCAGGACTCAATTTTGCCAAATTCTCTGCCACTTTAAAACAAGGATCGCCTTTCTTCCAGTTCACAACAACACATTGATCATCTCTGTTCAAGGCCTCATCAGAAGTATCTTTAGAGTCCATATTTCCACAAACAGTCTCTTCAAAGCAGTTTAGGCCTTTTCTATCAAGCTCCTCACAATTCTTCCAGAATCTTCCCCTTATCCATTTAAAAAGCTGTTCCAACATGTTTGGCATTTGCAAACTCAGCAGCGAAAGCACCCCACTCTCGGTACCAAAATCTGTTTTGGTTTGCTAATGCTGCAGAATGCAAAACACCAGAGATGGATTGGCTTTTATAAAAAGGGGGTTTATTTGGCTACACAGTTACAGTCTTAAGGCCATAAAGTGTCCAAGGTAACACATCAGTAATCGGGTACCTTCACTGGAGGATGGCCAATGGCGTCCGGAAAACCTCTGTTAGCTGGGAAGGCACGTGGCTGGCTTCTGCTCCAAAGTTCTGGTTTCAAAATGGCTTTCTCCCAGGACATTCCTCTCTAGCAAGCTTGCTCCTCTTCAAAATGTCACTCACAGCTGCACTGATTTCTTCTCTTTGAGTCAGCTCATTTACATGGCTCCACTGATCAAGGCCCACCCTGAATGGGTGGGGCCATGCCTCCATGGAAACATCCCATCAGTTATCATCTACAGTTGGGTGGGGCGCATCTCCATGCAAACAACCTAATCCAAACGTTCCAACTTAATCCCCACTATTATGTCTGCCCCACAAGATTGCATCAAAAAATATGGCTTTTTCTGGGGGACATAATACATTCAAACCAGCACATCAAGCTTTTAAAATTTATTGAGGCTTGCTTTATATGATCTATTCTGGAGAAAGTTCCATGAGCACTAGAGAAGAATGTGTAACCTGGTGATTTGGGATGTAATGTTCTATGTATGTCTGTTAACTCAAATTCATTTACCAGATTGTTTAGGTTTTCAGTTTCCATATTGGTCCTCTGTCTGGTTGATCTATCTACAGGAAAGAGTGATGTATTGAAGTCTCCCACAATTATTGTGGAAATATCTATTGTTTCCTTCAGTTTTGCCAATGTTTGTCTCATGTATTTTGGGGCACTTTGATTGGGTGCATAGATATTTATGATTGTTATTTCTTCTTGTTGAATTGCCCCTTTTATTAGTATATACTGACCTTCTTTGTCTCTTGTAACATCCCTGCATTTAAAGTCTATTTTATCTGAGATTAATATTGCTACTCCTGCTTTCTTTTGGCTGTAGCTTGCATAGAATATTTTTTCCATCCTTTCACTTTCAGTTTCTTTGTGTCTGTGGGTCTAAGATGAGTCTCTTGTAAGCGACATATTGATGGTTCATATTTTTAATCCATTCTGCCTATCTATATCTTTTAATTGGGGAGTTTAATCCATTCACATTCAATGTTATTACTGTAAAGGCATTTCTTGAATCAGCCATCCTATCCTTTGGTTTTTGTTTGTCAGATATATTTTTCCCCTCTCTCTTTTTATTTCCTTTATTGTACCCTAACTAAATCTCTTTAGTTCTGAACCATTTTCCATAACTCCCCTCCTTTCTTTATTTCTCTGCCAGTATGGCTCCCTTTAGTATCTGTTGTAGTCTAGGTGTCTTGTTAGCAAATTCTCTAAGCATTTGTTTGTCTGTGAAGATTTTAAGCTCCCCCTGAAATGTGAAGGAAAGCTTTGCTTGATAAAGAATTCTTGGTTGGTGGTTTTTCTCTTTCAGAATTTTAAATATGTCATACCATTGCCTTCTCACCTCCATCATGGCTGCTGAGTAGTCACTACTTAGTCTTATGTTGTTTCCCTTGTATGTGGTGAATTGCTTCTCTCTTTCTCCTTTCAGAACTTTCTTCTTCTCTTCAACATTTGACAATAAGATCAGAATATGTCTTGGAGTGGGTTTATTTCGATTTATTCTGTTTGGAGTTTTTTGGGCATCTATGATTTGGGTTTTTATGTTGTTTAGAAGGGCTGGGAAGTTTTCCCCAACCTTCTCTTCCCCTTCTGGAACACCAATGATTCTTATATTTGTGTGCTTCATATTGTCCATAATATCCCTGAGATCCATTTCTAATTTTTTTATTTTTTTCACCATTCTTTTTTTGTACTTTCACTTTCAAGCCTGCACTCTTCCAGTTCACTTATTCTTTCCTCAACTTCCTCTAATCTAGTACTGTGTGTATCCAGAGTCTTTTTAATTTGATCAACAGTTTCTTTTATTTCCATAAGATTATTTTTTTAATTTACTCTTGCAAATTCTTCTTTATGCTCTTCTAGAGTCTTCTTCATGTCCTTTATATCTTGGGCCATGATCTCATTGTTTGTGATTACTTCTTTGATTAATTGCTCCAAGTACTGTGTCTCTGATTTTTTGATTTGGGTGTTTGGTTTTGGGTTATCCATATCTTTTGATTTCTTCATATGTTTTAAAATTTTCTGTTGTGTTTGGCCTCTTGGCATTTACTTATCTTGATAGGGTTCATTTAGGGTATGCAGACTTATTTGAACAATTAACTATAATTTGTCAGAGCCACAGCTTGGTGGGGTGCACTTTCCCTAACCTACCAGCAGATGGTGCCCTCAAGCCACCTATTACCCTCAAGCCAGTTCTCCCCAACTTCATCTATGCAGCAAGTAGGGGTCCAAATCTTATGGGGGTCCAATCGGTGCACCAAATTTCTGTGTACAGTTGGTGAAGCCAGACCTGAAGGTGGGGGGTGTGCCCTGTGCAGTTAGGAAGGAAAGGCTGCTTTAAGACTCAACTCTCCCAGCTACTCCTGGAGACTTAAAGCTGTTGCAGGAGTCCAACCCCTCATCTCAGACTCCCCACAGTCCCTCTCTGCTGTGGGCCCACAAGTCCCTCTGATTGGTATAGGGCCCTTGGGCCTTCTGTGTGGGATCTGCCTCCAAGCTGTGCACTCCATGGGCCTCTACAGAGGGAAGACTGTGCAACATCACAGGTGAGCAGAGTCTCCCAGGGTAGCTCTGGGCCATGGCACCATGCAGGAATGTTCTCAGCCTGCTGAAAAAAATGGCTGTAAGGGGCGTGGTAACTTCCCACTTCCATGGACCTCCACCTTCCCAGCTCCAGAACAATTAGCTGCAGGTGTGCAAATGGCTATCACCCATGCCAAATACTGAGGTGGGTGCCTGGGGCAGGGAAAGCACCCCTCACCATGCTCAACTGAGTGGCTCTTGCTGCCAGATTTGCAGCTGCTTTTGGGGTTTTTAAACTAACTCACTTCCAAACACCAACCCCAGGTTTCTCCCCACTGTGGCATGGCTGCCATTTCCCCAGCATCCTCACTCACTCTCGTGTCTGAATGCAGACTCAGTTTCACCAAGTGCATAGTCACTGTGGATGTAACAGACCTTGTCCAGCTGGTACAACCCTGAAACTGTTATTCTGGAGCACTTTCTGTCTTTTATCTAGTGTTTTTCACAGAGAATTATTTTGCTCTGTCTCTCTTAATCCACCATCTTGGATCATCCTCAGCCCCTGTATTTTTGTTGGATTTATTTCCTGTCCTCTGACAGGCAAATACATTACCAACAAATCTATAGTAGTTGCTACTTCTTGCTCACTAGGTCCAATCAACATGATATCATCCATATAAGGGACCAGTGTGATGTCTTGTGGGAGGGAGAAAAGATCAAGATCCCTGAGGATAATATTATGACATAGGGCTGGAGAGTTGATACACCCCTGAGGTAGGAGAGTGACAGTATACTGCTGGCCCTGCCAGCTGAATGCAAACTGTTTCTGGTGGTTCTTACTAACAGCTATTGAAAAAAAAAGCATTTACCAGATCAATAGCTGCATACTAGGTACCAGGGGATGTGTTGATTTGCTCAAGCAGTAATACCACATCTGGAACAGCAGCTGTAATTGGAGTCACCACCTGGTTAAGCTGAAGATAATCCACTGTCATCCTCCAAGACCCATCTGTTTTCTGCACTGTCCAAATAGGAGAGTTGAATGGGGATGTGGTGGGAATCACCACCCCTGTGTCCTTCAAGTCCTTAAGAGTGGCATTAATCTCTGCAATCCCTCCAGGAATCCAGTATTGCTTCTGGTTTACTATTTTGGCAGGTAGGGGCTGTTCTAATGGCTTCCACCTGGCCTTTCCCACCATAATAGCCCTCACTCCATGAGTCAGGGCTGAATGTGTCTATTCCAATTATGCATTTCAGAACTGGGGAAATAACAGAATGGACTCTGGACACACTGGACCCACTGTGAGACAGACCTGAGCTAAAACTCTGTTGATCACCTGACCTCCATATGCCCCTACTCTGACTGGTAGACCAGAGTGATGTTTTGGGCCTCCTGGAATTAATGTCACTTCTGAGTTAGTGTCTAATAATCCCCAAAATATCTAATCTTTTCCTTTTCCCCAATGCACAGTTATCCTGGTAAAAGCCTGTAGGTCCCCCGGGGGAGGGTGGAATGAAGATTAACAGTATAAATTTTTGGCAATGTAACAGGCTGCTTCTCCAAGGGTACCCAGCCTTCCCCTCATTCAGGGGGCTCTGGGTCTGTAAACTGTCTCAAGTCTGGGAACTGATTAAGGGGCCATGATTCTCTGTTAGTGTAATTCAAGTTAGACTTTTGTTCACTTGACCTAGAATTCTTATGCTTGTACAGCTCAAACAAGAATTTAGTAGACTGCCCATCTATTTTACTTCTAGGTACCCCATGATCTACCAGCCAATGCCATAAGTCTCTGCAAGTCAGATTATTTTGACTCCTGCTTTGAGTCTTCTGTCCATAATGGTAGCCACCCCCACCTTGTCTTTGGCAATTAACTGCTGCCTCGTGGCTTTTGCCAACCATGAATTCAATTATCCCCATTGTATTTAAAGAATCCAGCTCAGTGACAGCAGTTCCTGCAGTAATACCTGACCTACAGAGTAGAGTAACTAGAAAGCTCTTCAGGGATGATGAAACTAGTCTCACAAATTATTCCTCAGAGTCCTGGCAAAAGGTGTGTTCTCTGGACATTCCAGGGGTGTGTGAGCAGGTCTTCCATGATAAATCAACTCTAACATTCCAATCTCCCTAAGCCATTGGGTCCCCTCCTCTACTTTATAGGAGGGCAGTGTTGGTATTTTGACCTCAGGTAATGTCGGCCACCTTTTGATCCATGTTTCAGCCAATCACTCAACAAATGGTTAATGCCTTTTCCAACCCCTCAAGCTACAACAAGGAATGCAGGATCTCTGCTTAGTGGGCCCATATCAATAACTTCAGCCTGATCCAACTTTATATTTCTTCCACCATTGTCCCACAACCTTAATATCCATTCCTACACATAGTCCCCTGATTTCTGTCAATACAAATTGGAAAATGCATACAGTTCTTTTGGAGATAGCATACTTCTTCATGGGTCACACTTTGTACCTCACACTTCGGGGCCTGTTGGGACTTTAGTCTAGTTATAGGTCTTGAAGCAAAGACTGGTGGTGGAGGTGGGTCATGAAAAGTGTTAGAATTATCTCTCAATTCATTTACCTCAGGATATTCTGTTGCATTTTCATCTCTTAAAACAGGATTAATCTCTTCGGACAGAGGAGTGAGGGCTGCTTCCTCAGGGGAGGTGTTTACAGGTTTAGTCGGCACTGAAGGATTAATCTCTTTAGGTGGAGATTGGATGGCTCCTCAGGGCATACTGGAGGTTGGGAAGCTGTTTCCTCAGGGCAGACCACTACAGGTATATCCAGCAAAGAATTGGCAGAATTCACGGTTCCAATGTCCCCAGTGCCATCATCAACCCATATGTCCACATCCCAATTTTCAGAATCCCATTCTTTTCCAATCAATGACTTGACTTTAACAGCAGACACCCTGTGAGGTTGAGATTTTAGTTTAAGTTGTAAATCCACTACTCGCACAAGGAGACTCTGGGTCTCGTTTTCAGAGATTCAAGTCTGCAGCCACAAGAAATAAGATTTTCTTGCAGAGCACACATTGAAACCTTTACATCTTTCATAGGGCATTTATGTTTCAAATTTGAAGACTTTAGCTCATCCCTTTCTCTTATAACTGTATCAAATGTATCCAAGAACAACCAGCCAACATCATTATACCTCTTATTTCTACAAAACTCTGTTAAGGTGTCAAAAACACTGCCACCCAGAACCTTGCTTCATACAAGAGTATGATTAGGAGAATCAAATGGTGATATTTTGTGTATCTCCATTGCCAACTGACACCATGAACTGTCAGTGCCATCTTGATTATTGGAAATGGAGTCATCAGTGCCTTTGAATCTAATCAGAGTAGAAAACCAATTGTAAAATCCCATTTTAAGATTCTGTTTCTCAAGAACCACTCCCTGTACCAAGCTGTATTAGTTGGGGTTCTCTAGGGAAACAGAACCAACAGGAGATATCTGTAAATATAAGATTTTATAAAAGTGCCTCATGCAACTGTGGGGAGGCAAGAGCCCATATTCCATAGGACAGTATGCATGAGTCCAAATTCTGTAGGGCAGGATGCATGAGTCCAAATTCCATAGGGCAGGCAGCAAGCTGGCAACTCTGATGAAGGTTTTCAATCAACTCCCCCAGTAGAGACCAGCCAGATAAAGAAGAAATGAAGGATCTCTCTTTCTCTTTCACCCTTAAATATTTTCAACTAATTGGATTAAATCCAGCTGATTGAATTCTCTCATTGCAGAAGACACTCTCTTCATTGATGTAATCAGCCACAGATGCAATCGAGTAATGATTTAAATAAACCAGCCTTCCAGTTTATTAACCAGCCACAAATATCCTAACAATAATGGTTAGACCAGTGCTTGCTTGATCAGACAACTGGGCACCATCACCTGGCCAAATTGACACATTACAGAGCAGAAGAAAAATGGCAGAAAGGAGAGCTTTATAAGAGAGGGATAGAAAGAAATGGAATGAGAGAGCAAAAGCAAGCATATGGAGACTTTTGTCAGGAATCCCTCAGAATGCCCCAGATTCTACGTTCCAAGCTAATGGTCTTGAACTTGAATATCTGCACATTATATAGGGTACTCTATGCAACTTTAGTAGTAATGGCTGATTGCTCTTGGCTTATTGGACTCAAATGAGGCTGCAGCCCACACCCAACAGCAAGGTAGGCATACTGGGCCTGGCCAGCCAACTAATTCAGGAGTGCTCACTAATTTGATTAAAACAATATGTGCTAAGAGAAAGCCAGGAACTGCGTGGACTGGACACCACAGAGCAATCTGTCTTTGGGCATACTTCATACAACACTCATGAAAATGTCGAACTGCTGAGATCAGCGAAATCTGTAAGTTTTTGCGGCCAGGGGACCCGCGCCCCTCCCTGCCAGGCTCAGTCCCGTGGGAGGAGGGGCTGTCAGCTCCGGGAAGGAGAAGGGAGAACTGCAGTGGCTGCTCTTATCGGAAACTCATTCTACTGATCCAGACTCCAACCATAGATAGACAGAGACCAGACACCAGAGAATCTGTGAGCAGCCAGCCCAGCAGAGAGGAGACAGGCATAGAAAAAAAAAAAACAACACGAAAAAACTCCAAAATAAAAGCAGAGGATTTTTAGAGTTCTGGTGAACACAGAAAGGGGAAGGGTGGAGCTCAGGCCCTAAGGCGCATATGCAAATCCCGAAGAAAAGCCGATCTCTCTGCCCTGTGGACCTTTCCTTAATGGCCCTGGTTGCTTTGTCTCTTAGCATTTCAATAACCCATTAGATCTCTGAGGAGGACCCTTTTTTTTTTTTTTTAATCCTTTTTTCTTTTTCTAAAACAATTACTCTAAGAAGCCAAATACAGAAAGCTTCAAAGACTTTCAATTTGGGCACGTCAAGTCAAGAGCAGAACTAAGAGAGCTCTGAGACAAAAGGTAATAATTCAGTGGCTGAGAAAATTCACTAAACACCACAACTTCCCAAGAAAACGGGGGTGTCCGCTCACAGCCACCATCCTGGTGGACAGGAAGCACTCCTGCCCATCGCCAGCCCCATAGCCCAGAGCTGCCCCAGACAACCCAGTGTGATGGAAGGGCTTCAAATAACAGGCACACACCACAAAACTGGGCGTGGACATTAGCCTTCCCTGAAACCTCAGCTGATTGTCCCAGAGTTGGGAAGGTGGAGCAGTGTGAATTAACAAAGCCCCATTCAGCCATCATTTCAGCAGACTGGGAGCCTCCCTACACAGCCCAGCAGCCCAGAACTGCCCTGAGGGGACGGCACTCACTTGTGACATAGCACAGTCACCCCTCAACAGAGGACCCGGGGTGCACAGCCTGGAAGAGGGGCCCACTTGCAAGTCTCAGGAGCCATACGCCAATACCAAGGACTTGTGGGTCAGTGGCAGAGACAAACTGTGGCAGGACTGAACTGAAGGATTAGACTATTGCAGCAGCTTTAAAACTCTAGGATCACCAGGGAGATTTGATTCTTAGGGCCACCACCCCTCCCCGACTGCCCAGAAACACGCCCCACATACAGGGCAGGCAACACCAACTACACACGCAAGCTTGGTACACCAATTGGGCCCCACAAGACTCACTCCCCAATCACCAAAAAGGCTAAGCAGGGGAGAACTGGCTTGTGGAGAACAGGTGGCTCGTGGACGCCACCTGCTGGTTAGTTAGAGAAAGTGTACTCCACGAAGCTGTAGATCTGATAAATTAGAGATAAGGACTTCAATAGGTCTACAAACTCTAAAAGAACCCTATCAAGTTCAGCAAATGCCACAAGGCCAAAAACAACAGAAAATTATAAAGCATATGAAAAAACCAGACGATATGGATAACCCAAGCCCAAGCACCCAAATCAAAAGACCAGAAGAGACACAGCACCTAGAGCAGCTACTCAAAGAACTAAAGATGAACAATGAGACCATAGTACGGGATACAAAGGAAATCAAGAAGACCCTAGAAGAGCATAAAGAAGACATTGCAAGACTAAATAAAAAAATGGATGATCTTATGGAAATTAAAGAAACTGTTGACCGAATTAAAAAGATTCTGGACACTCATAGTACAAGACTAGAGGAAGTTGAACAACGAATCAGTGACCTGGAAGATGACAGAATGGAAAATGAAAGCATAAAAGAAAGAATGGGGAAAAAAATTGAAAAAATCAAATGGACCTCAGGGATATGATAGATAATATGAAACGTCCAAATATAAGACTCATTGGTGTCCCAGAAGGGGAAGAAAAGGGTAAAGGTCTAGGAAGAGTATTCAAAGAAATTGTTGGGGAAAACTTCCCAAATCTTCTAACAACATAAATACACAAATCATAAATGCTCAGCGAACTCCAAATAGAATAAATCCAAATAAACCCACTCCGAGACATATACTGATCACACTGTCAAACACAGAAGAGAAGGAGCAAGTTCTGAAAGCAGCAAGAGAAAAGCAATTCACCACATACAAAGGAAACAGCATAAGACTAAGTAGTGACTACTCAGCAGCCACCATGGAGGCGAGAAGGCAGTGGCACGATATATTTAAAATTCTGAATGAGAAAAATTTCCAGCCAAGAATACTTTATCCAGCAAAGCTCTCCTTCAAATTTGAGGGAGAGCTTAAATTTTTCACAGACAAACAAATGCTGAGAGAATTTGCTAACAAGAGACCTGCCCTACTGGAGATACTAAAGGGAGCCCTACAGACAGAGAAACAAAGACAGGACAGAGAGACTTGGAGAAAGGTTCAGTACTAAAGAGATTCGGTATGGGTACAATAAAGGATATTAATAGAGAGAGGGGAAAAATATGGCAAACATAAACCAAAGGATAAGATGGCTGATTCAAGAAATGCCTTCACGGTTATAACGTTGAATGTAAATGGATTAAACTCCCCAATTAAAAGATATAGATTCGCAGAATGGATCAAAAAAAATGAACCATCAATATGTTGCATACAAGAGACTCATCTTAGACATAGGGACACAAAGAAACTGAAAGTGAAAGGATGGAAAAAAATATTTCATGCAAGCTACAGCCAAAAGAAAGCAGGTGTAGCAATATTAATCTCAGATAAAATAGACTTCAAATGCAGGGATGTTTTGAGAGACAAAGAAGGCCACTACATACTAATAAAAGGGGCAATTCAGCAAGAAGAAATAACAATCGTAAATGTCTATGCACCCAATCAAGGTGCCACAAAATACATGAGAGAAACACTGGCAAAACTAAAGGAAGCAATTGATGTTTCCACAATAATTGTGGGAGACTTCAACACATCACTCTCTCCTATAGATAGATCAACCAGACAGAAGACCAATAAGGAAATTGAAAACCTAAACAATCTGATAAATGAATTAGATTTAACAGACATATACAGGACATTACATCCCAAGTCACCAGGATACACATACTTCTCTAGTGCTCACGGAACTTTCTCCAGAATAGATCATATGCTGGGACATAAAACAAGCCTCAATAAATTTAAAAAGATTGAAATTATTCAAAGCACATTCTCTGACCACAATGGAATACAATTAGAAGTCAATAACCATCAGAGACTTAGAAAATTCACGAATACCTGGAGGTTAAACAACACACTCCTAAACAATCAGTGGGTTAAAGAAGAAATAGCAAGAGAAATTGCTAAATATATAGAGACGAACGAAAATGAGAACACAACATACCAAAACCTATGGGATGCAGCAAAAGCAGTGCTAAGAGGGAAATTTATAGCACTAAACGCATATATTAAAAAGGAAGAAAGAGCCAAAATCAAAGAACTAACGGATCAACTGAAGAAGCTAGAAAATGAACAGCAAACCAATCCTAAACCAAGTACAAGAAAAGAAATAACAAGGATTAAAGCAGAAATAAATGACATAGAGAACAAAAAAACAATAGAGAGGTTAAATATCACCAAAAGTTGGTTCTTTGAGAAGATCAACAAGATTGACAAGCCCCTAGCTAGACTGACAAAATCAAAAAGAGAGAAGACCCATATAAACAAAATAATGAATGAAAAAGGTGACATAACTGCAGATCCTGAAGAAATTAAAAAAATTATAAGAGGATACTATGAACAACTGTATGGCAATAAACTGGACAATGTAGAAGAAATGGACAATTTCCTGGAAACATATGAACAACCTAGACTGACCAGAGAAGAAATAGAAGAACTCAACCAACCCATCACAAGCAAAGAGATCCAATCAGTCATCAAAAAATCTTCCCACAAATAAATGCCCAGGGCCAGATGGCTTCACAGGGGAATTCTACCAAACTTTCCAGAAAGAACTGACACCAATCTTACTCAAACTCTTTCAAAACATTGAAGAAAATGGAACACTACCTAACTCATTTTATGAAGCTAACATCAATCTAATACCAAAACCAGGCAAAAATGCTACAAAAAAGGAAAACTACCGGCCAATCTCCCTAATGAATATAGATGCAAAAATCCTCAACAAAATACTTGCAATTCGAATCCAAAGACACATTAAAAAAATCATACACCATGACCAAGTGGGGTTCATTCCAGGCATGCAAGGATGGTTCAACATAAGAAAAACAATCAATGTATTACAACACATTAAAAACTCGAAAGGGAAAAATCAATTGATCATCTCAATAGATGCTGAAAAAGCATTTGACAAAATCCAACATCCCTTTTTGATAAAAACACTTCAAAAGGTAGGAATTGAAGGAAACTTCCTCAACATGATAAAGAGCATATATGAAAAACCCACAGCCAGCATAGTACTCAATGGTGAGAGACTGAAAGCCTTCCCTCTAAGATCAGGAACAAGACAAGGATGCCCACTATCACCACTGTTATTCAACATTGTGCTGGAAGTGCTAGCCAGGGCAATCCGGCAAGACAAAGAAATAAAAGGCATCCAAATTGGAAAAGAAGAAGTAAAACTGTCATTGTTTGCAGACGATATGATCTTATATCTAGAAAACCCTGAGAAATCGACGATACAGCTACTAGAGCTAATAAACAAATTTAGCAAAGTAGCGGGATACAAGATTAATGCACATAAGTCAGTAATGTTTCTATATGCTAGAAATGAACAAACTGAAGAGACACTCAAGAAAAAGATACCATTTTCAATAGCAACTAAAAAAATCAAGTACCTAGGAATAAACTTAACCAAAGATGTAAAAGACCTATACAAAGAAAACTACATAACTCTACTAAAAGAAATAGAAGGGGACCTTAAAAGATGGAAAAATATTCCATGTTCATGGATAGGAAGGCTAAATGTCATTAAGATGTCAATTCTACCCAAACTCATCTACAGATTCAATGCAATCCCAATCAAAATTCCAACAACCTACTTTGCAGACTTGGAAAAGCTAGTTATCAAATTTATTTGGAAAGGGAAGATGCCTCGAATTGCTAAAGACACTCTAAAAAAGAAAAACGAAGTGGGAGGACTTACACTCCCTGACTTTGAAGCTTATTATAAAGCCACAGCTGCCAAAACAGCATGGTACTGGCACAAAGATAGACATATAGATCAATGGAATCGAATTGAGAATTCAGAGATAGACCCTCAGATCTATGGCCGACTGATCTTTGATAAGGCCCCCAAAGTCACTGAACTGAGCCATAATGGTCTTTTCAACAAATGGGGCTGGGAGAGTTGGATATCCATATCCAAAAGAATGAAAGAGGACCCCTACCTCACCCCCTACACAAAAATTAACTCAAAATGGACCAAAGATCTCAATATAAAAGAAAGTACCATAAAACTCCTAGAAGATAATGTAGGAAAACATCTTCAAGACCTTGTATTAGGCGGCCACTTCCTAGACTTTACACCAAAAGCACAAGCAACAAAAGAGAAAATAGATAAATGGGAACTCCTCAAGCTTAGAAGTTTCTGCACCTCAAAGGAATTTCTCAAAAAGGTAAAGAGGCAGCCAACTCAATGGGAAAAAATTTTTGGAAACCATGTATCTGACAAAAGACTGATATCTTGCATATACAAAGAAATCCTACAACTCAATGACAGTAGTACAGACAGCCCAATTATAAAATGGGCAAAAGATATGAAAAGACAGTTCTCTGAAGAGGAAATACAAATGGCCAAGAAACACATGAAAAAATGTTCAGCTTCACTAGCTATTAGAGAGATGCAAATTAAGACCACAATGAGATACCATCTAACACCGGTTAGAATGGCTGCCATTAAACAAACAGGAAACTACAAATGCTGGAGGGGATGTGGAGAAATTGGAACTCTTATTCACTGTTGGTGGGACTGTATAATGGTTCAGCCACTCTGGAAGTCAGTCTGGCAGTTCCTTAGAAAACTAGATATAGAGCTACCATTCGATCCGGCGATTGCACTTCTCGGTATATATCCGGAAGATCGGAAAGCAGTGACACGAACAGATATCTGCACGCCAATGTTCATAGCAGCATTATTCACAATTGCCAAGAGATGGAAACAACCCAAATGTCCTTCAACAGATGAGTGGATAAATAAAATGTGGTATATACACACGATGGAATACTACGCGTCAGTAAGAAGGAACGATCTCGTGAAACATATGATAACATGGATGAACCTTGAAGACATAATGCTGAGTGAAATAAGCCAGGCACAAAAAGAGAAATATTATATGCTACCACTAATGTGAACTTTCAAAAATGTAAAACAAATGGTTTATAATGTAGAATGTAGGGGAACTAGCAGTAGAGAGTAATTAAGGAAGGGGGAACAATAATCCAAGAAGAACAGATAAGCTTTTTAACGTTCTGGGGATGCCCAGAAATGACTATGGTCTGTTAATTTCTGATGGATATAGTAGGAACAAGTTCACAGAAAGGTTGCTATATTATGTAACTTTCTTGGGGTAAAGTAGGAACATGTTGGAAGTTAAGCAGTTATCTTAGGTTAGTTGTCTTTTTCTTACTCCCTTGTTATGGTCTCTTTGAAATGTTCTTTTATTGTATGTTTGTTTTCTTTTTAACTTTTTTTTTCATACAGTTGATTTAAAAAAGAAGGGAAAGTTAAAAAAAAAAAAGAAAGAAAGAAAAACAAGGAAAAAAAAATGATGTAGTGCCCCCTTGAGGAGCCTGTGGAGAATGCAGGGGTATTCGCCTACCCCACCTCCATGGTTGCTAACATGACCACAGACATAGGGGACTGGTGGTTTGATGGGTTGAGCCCTCTACCATAAGTTTTACCCTTGGGAAGACGGTTGCTGCAAAGGAGAGGCTAGGCCTCCCTATATTTGTGCCTAAGAGTCTCCTTCTGAATGCCTCTTTGTTGCTCAGATGTGGCCCTCTCTCTCTGGCTAAGCCAACTTGAAAGGTGAAATCACTGCCCTCCCCCCTACGTGGGATCAGACACCCAGGGGAGTGAATCTCCCTGGCAACGTGGAATATGACTCCCGGGGAGGAATGTAGACCCGGCATCGTGGGACGGAGAACATCTTCTTGACCAAAAGGGGGATGTGAAAGGAAATGAAATAAGCTTCAGTGGCAGAGAGATTCCAAAACGAGCCGAGAGGTCACTCTGGTGGGCACTCTTACGCACACTTTAGACAACCCTTTTTAGGTTCTAAAGAATTGGGGTAGCTGGTGGTGGATACCTGAAACTATCAAACTACAACCCAGAACCCATGAATCTCGAAGACAGATGTATAAAAATGTAGCTTATGAGGGGTGACAATGGGATTGGGAAAGCCATAAGGACCACACTCCACTTTGTCTAGTTTATGGATGGATGAGTAGAAAAGTAGGGGAAGGAAACAAACAGACAAAGGTACCCAGTGTTCTTTTTTACTTCAATTGCTCTTTTTCACTCTAATTATTATTCTTGTTATTTTTGTGTGTGTGCTAATGAAGGTGTCAGGGATTGATTTAGGTGATGAATGTACAACTATGTAATGTTACTGTAAACAATCGAAAGTACGATTTGTTTTGTATGACTGCGTGGTATGTGAATATATCTCAATAAAATGATTAAAAAAAAAAAAAAACAATATGTGCTAAGAAGCTCAGGTTGACCATCCCTAGGGCAGGTCGGCCCCAATTGGCCCTCAGGCAGCATATTGGATGTCAGATTCTACTTCACTTTGGCTCTGCCCACGAGCTGCTTTCACTGGTTCCATGGGGGTAAACCAGGAGGAAAAGGCCTAAGGATCCACCCACCTTCATATGAGGACACTGGGTGTTCTGGCTTCTGGTCCACCTCCATCTGGATGATGCCCCTCTCATCTCTCTGGGCCTATTTCCTTCTCCTTCCCTCTGAGACTTGGAGTTAGCAAGTAGGGAAAAGAAAGAGACTGGAAGGAAAGGCCAAAGTTAGGGTTTGGATGGGCTTTCTTGAGGGTAGAATCCTGGCACTCAGCACTGTAACTGGCATAAATATGTACTCAATAAATACTTGTCGAATAAATGAACTTGGATTAGGGAGCCTGTTCCAAAAGAGTAGCTATTGAAGCCTGCCACAGTCCCTGAATTTCCACCATTAATGGTCTATCCTTGGGGTTGAAACATTGTGTCTTCAGGGGGCCCTTTGAAATGCAAACATTTTACCATGGAAAAGAAAGCAGCATTTGGTCACCCCACCAACCTGCCCTAGTGTGTGTTCATTGACCACTGAGCACCTACAAAGGACCAGACACTGTGTTAATTAGGCACAGAGTAAAGGCACAGTGGAACTCACAGCTCCATGTTGGAAATGCCCACACCACAGTGTCAGCCTGACTGAAGACAGAGTAAGGTTTACAGCTTCATTTGAAAGATTCCAGTGCTAATTCATTCAGCATTTATTTCTTGACTATATAATAGGCGTCAAGTACTGTTCTAGATGCTGGAGGTACACCAGAGATCAAACCAGTCAAAAATCCCTGCTCTCACAGGGCAGGGTGAAGTCAGATCAAGCTCCTGCAAAGTTCATTAACCTTCAGCAGTGCAGGTACCCCCAGTGCAGGTCCCACCTAACTTGGAGAAAGCCCTGTGTGTTTTGCTGGAAGGAAGGGAACGAGATCTCTGGAAGGCGCAGGTAGAAACCCTGAATCCAACCTGGGAGAGTCATTGGGGCCAGGGACAACTTTTGGGGACCTGGTTCTTCCCTTGTGCCCTGGGTTCTCCTGGTGCAGGAGGGTATAGGATGCTATGAGGTGCCCCAGAACCTTTCTCCATCCATAGCCTCCTTTAGTGCAACTTAAGTCCACTCTATCACTCCCAAGACCTTTGAAGGCTTGTCAGAAAGCTGTGCATGCCGGGTTTCCTGGATAGAGCCTGGGGCTAGGAGGCTAGAGAAACTTAGGAGTACCCAGCTATTTGACTGGGCAGGGGAATAGATGAGGCCTTTTACCAAAGAATCAATAATCGTTGTTGGAATGGGCATCTGGTCCAGAAAGAAATCTGAGTTTAAGGTGGCCTTGATATTTTCTTTGGAGTCCATGCCTGCTGGTCACTGGCCTGGGGAATGGAGAGCTCAGTCCCCAGTTGTAAGTGACCTTGGATCCAGGAGTTACACTTATTTTTTTATCTCAGGGACCACTGGTTAGGCCTGGCAGAACATCTATCACCTCTCACTACTCCACCCTTGGTCTGTGGACCAGGATTGTATATTGTGTCTCTAGCAATTGGATGTGTTACACAGAACCTGCTCTCACCTACTCCCCACAACAGGCAACACTGGACACTGGTGAGCTGGCTGACTAGAAATTTGCCATGTAGTTCTCTCTTAAATCAAATTCATTCTTGAGGATTGCTTTTCCACTCAAGCCAGCCCGCCTGGGCCCTACAGAATACCCATTGCCCAGATAAGCCCCATGCCCAGCCCTGCTCTTGCCTCTGAGTCTGCTCTGTCTTTTTAGGCCACAGCTTTCATAATCACATCTGCTCACTGGCCCCACAACCCTTTTAGGATCTTTCTGGCCTAGAGTGGCTGTGAGTGGCTTCCTTCCTACTGAGGGTGGGGTGGAAATGAGGAAAGTCAAGAAAGGAACTAACTGAGACCAGTTCGCATAGCAGTTTTCTGGCAGTCACCCATTGTGCTTGGAGGAATCAGGACAACGCAAGCTGAGGGCCTGGCAAGGCCCACCTTTGGAAGCCGACTTCATCTCGGATGTTTGAAAACTTCCTGGCTCCATTGTCCCTGTAACTCTGTGACGCTTTCCTGGAGGCTCTCCAAGCTGAAGGCAGCAGTCAGGGGGAAAAGCAGGTTGGAGACCATGCCTCTGGCCACTCCCCATCTCGGAGCTAGGCCACCTGGGTTTGGCAGCTCCGACACGCTGCTTCCCTCTTGCTGAGACTTGTCTCCTCACAGGATGTTGGACAATAGTAATCTCATCCAACTGCTCCCAGACACCTTCCTGGGGCTGAATTCCTTGTACTTTCTGTAAGTTCTTGATCCTGTTCTCCCTGCTCCCCACATTTGCTCTAGACAGAGAGCAAAGAATCTGGTGTCTGTGTATGTGTGTATGTGTGTGAATTTGTGTGTACACACATGGGCATTGCACATATTATACAACCTGCCAGCGGGCCTGTGTGTGCATGCATAAGCCTGCCTGCACATGGGAGAGGGTCAGGGGTATCTGCTCAGAGAACAGGGAACTAGTGTGGAGGGCAGACCCTGGTTCAGCTCCCTGGAACCACGTCTCTACTTCCACCAGTTGGGATTTGATGACAAGCTGAGTGATGAAGAGTTGATCTTGTTCAGGGTCACATAGTTCAGAAGTGACAGAGCTAAGACAAGATCTCCATGGCTCCCGATTCTCAGAGCTGTTTTTTTCCCACTAACCTAGAACAGAGTGAAGACTCTTTGTCCTGCCAGTCTCAGGCAGTATTCATGAGACCTAGATAAGCCAACAGACAAAGCAATGTTTCATGTGTTGTAAAGGGTTGTTTGGCTCTGAGGGATGATTCTTAGGCATTATATCTGCCTGGTATGTCCAGCAGAGTGCTGAGCTCCTGGAGGGACTCAGTCCTGTCTGCTTACTTGCCTCCTTCTAGTTACGTATTGAACAATTCTCAGGCTGCATGCCTTCTCCATTTATCTGCATCCAGATGCCCAAGCTGAACTGGCTGCCTCTTGAGTGCTCTGGGCATAGGGCTGGGGGTTACAGGAGCTGGTTCCTTATAACCCTTCTTCACTTCTCCCTTTATCTTCTCACTCTTCATCTCCTGGCTTTATGGACTTTGGTCCCATGGACCTTGGCCAGTTAATCCCAGTTGCAGCTGCAAGAATTTTGGTTAGACCAGGGTTTCATGACCTTGGCACTCTTGACATTTCGGGTCGGATAATTCTTTGTTGAGGGGGGTTGTCCTGTGTGTTGCAGGATGGTGAACAGGATCCTTGCCCTCTACCTGCTAGATGCCAGTAGAAACTCCAACCCCAGTTGTTACAACCAAATATATTTCCAGACATAGCCAAATGTTCCCTGGGGAGCAAAATCATTCTCAGTTGAGAACCACTGGGTTAGACTAAGGCAAATGCTTCACATTCTTGGGAATGCTGAGGTACAAGTGATGGGCCCGGCCAGCTCTAAAGCTCTCAGTACTTCTCTGAGACCCTTTTCCTGCCGGCCTCGTTTGCCTGCTTGGCCACAAGACCTTAATTTCAGGGGCCTACACTTGGTGGCTAGGCCTGGGCACACCCATCCACACAAGTCCTGAGGACCCAGGAAATGGATGACAATGAGAGTTGGTAGGGAGAAAGGGGGACAAAGGCTGGAGGAGGATACCAGGACTTGCCTATGTGTTTTCAGCTTGATTGTATGCATTGGAAATGCCAAGACATATGCCAATGTATCTCTTTCTTTTTGGAGCCCCAGCTTGGATTTTTTAAAGGCCTTGCTGTCCTGCTAGGTGCTCATCCCAAGGCTGACCTCACAGCTCCTGGCTTTCTCCTCTCAAGGCTCTTTGCCATCACCATAAGCCAAATTCCTCTGGGGGTATTGAGCCTAGGCTTGTCCCTGGGCTCCATCCTCAACTCTGATGCCCACGTACACCTGGAATGCTACGATGTCAGTGGCCTGAGCTCTGCCACATTTCAGGACTGTGAGGCCTTCATTATGCTGGAATTAACCCCATTCTCACTGCCCTTGCCCACACTGCCCACTGCTACCCTGCTTTACCACCCCTTAGGCACACTCACTTTTTCAAGCCTATGGCATGTGTGGCAAGAGTAGCCAAGGTTTTGAGTTTGTTCCTCCAGAGGCTCTCAAAGGAACCTTGGTAAGGCAGAACCACAGGGAGAACCACAGCCCAAATTCCTCATTTGCAGTTTGGTACACTGAGGCCAAGAGAAGGGGAGTGGATTTGACCGGGGTTACCCAGTGACCCAAGGGCTCAGCTGGGTCTAGAACTGAGGTTTTGGGCTTCCTGTTCCTCCCTTTTGCCCTCTCTCACCAGGAGTCTTAGCAATAATCTTTTCTCTGGGTTTCCTGCTTCTAGACCCTCCTCTTCTATTCTACCAGCCACATGCTGCCAAGTTTATCTTCCTTAAACATAGCTTTAGTCATGCCACTCCTCTGCTCAAAAGCCTTCAATGGCTCCTTATCACCTAGGCTCTAGGGATTTAAATCCAAAGTCTCCCTCTGGCATGTAGGGACAGCTCTCTGCTCCACCTCCATCCTCTTTTACTCCCTGTCCTCACTATGTTTACGCCAACCCAGTTCCTTAAGTTCCCCAGATGGAATCTGTGCTCTCCCAACCCTAGCTCGTTCTCTTCTCTCCTCTAAGACACCCCCCACCACACACACACACACACACACACACACACACACACACACACACCAGCCTTCCAATACTGCCCGTCTTCTGCAATTGTACTCACTCTTCTGACCTTCTCTCAAATAACACTTTAAAAGGATGCCTCCTCTGCAATCATTAGGATGAAATCTGGCCCTCCTTTAAAACTCTGACACTTGGTACATCCCCTATGTTTCCTCTCCCATTCTAATGCTCTCTGAATCCCAGTTTCCCTGGCCTATAAAATGGGACTCTAAACCCTTGGCTCATAGGACTACCGTGTAATTCAGATTAAAGGAGCCTATGTAGCATGAAGGTGTTTGACAGTGGTCTGTCCTTACTTTCCTCACCCTACCAGCCCCAGTGGCTGAGTCCTCAGCTGGTGAGGTTCCTAACTCTTTGATGCTGTCCCGACCTCCCATCCTGTGGATGGGCTGGGGGCGGAGTGAGTCTCCCTAGGTGCTGTACCTCTAACTTACAGCAGTAAATTTGCCACTTGGATATAAACAATCAACTACACAGCCAGGGTCCAGACTTGGCCCAGGAGAGAGCCAATGGTGTGAGAAATCCAGTGTTTGGGGTTTAGGCCAGTTTCTACTCCTCCCCACCTGCCCCCATGAGCTGGTCTCCAGAGTAGGAACTCAGCCTTGCAGTTTTCTGGGCAATTTGGATCTTTGCATGTCTTCTCTAAACTGCAGTTCAAACTCCAGTTCTCACGGCGGTAGCTCCCTGCCTCCAAGGAAGATGCTGCCGATAAGTGGGTGCTTTAGTGATCTTCAGAATGAGAAAGTTCTTCCTAATGTCCAGCCCCAATCTCTCCAGCTGTTCCCTAAACATACTTCCTCTGACTCTTGGACATGGAAAACCACTGCTCACTGCTCTCTGGATGAAGACTAGGCTCCGTTAGTGGCTGCTCCTTCTGTGACTACACTTCATTTTCAGCCCCCTTTACTCTACTGAGCTTACCAACTGGTTCTATCACCTCCACCCACCCACCCAACCCCAGCCTTTCTTTGGTCTTTAGAGTCTAACTGACCAAGCTTCAAATCCAGTTTCCATCATTTGCTAGCTCTGAAGCCTTGGGTGGATCGTTTCACCTGTTTGGGTTTCAGTTTCTCTCATCTGTAATATGGGGCTATTAATAATAAGGTTGTTGTGAAAAGTAAATGAGCTAATGCCCCTGGCATAATGAGCACACAATAAACATTAGAAAAGGGACTGGCATGTAAAGCATGCAACCCAGTGCTTGGCAGATAGTAGACACTAAATAAATATTAGCTACAATTATGCTGATACCACCTGAGGGTCTTTGGGAAGTAAATCAAGTATATTTAATGGAGCCAGTGCAGAGACTGACCTGGCTGTCAAGATGGGTAAGACCATGAGAAAAGGGGCTCCTGCCTCACTTACCCCTCCCCACCACCTCACTAAATGATCTTTTCCCCACTCACTCCAACACATCAGAGTCACACAAACCTGATTTGTTTAAATATAGCATCACCACCAACTAGCTGAATATCACCTTGGGCAAGTTCCTTGCCTTACCTCTTCCAGCCTCAGTTTCTGCACCTATAAAATGTGAATAAAAATGGTACCCACCTGCAGAGTTTTGTAAGCATCTCATGAGAATACAGGTGGGCAAGCTGTGTCAACCACGCTGGAGAGGGATGAGTTATTATTTCTGTGGTTCCTCCTCCTTGCCCTGGGCCCTGGGCCCTGGGCCTTGCCTCCCTTCTCAGCATCCTATCCTCTTACCTCCCATCTCACTCTACCCCCAACTCCACCCTCCATTTTCCATCTCCTCTGCTTCCCCTCCTCATAAAGCTACCACAGGCCAGAACATAACCACTTCTTAGGCCTACACAAGCAGCGTTTGTTTATGATGACAATTTTCTGTGACAGGCACATTGTGGCCCACTCCATGAACAAGCTGGAGTGACTGATCCAGCAGCTCCTCACACCCTATCCCCACTTCATCCCCTAACACTCCCCCAAACTCTGGATTTAAAGGAGACTGGCTTCAGGCTGGCCCTAGCTCTTTCCCCTCCCTTCAGATGTGAGGAAGCTGGCTGTCCTGGACTCTCCCCTGAACCTCCCAAGGCCTCACTTGATGTCTTTCAAGTCAGGAGCCCTGTGGCATAAATTGCCCACATTTGACAGTAAGGGGCTTGCCCAAGATCATAGGAGTCAGAGGCCCTGACCGGAAGCTGCTTTTCCTTTGGACTAGGAAGTGTGACCAGGGTTGGGTGTGGGAATAAGAAGGGGTATCTACATTCTAACAAGGGTGGCAGGAAGTGCTGAGGCACACATCCTGGCTGGCTGCACCCCAAGTGTAACAACAGGCTTCCCGCTGTCGAAGCTTCGGTATATCTCTCCCCCTGAGCAGCACTGTTTTTACTTTTTGACTGGCTCTGTGCTGGCCTCTGCCAGGGCCAACTTGTCTGAGGCACAGTAGGCCCAGCACCCAGGGCCCACAATTCTCTTAGGGGCCCACAAAAATATTTTTATTTTAATTTCTTTTACCATCAGAAGAAAAACATGACTATAATAATAATAATGAATGTATGCCAATGAATCCAACTTAGATTATATTCATCTTTATACCAATGCAGAAAAAAATAAAATTTTTAATATTGTTTATGGAGGAAGGGGCCCATAGAAGCAAAAGTAGCTAAAGCCATGAAAATCCATAAGACAGCCCTTGTCTCTGCTCAATGCCAGGCCCTCCCCATCAGCGCTGAAAGACCAGCTGTCTTAGAGGTGCTGTGTCAGCCCGGGACCACCCTGGGACTCTTCCTGACTGGGACCAGAATTCTGGAGACAGGACAGGGAAAGTCAACTCCCATCTAGCAGTGGGGGTGGGGTGGGGGCAGAAAACGTCAGCCTCTATGGACAACTGCACATGGTAGCAGCCCTGCCCTTCTTCCCTTCCTCCTGGTCTCACTTCTCTTCAGCCAGCTTTCCTCAAACACCCTCAGTCAAATGAAATTCCTTCTTTGTTCAACACTCTCACACATACCACATTCTACATGCCTCCCCCTCTCAGTCCCCTCCCCACTATTGCCCCCCTCCATTCTTGAAGCCATTAGCAGGACACGGGCATCTCCTCTCTCTTTGCATTGGGCCGCAGTGGAAAGAAAACAGATTTGGGAGTCTGGGTTGAAGTCCTGGCTCGGCTGTTTACTTGATGCATAGCCTGGGAAAATGGGGATGCTAACACCTCACAGGGTGTTTTTGAAATTGAAAGGACCTCCTGTGTGGGAAAGCACATGACATCGTCCTGGTACACAGAAGGCACTCAGTATCCATGCATGCCACCCTTGGGCAGCCGAAGGGTTTTGTACCATCCTCACCTGCCCTTCCCCAGGTTCTTTCCAGCTCCAGGGTCCTGTCTCATCTCCACAGGCCCATCTCATGTACTCTCATGTGTCCCTGCACCTACACCCAAATATTTAACTGCATTCAGCACACACTCTCTGAGCTCCCTGAGCACCGACTCTTCAAGACCCCCCTCTGTGCCAGGCATGGAAACCACAGAGATGGCTCTCACCTGGACACTGACATCACAGCCTAGGTGAGGAATCTGGCTTGTACATTTGAGGATAGTTTATGTGACAAGTGTCCACTCAAAAAGTGCTTCAGGAGCTCAGGGGTGGATTGATTAGGGAAGGCCCCACAGTTAAGAAATGGCAGAGCTGGGACTCAAACCTGGCCCTTGGAGTCCAAGACCAGTACTACCTCCACTCCTGGCAGAGGGAATGAAAGGATCATACTCAGGACAAGACTGGAGAGGGCATGTGAAGGGAAGGAGAAGTTTTGCAGACAGGCTAAGGCCACATTGTGGGATTCTGAATACAACAGTTTAGTAGCTTATTAGGGGTGTGTGTGTGTGTGTGTGTGTGTGTGTGTGTGTGTGAGTGAGCAGTGACAGTTTTTAAGCCAGAGAAACCTATGATGACACTTGGCTTTAGAAAGATTCAACTGGCACCCAGTATAGGTGGAAATGGGCAGAAGTGAGAAAGAAGGTGAGAGACTCTCCCTACTATCCAGGTGGGAGGGAATGAAATATGAACTGGGATGCCTCAGGCACTGGGGGTAAAGAATGTATACAAGGTCCCTGTAGAGGTAGATTAGGATTTGTCCTCAGAGAAGCCCTCCCTGACTCCCCAGATCGAAGTAACCACCCAGTCACTGCCACCTCACCCTGCTTTAGTGCCTTCATGGCCCTAGTGTCTAGCTGGTTAGCTTGTGTGTGTATTTGTTTATTGTCCACTGCCCTCCACTCACCAATCTACTAGAAGTGTGCTGCAGGATGGTAGGAACCTTGCCCTGTTGTGTGTACTGCCATCTTCTCAGTGCCTCAGCAGAGCTTGGCATGTAGCAGACATTCAACAACCACTCGCTGAAAATGGAGGAATGGATGAATAGATGGATGGATGAACTGGTTGTGGGGGGAGGCGAGAGGGAGAGAAGGATTGTGGCTTATTTGTGGGGGTCTGAGCTGGGCAGCAAAGAAGATAACAATGCCACTAACAGAGACCGAGAAGGCAGCAGGGAATCAGATTGTGTGAGGGAGGATGATAAGTTTGACTTGGCCCTATCAAATTTGATATGCAGGTGGGGCCTCCAGGTAGAAATGTCCATTCTTGCAGTTGGAAACACTGGTCTGAGTTCAGGGAAGAGATGAGGACTCTGGATAGTGATGTGGGGGCATCTGCACAGAGGGGTAAACTGAAACAATGTAGGTTGGTGAGGCCTCTCAGGAGGAGGATGAGGCAGGGAGGAAAGTGATAAAGAAGAATCCTGAGGTAAGCCTGAGGTTGGGGTGGGACAGGGGAGTAGAGGGGTGGGAGGAGCAAGGAAAGAAGGCCAAGATGCTGTGGTCAAAGGAGTGGGAAGAGGTCTAGGAGACCACATGGAGGAAGGAGGGGTTCAAGGAGGAAGGGGAATGCAAACCAACCAGTAGATTTGACTGCAAAGAGGTCACTAGGGTGTTTTGAGGCTGGCAAGGAGGTGAGTCTGTTCCAGAATGGTTGGCGCTGAGGCTGGAGGAGGGGGGGTTCTGGAAGCAAAAATGACAGGTAGGGCCTTGGATGCCAAGCAGAAGATTACATACATACCTACCCACCCAAAGTGGGATTGCACATCTCAAACCACGATTTTGTTCTGACACCCACTCTTCTGCTCCCAAATCTGCCCGCCTTATCCCTGCCCTATCCATGAAACCTGATCACATTTCTTGAAAGATGGACCCATAAGGCCAGAGACTGGATCAGAGGAGAAAAAAATAGAGCCAAGAAAGCCAATCCACTTGTAGCTGCATCCACATGTTTCGCATGAGATGTGTCAGAAGGGCACAGAGGCTTTATCCTTGCCATGGGCTCATGTAAACTGTGCTAACTTTAGCGAGACTTACTTCCTCCTGGCAGTTGAGCACTGCATCCCAGTTGCTGTGCACTGTTATGGTCCTCCTTACATCTGGCTCTCCTAGGGCCACCTACTTTGCCTTCTCAAATGGCACCTTCTCCATAATAATCATCTTATTAAAATTACAGCCACCACTCCCCTGCCCCAGCACTCCCTGCACCCCCCCCCCCAAAAGTACTTTTCATCTTCAAACATATGGTATCATTTGTTTATTATGTTTGTTCCTCCCTCTAGAATGCCAGCTCCAGGAAGGCAGGGATTTTTGTCTGTTTTGTTCACCACTCTATCCCCAGTGCCTAGCACGTAATAAATGCTCAGTAAATGTTTGTTGAATAAATGACTGGCCTAATGGAAAGGGCACACACTTAGATCCCAAGGGACATAGGTTCCATCCCGGCACTGCCCCTTCTCTCCTAGTGACCTTGATTAAACAAGTATCTGTAACTGTTAGTTCCTCCTTGTCTTCATTTGTATAATCAACTTGGACAGAAGTTCTCCCATCCCAGGAAATCGTCATTGGTGGCACATGATCTGCTGGCCCCAACATCTATGGAAAATCACTGCTACAGCAAGCCACACAAGAGTATATTTCTTAGGAGGACTGGGGCAGAAAAAACATCAGGAGCCACTGAGTGAGAAGACATAACATTTCCCTCCAGCCTTGTTATTTGGCTTATGGTTGTGGGACACAATTTAAAGTTTGTCAGCCCTAGAGTGACAGGCAAAGGCAGTATCCCAGGAAGACTAAGATTGACCTAGCAGCAGAAAGTAGAGAGACTCGATGCAGGGACTGTTTAACATGTGGCAAGGGCTTGGGCCAGAGTTCCTGAAGGCACCAGAACAAGGAAGAGACAATGTGAGCTTCTGCAGAAATGAACAGGGCTTGGAGACCAGACAGGGATAAGGGAAGGATATATACCCTATAATACACATGTACATATACTCTGCTAATCTTTACCATCACCCATTCCCATTGGCACAATTAGTAGATGAGGAAATTGAAGTTCAGAGAAGGTAAGTAACTTGCCTAAGGCTGCACAGCCAATAAGGAAGTAGTAGAGCCAGCTTTCAAATCCAGTTCTGTCTGATGCTGAGGCCCTTCCATTTCCCACTGCTTCACCCTGTCTCCCTAAATATTTGAGTGGGAGGTCAGGAGAGGCCAGGAGAATGGCACTGTGAGAAATGAAAGCAAGGAAGTTGGATGGGGGGGGGGAGATTCCAGTCGAAATAGAGAGTGGGTAATTGAGAGGAGAAGGAAGAACTAGGCACAGTACTCTTCAAGTAAAGCCAGGGAAGGGGAAGATGGTGAGGAAATTACTGTTTTGTTTCATACCAACCATGTGCCTAGCAGGTACATTATCTCATTTGGTCTTCTCACAAACCCATTTTATGGGTGAGGAAACCCTGGCTCAGAGAGGAGCCATGACTTGTCCATGCTCAAAGTCACATGGTTAGGAAACAGCCAATCAAGGATTCTAACTGGGGTCTTGTTCACTACAAATTTAGAGTTCTTCTCTACTCTACTGTGCTGAAGAATTCAATCCCAGACCATACTGAAATCCAATCCTCCAATTCCTGACTGTGCTACCCTCAGTCATATCTGAGTTAGAAGATGAGTACATTCAACTCCCCTCCATTTAATGAGAACATCAAGTGGATAGAGGAAGGCACCTTTGCTGAGCTGCCTCGGACTGTGAAGCCTTCTGGCTCTGGCATGAGGGTGGTCTCCCTACCTCCCAAGCCAGGCCTGGACCCCAAATCCCTTTTCTTCATGACCTTGCTAGAGGAGGATCCTGCTACAGCAGTCAAAAGTCAGCTAAGGGCCTCCTTGCTCCCATCCCCACCCCAGGAGAAAGCCCTACCCTCTCCAGACCCTCCCATCCCAGCAGGCCTCTCTACTCTACTCCTATAGGGACCTGTCAGCCAACCGACTGGGGGAAATGCCCCCAAAGCTCTTTCATGGCTTGTGGGATTTCCAACTGCAGGTGCACAGAACCTGCCAAAGGGACTGGAAGGGGGGAGTGTCAGGGATGCTGCCTTCAGGAGATTTCTTTGCAGAAAGAAATGGAAAAAGGCATAGACAATGGGTCTCCTCTCCTGCCACATAGCCCCACACTAATTTCTCCAATTTGGGTAGGTCAGGGTCGTTGAAGTACATTTCACAGATGGGGAAACTGAGGTGGAGAGAGCTCATGAAAGAGCCAGGACTGAAATCTTCTTCTCACTCACCCTTGTGCTGTTTGCAGTGCCCTGCACCCTCACTTGTCACCCATTGCCTGCTCTCTGCTCCCAGGAGTCTCTCTGGCAACTCCCTGAAAAAGCCCTCCATGGACCAGTTTGACAGCCTCCCCCACCTAGGCTCTCTGTAAGTGTGGGTACCTCCCTCAACCCTCCTGGAGCACGGAAGGATGCTCACTAGAGGCTGAAAGGTTCCTAACACAGAGCTAGCCATAGAACAAATCTCCCCTCCCTCCACCATTTCTTCTGGAGGCCCATTTCCATGGTCCTGCAAACTAAGGAGCTGCCCCTGTGGCCTCACACTCTGCTTTTCTCCATTCCATGCACTAGAGCATGGAAGACACTGAAACCCCCAACATTCAGAACTGCAATGTTCCAGAGAATGTCTAGTCTGTCCCACATTTGAGTGCCCCTAAGAGTCATAGACTGAAGGCCCCGAAGGGGAGGGAAGGGAGGTGATGGGAGAGGGACAGACATTGGAGAGTCCTGTGATAGAGAGGAGAGGGGCAGGGGCTGGGGGAGAGATGAGGGGACAGGGAAAGAGACAAGGTCTGGGGGACCCTGTGAAGGGAAAGGGGCAATCAGTCACCAGGGGCCACTGAGAAGACATCAGGGGCAGGGGCTGGGGCTGCGAGTCCCCAGCAGCTTTCTGTCACCTTCAGCCCAGAGATCCACATAGAGCAGCAGTGCCCCCTTGTGGACTCTGCTGGGACTTCACTGTCTTCAGGCTGCCACCCTCCCATATCTCCCAGCCCACTCCCTACCGCCTCCAGCCCCAGCTCTCACGCAAGCTCTCTTTATCCCATCAGTTACATCAAGCGCTTCCAATACTGTGTGCAGCTGCAAAGACAATTCAGACAGCAAATCCTCTTTGAGAACCTACTGCTTTGCATCTGCATCTGGGTTATTGCCTCTACCACCTGCCTAGGCAACTTTTTTGTGTTGTGTGTGCACTCCTGCTTTGTCCCCGAGCACAGCTCCCATGCCATGGCCATTTAGCACCTGTGCTGTGAGTTGGGCAAGCACCAGTG
This sequence comes from Choloepus didactylus, assembly GCF_015220235.1. Lineage (NCBI taxonomy): Eukaryota > Metazoa > Chordata > Mammalia > Pilosa > Megalonychidae > Choloepus > Choloepus didactylus. The sequence continues at coordinate 71,700,165 of NC_051334.1, read as the reverse complement.
TGGGGGCAGCACCGGGAGGCCCCTGGCCTATGCAGGGCCTGGGCCTATCAGGGACAAGGATGCCTACCCACAAACCTGGCAAAGGAGGCACATCTTTTTGCAAACACAGATCTGAAGCATAGGGTGCAAACCCATGGGCTACTCGTGTTTGTGTGGTTGGTTGACTGTGGGATATTTTAAATTTTGCTAATGTGTTGCCAACATTTAAAAATGGGGAGATTTCACATGAAAATCTGAATTTCTAGATTCCCTAATAAAATCAGAAGGTACAACTGTTTTGATTTGGTCCTACATTCCCACCTATGCAGCGTGAGTAAGAATAGAATAGCTTCTGCCCCCATTAGATGAGAAACGCGCTCTCCAATGACCAGGCTCCTTATGTAGCATGCTTTAGCTCATCTGTGTTACATATATGCTGGATTAAATCTGGAATTTTCAATCCCCCCCCCCACCCCGCCACACTTTTCTTCTGGTCAAAAGGCAAAACAGGAATTGAGCCATACTCCTTGAGAGGTCAGAGGTAGCTGAAATGAACCAAATGGAAAATGCACTGCAAAATCCAAATATAGCTTTTGCAAGCATTTTAGGTCATAGTAATTGGTAGGAGTCACTTTTAGAAACTGAGACAGCATCCTATCATCATATAGTTTGGAGACGAAAACAAACACATGTAAACACAAAGTTAAAGTTTGACACTCCTGTAGTCTGCCAGGAAGGGAATGGGCAGACTTATTAAAGTGAAACCCAAGCCATCAAGGCCTGATCAGAAGAAGCCCTTGGAAGGAGTCTTCAAGTGGGGAGAAAGTTAAAGTCAGGAGACCCAAGGGGTGATGCAACTTGGGGGTCAGGGGCAGGAATACCAGCACAGACACTCTTCCTGTCTTCTCCTGCAGACTTTCCTCCCTGAGCTCATCTCTGCCCAAACCTGGAAGTGGGCTCTGTCCTGTGTAACAAAGGAACATGTGTGTTATCATTGTTATTATTCCTATTACTATTTCTAACAAGACAAATAGCAATAAGGTGGGTACTACTTATTAGGCACCCACCACATGCTAGAAACATGATTGACAAGTTATATTTTTATTATTAATTTAATATTATCCCCATTTGAAAGATGAAACAGGCTCAGAGAAGGATAAGTATTGCACATAGTTAGAAAGGGGCAATGCCTTTGAGCCCTTGAGTCCCTTGAGACTGAGGTGGAGTTCAAACAGCTTTTGATTTGATTTCCATGGAATGAATTTGTGTCTTCCTCCCCCTCCTCATTTTATAGATTAGAGGTTTTTGAAGTGTGGTGTCTGAACCAGCAACATAAGCCTCACCTGGGATCTTGTTAGGAATGCAAATTCTCAGGCTCCAGCCCAGACCACATGAATCAGAAACTCTGGGTGTGGGGCCCAGCAATCAATGTTTTAACAGGCCCTCTGAGTGATGCTGATATTCACTAAAATTTGAGAACCACAGGAGTAGTCCAGGCACAAGCTTTGGTCTCAGGCAGCCCATATGACCACTAGCTATATGACCACTTTAGAAGATGAAGTAAGGTCACAGAGATAGTAAATGGTGGTGCTGGGATTTGAATCCAGGCAGCTTGGTTCCAGAGCCCATGGTCTTAATTACCATCCCATCCTTTCCTGATTTGATGGCTCCCCACCTAGACTTACTGAACTCCCAGGTTGTGGCGGTTGGAACCATCTTTTTGATTCCTTAAAAGCTTAAAGAAAACCAGGTTTTTGTCCCCAGTGCCTAGAGCCCACCTCAGATAGCTAATTCTGGCTATTTCATTTAATGTCTCCTTAAGGGCTCCTTTGAATTTTACCCTTTCCCTGTAGACCCCATGTTTTACACTAGCCCATCACTCAAACAAAAACATTCATTAAGCAATCATTATTTTGTTAGCAAATTTTATAAATTTGCAGACATGGAACCACCCATGAAAATTGATCCAGGCCAACCCTTCTCCTTTTCCATTTGGGGGAAACTGAGGCTCATAGAAGAGAAGCAGCTTTCCCCCAGTCATAGAACTAATGAGTAGCTGAGGTGGGATTAGAATCTGGCTCCACCTGACTCCCAGGTTAACACTTTCTGTGCATCGCTGGGAGGCTTGGGAAGGGGCCTTATCTGACAGCTTACACTTGTGCATGCATGGGTCCAAGATCCCTCTCCATAAGCAATGGGCCAGGACAGATCTAGGAGGTTCTGTGTGGAGGCAGTGGGAATCCAGTTGTCATTGTCTCCCTGTTCTCTTCCAAGTTCTGACTTAATCATGGGCATCTTCTGTTTCTTCACAAGTTGTAGTGTGATGGGAGAGTCCAACAAGCATGTCAGTGACTGGATGGACAGTATCCAGTGTCAGGCCATGGACAGCCTGGCCACACTTTCCTCTGAACTCTCCAGCCTGTGGCTCATCTACATGACTCTGAAGAAGTACCTGCGCATCGTCTCCCCATTCAGTGTCTACCGTGTCGGCCACCAGCAGTCCTCAACACCATCACACCATGGTGCCCTTCTGTTGCCATGGCCCCTTTGACAATTACTAAGGCACCAGTGGCATTTGCTCTCCTCTCCAGTTTGATGTGTATGAGAGTTCTGCTGCCCAGGGCTACTCCACTTCCATCTTGGGTGAGGATGTGGCCTTTGATAAAGGGGAAGGTGCTGCTTTGGCTCCCTCCTTAGCACTTGGTGGGGAGCTAGTATTCAGACCCTGCTACTGATTGGCTCACAAGGCAAGGGGCTTTCTGCTCAGGAAGTATCACATTGATAGTCTGCCCTAAGCCACTTTCTAAGGCTTTTCCCCCACTGCCTGCAGCTTCATGCCATGCCCATCTCTGAATTCTTCCTGCTGACTTGTCCTGCTGAGGGCCCTGACTGCTGGCTTCTCTCCATCACTAGGTGAGGGGCACCAGCTCCTGAGGTTTCCTGGATCTCCATAGCCTGAACCCTGTCCCCTGTGTACCTCCATGCCAGGCGACCTTGGGCTTTCCCCTGCCCCTGTCTCCATACCCCTGGGCTTTGAGAAAGGAGTGCAGAGGCTGTCTGTGACTTACAACTATAAACCTCTAGGCCATCACCACCACCGTCTTTGCCTACACCAGCATGTTCTACTGAATCCACACCACTGGGGCCCAATTGCATGGTGTCCTCCCTGGTGAAGTTTCCATTGCAAAGCCTTCTGCTTCATTGTCTTCACTGATGCCATTTCCCAGCTGCCCATCTTTCTCCCGATGGGAGAGGAACCCATCAGCTCCTCTCCCATTGCAGCTGGAGAGGTGAGGGGCCTGGGCCCTCGCCGTGAAGCCTGCCTGGCAGTGAAGAGGGAGGGCAGGGGGGACTACCATTTATTGATGTTCATTTACATGCTATGTTCTGTGAAGCCACATTAACAACAGTTGTATCTTTTAACTGCTCTGAGACCTTGCCAGGCATGAAAGATTATCCAGATTTTCTGGAGGAAAAAGAAATTTGGAAAGGTTAAATACATCACTTAAGGTCACACAGACAAGAAATGATGTAATAAGATTTGAACCTGAGTCTGTCTACCATCTACCCTCCACCACTGTACTGGTTTGAATGTATTATGTCCCCCAGAAAAAGCCATATTCTTTGATGCAGTCTTGTGGGGCAGACATAATAGTGGGGATTAAGTTGGAACTTTGGATTAGGTTGTTTGCATGGAGATGTGCCCCACCCAGCTGTGGGTGGTGACTCTGGTGGGATACTCCCATGGAGGTGTGGCTCCACCCATTCAGGGTGGGACTTGATCAGTGGAGCCATATAAATGAACTGACTCAAAGAGAGGAAACTGAGTGCAGCTGTGAGTGACGTTTTGAAGAGGAGCAAGCTTGCTAGAGAGGAACGTCCTGGGAGAAAGCCATTTTGAAACCAGAACTTTGGAGCAGACGCCAGCCACGTGCCTTCCCAGCTAACAGAGGTTTTCCGGACGCCATTTGCCATCCTCCAGTGAAGGTACCTGATTACTGATGTGTTACCTTGGACACTTTATGGCCTTAAGACTGTAACTGTATAGCCAAATAAACCCCCTTTTTATAAAAGCCAATCCATCTCTGGTGTTTTGCATTCCGCAGCATTAGCAAACTAGAACAACCACTCTGGCAACAGGGCACTGGAGACTGGAAAATAGATCCAAGATTGCAGATAGATTGTCCAATTTCCATGTGGGACTCATCAACAACTTGATTTCCTTGAGGGACTGGGTCAATGGAAGCAGAAGAGGAGAGAGTATAGGCAACATGGCTGGGAATTTGAAGGTGAGTGTTTTCTGGCACTAGGGAAAGGAAGAGGCCAACTCAGAGCTGGATAGAGATACAAGTCTAAGGGCTACAAATGATCATGAGAGGGTGTTTGCAAGGTGCTGTGGGAGTGAGAGGCCTGGGAGGCCTCATCATGATAACAACCACTCCCACGTGTATAGGACAAAGCAGTCAATTCATGGACTGCAGGGTGGGGCAGGACTGGTAGCCTCTGCTTTATGCATGGGGACCCAAAGGCCCAGAGAGGCTCCTCTGCTTGGAACTACCTCTCCCAGTATCCTGGGTCTAGGTGAGCCATGCTAGGCAGCTTGTCCAGAGCCACACAGAGTCCAGAGCTAGAAGCCTGAGGACATTATCTGGCCCTTCCAAGAGCCTCCCTCACAACTCATCTCCTAGGTACTAGTAACTCCTGGGAGATAATTTCCAGACTGCCTGTTAACAGCTTGCCGAACCCTATTCTTTATACCATCGCCACAGCCTCCTTCCATGAGAACTGAGGTGGGGGGGGAGCAGTGCCTGTGGCAGAAGGCCCCCTTGCTGCCTTCCTCAAAAACTACTGGCCAGGGCATCACAGAGGTGTCCCTCAACCCCAGCACCACTTGAGCAATCTCCCACCCCACACCCACAACATGGGGAGCCTCCATTGGGTTGTCCCAGGTGCAAGGGGCTGACTGGTCCCCTGCTCCATCTCCCTCCCTTCCAGGGCCAGGCATGACCCCCAGGAAGCAGCAGTGAGGAAAAGTGTGCAGGATGACTGAATCCAGAAGGAGAAAGTGAAGAGGTGACAGAAAAGTGGGACCTGACAGGCGCTCCAATCTGTTTAGGCCTGAGTGAGTTGCAGACAGCGGAAGGGGCAGAAAACCCGAACACCTATTGAGCCTGGCTTGTGATGAGGTATTGTGGGCCTCATCTGACCTACCAGGAGGCTGAGGTTCATAGAGAAGGGCATGCCTTGCTTGCCATGGATACTGGACAACATTTAAGGAATTCAAACATAGATCTGCTTCCAAAGCCTGTACTCATGCTCTACTGCCCCTCTGAGCTTGGGAATTTTATGGTCACCTCAATAGTCACCAAGACAAAGGAAAGCTCCTTTCTTTGGGGACGTCAGACAAGGGGCTGCCTCAGGGTACTCAGATCTCTCTCAGGTTGGCTTAAGGGTGGAACAGAGCCCTGAAGCTTCCTGGGCTTAGGTCTCTACCCTTGGTTCTTCAGCTTGTGCTATGTATACAAGGGGAAAGAAGGAGAGCACAGCCTGGGTCATCTTTCCCTAGGGCTAACGTGAGGAAGTCTGAGGTCATGCTTGTAGGCTCCTCAGATTGGAGGCCCTGACGATGTCATGGGATGGGGTGGCTTCTCTCTCCACCCTGTTCCCCAGTCCCTAACCCTTCATCTCAGCAAAAAGACTGCCACACAGCCATAGTGCAACTCTAGTAGTGCTTTATTGTTCTGCTGAGGGATCATGCTGTACCCTGCTCTCAATCTCTCCCATCTCATCTAAGTGCCCTGCCCCCACCCCGAGGCTTTCCAGACCTCTGCCCTCACCCAGAGGTTATAATACACTCGTGATAGATTATATATATATATATATATATATATATACATACATATATATATTCCAACTGTACAGTATTTATAGGTACAAATAGATAGGCTTAAAAATTACAATTAGAATAGGGTGACTGGGACCCATCCCACTCCAGTTTATTCAGACAAAAGAAATTAAAGCACCCATTGGCCTTTGTATTTCCATATGAACGGCGGGAAATCCAAATTCCACAATGGACTGTGAGTGGGATAGACCATGTTTGGACCAAGCCCTGTCTGGTTAAGATGATATTAGGCCCTTCCATCTGCCTGGCTGGCTGCCTGACTTGGAGGCTAGACCTCTGTTGGAGGCAGGGGTTGTCAGCATGCTACAGCAGGCAGGAAAAGGAGAAAAAATGATATGGACATCGATACTCATTTCCTTGCCAATATCTGATTTTGCTAGGCCTGTGCCATGGGAGTGAGCCCGTTTCCTCTCCAGGCATGGCTTCTGGGTTTGGGGAAGTTGGCCCAAGGGCTGAGAGATGTCAGGCTTTGGAAGCCTGTCCATTCAGCCCCCCGGGTCCTTGGCCAGGCGTGACAGCTGACCAGGGAGCAGATTATGAGAAGGTCCGCACCTCATGTTATAGAGAGGAGGCTGCTCTTGTGCCCCTGGCATCTGAGCTTGCAGTGCATGGACAAAGGCTAGATGGGACCCCAGGGAGTGGCAGATAAAGCCTGGGTCCCCAGTCAGGGAAGAATGGATCATTGGTCTCTTGAGACCTGAGAAAGAAAGGTCTCCCTCCCCTTCTCATACCCCAAACTCCCCCAAATTGTCATGTTGCCTAACTAGGGTGCCCATCAATGTCCACTCTTTAAACCAGCCTCATAAAAATCAGCATTGTATTTACACAGAAAAAACAGCATGTGGGGGCTCGGACTGCCCCTGTGCTCTGCCCCAGTGCTCATCCACTCCAGTCCAATTTCTCTGGAAAAGCCAATTCAGGGCCAATATTGGGTCCAAAGGCAGGACGAGAGTCTCCCGTCCAACCTCAAAGGGACCCTGGCAGGGAGCTGGGACCACACCCTGGTCTCTCGTTCCTTCCCCCTGCAGGTGGGGAAGCTATGAAGGCTTTGGATGGAGTGGTGGCTTTGTGGGCAGGTGGAGGGCAGCAGCCTTCTTTCCGTTAAAATGATCCCCCTCTCTTGGGAGGGCAGAACCAAGAGGGTTGGGGGTGATGGTGGAGTGGAGACAGGACACCCAAGTTCTCTTGCACTCCCTTGGGTGTGCAGAGTTGCTTTGGGAAGTAAGGGGCGACAGGCAGCTGGAGCTACAAGTGGGGCTCTGCCTCTGTCAGCAGCATCCAGAGGCCTGCCCTGCTCTTAGTTCTCCCCTTACTCCCTTGGTGCTAGAGGGCCTGGGTGGGGCCACCCTGGGACCAGCCTGCAGCTCACAGCTTTGTCTCAGGGCCACCGGACTTCAGGGTGGGGAAGGAGTCCCGGATCTTTGCCACTTCCATGGCACACAAGTGCCCAAAGACTTTGTTGTACCAGTCAGGAGAACGGCCCCTGGGGAGGTAGAAGAGCCAGACATAAGCAATGGGCCCATCCCTGGAGCCCGCACCAGGAGGAAGGATGGACTTTCTCCCCAGCTCCCAGGGATCAAAGGGCAGGGGGGGTGGGGGTTGGGCAGAAAAGCAGTGGCTGAGGCAGGGGAGGGGGCCAGGGCTAAGAGGGTGGGGCAGGCAGTACCTGCCTGGTATGGGCCTTGTACCTGAGGTCAGCACGGCAGATGTGAGTGAGCCTAGAGCGGCCCAGGCCGCAAGGCTCCATGAGGTACTGGGATGTGAGCATCAGGGCCCGCACCCCCGACTCTGGCACGGGTTGCTGGGGATCCAGGGACTGGGAGACCAGCAGACAACCGCCGCGAGGCAGGTCCGAGCGCCACATCCTGTGGGGGCAGGGGCACACAGTCAGATCCCCGGTGCTGGTTTGCACCTCATCTCCCCAGGTCCCCCAAGCGAGCAACAAGAGCCCAGCAGGATGGCCACTCAGCCCCTCACCGCAGCACCACGAAGTCACGGCAGGGATGTGGTGCCATGCTGTCAGTGACATAGTGGTACAGCTCCACACCCGGCATCAAGGCTTCCAGCACCTGGGCCCGCAACAGGTCCTCGTCCCAAAGGGCCCGCTCCCGCAGAACACGGTGGAGCACCACAGCTGGAGGGGCTGCCACCTCCGTGGATGCTTTCCACATCCTCAGGGGGTGCCCATCCGATGCCTGGGGTTCATGGGGGTGGGGGCAGAGAAGCAGCTGTCAGGACTGGAAATTCTAACTCTGCCCACCCCACCACCCCTCCACCAGTTGAAGGCCATAGACTACAAGGCCTGAGGCTCCCCTCCCTCCAGCCCATGAAAGGGAAGGTTGCAAGGCTGTTCTGCTAACCCTATCCAGAACCAGACAGGGCCACTCCCATGGCCCCTCTCCTCTATCCCTTCTGGATGTCTGCTTCCCAGCCTGCTTAATAGCACAAATTGATGATGGGACACGCATTCTTAGAGACCTATGTGGCTCTACCATGAAATGAGCACAGTCCTTGGCATTTCTGGAAGTGGGCAGGAAGATATAAGAGGGTAATCATCTTCAGGGAACTCACAATCTAGTATGGGAAGTAAATCAGCACACAAGAAAAGCCGTCATTTATTGAGCCATTTGCATGTGCGAGTTCTCAACCACTCCTATACGGGGGTTTTTATGGTGACAATTTTAACCATGGAAAACTTCAGGCTCGCAATCTTACAATCAGAGCTGGAGAAAGAACATGGCTAGTGCCGACAGAAACCACCTCCAGTCTGGGGCATAACAGAAGGCTTGGAGTTGAGAAGGGGGATTGAAGTTTGGGCTTATAGACCGTGTAAGTATGTTACAGGCCCTGCAAGTATTAATTCCATAAGCAGAAGCACAAAGGTGGAAAAGTTCAGCTAGATTGTAGCACAGGGAGAGGTGGGAGCTGAGGCTAGAAAAGTAGGGGCATGTCTAGAGTGGGGCTTTTGGAAGGTGGTTCTGGCAGGAGGTTCCTGAGAGAGACTCCTTGGTCTAAATTGGTTCTTGATTCCTTAAGGCTGACATTCTCCAGTTATCAGGCCCAGGCACAAGACTGGTGGGATGGCTCCTTCCTGGTTCCTTCCTTTGGTTCCCTTGACCCACCCCCTTGCACCATGCCCTCTTCCAATCCCATGCCAACCATGAGTGGTGTGGCACTCACCTTCTTGCAAGCCAACTCTGTGCGCTGGGGCCCTGGCACGCTCATCCAGCCTTTGAAGCGTTCAGCAGCATCACGGAGCAGCTCCTGGATGCTCTCCTCCATGTAGAGGCTCAGGCTTATTCCAGCAGCTCGGGCCTGCCGCAGCTCAGCCAGGGCTGGGCCGGGGGGACTGAGCTCAGCTGCACTGTAGGAACCACACAGCTGCAGCACCATATCCTGGGGCACCTGGAAGGGGACAGACACATGGGGCTGGGGGCCTTGGGGAGCCAGAGAGAGTCAGGGAACCCCTCTCCCCCATGCCAGCCCTAGAACCCACAGGGTCAGTCAGGTTCATGTGAAGGGCAGTGGAGAGGCCCAGCTACTGCAGTGAGGTAGATGAGAAAGTTTGTGGGGAAGAGTTGGAAGTACAAGACTGAGGGGGATGTCAAGCTTGTCCTATCCCTGATGTGGGGTGCAAAGGTCAGGCCTGATGGTTCCCCCAGAGCTGGTAAGCAGGCACCATGGCCTGGAATTACTCACTTGGAAAAGTTTCTTGCAGTCACTGATCATGTGCAACAGGCCCTGGGTAGCAGCCATATTATCACTCAGGTCCCTAGGGCCTGGCCGGCCAACCAGGCTGCGTTTGCTCTTGATTCTGGGTGGGGGAAGAGGGTGGGGGGAGAGGGAGGCACAAGGACACAAGACAAGAGGGCTGACAGGCTAGCTTTCAGCTTTCGGGGAGCTGGCTTGACAGTCCTGACCACCAAACCACCTGCTACCTTTTGGAAGATTCTGCTCCAAAGCATCCAACCAGTCCCTGGGGCCCCTGGGGAGTCAGACCTCCCCGCTGTGGTGAGGCCTGGGAACTGCAAGGCCAGTTATCAAGGGCCAAAAGTCCTTCAGGGCCCACCCCTTCCCAGTTGGCCCTGACATGCCCTGCCTTGTTTCACCTGGGGGAGGTGCTGTCCTTCTTGGAGACATTGAGGTGGAAGATGGAGGGAGCCAGGCACACTGCCAGGTTGCCGGCTGTCATCTGGTTTTCCTCAGCTGAGGCGATGTCACTCAGGAAGTAGAGCAGGGTCTGCAGTACCTCTCGATTCTCATCAGGGAGCAGCAAGGTGGCGGCTTGCGCTGCTGCCAGCCATTGATCTTTGGGAAGGACTGCAAGGAAAGATTGGCAGAAGGACCTTCTGTATTCCCCCAGAGGCTTCCAGGGAGGCAGAAGGCACACTGGCCCCTAAGGGCAGATGATGAGTGGGAGGGAGATCTGCTCTGGGAGGTCAGAGCCCTGGACACCTGATCTCGCCCTGCTGCTAACTTGCAGTGTAGCCTTAGGTAAGTACTTTTCCTCCTTCAGGGCCTCAGTCTACCTTTCTGTGCAATGGGTATGGGGGAGTAGAATGTGGTCTCTTTTCAAGGGCCTTTCCAACTGCAGATAGTAACTGTTTCATGAGCTCAGGGGCCCAGCTACACTTGCCTACACCTGCCCTACACAAGCACTAGGATTCAGGGAGGTTGAGAATGGGCAGGCTCTTGGGGATAGGTGCAGGCAACTCACGCTGGTAGATCTGCAGGAAAGTGGTGGTGAGCTTGCTGGTGAAGATGGGCTCAGGCAGGTCCCGGAAATACTGCTTCAGCAGGTCTGCCACATCATAGGCTGACTGGCCCTCATAGCAGACATTGTCAGGGGAGGTCTCATTCATTTGGCGCAGGTTCTGGATCCTGGACTTCACCCCAGACTTGCGGAAGATGCCCACCTGGCTCATGCAAGGGACGGGGGGAAGGGAGGGGGAGATTGGTGGCAGGGAGGAGACTGCGAGGCCAGCCCTGGACTAGATGTCAGGAGTGTGGGCCACCCCAGAGACTTCCAGGCCTGGCAGGCTTCCCGCTGGGCAAGAGGGGAGAGAAATGGCAAAAACCAAACAGAAGGGATGTTATAGCTCAGAGCCAAAGAGAAAAAAGGCTTTGGTAGAGACAATATAGGAAAAGGTGGACCGAGGCGAAGGCAGGCTCCTAGAAGATGGGAACTACAAAGCCTGTCCAGAAAGAAGCTGGCACAGAACCAGGCAGAAGGTTCTGACTCTCAGGAGTGGAAGGGACTTTGGGCTCCATCCTTTCTGGGCCTTCCTTGGATAGGAAAGGTCTCTGGTGTATCTTCCCCAGCCAGGGGGAAAGCCAGAGCAGTTCCCCTCCTCAACTCCTCAGACTTGCCCCCCTCCTTAGTTCCATCTCTCCACAGGCTCCTCTGGGAAGGCTCACCTGGTCCAGGCACTGGCTGCGCAGGTAGCGCATGGCTTGCTGAATGCTCTGTGGCAATGGCTGGCCTGTGCGCTGCACATGGATGAGGGGCGGCACCCCAAACACATGCTGGCCCCGGTAATCTGGCATCTTGTTCCTTTTCATGAACTTGGGCACTGACCTGTTTGGGGTAGATAAGAGGTCAAGGGTGGGGAGGGATTGGTACAGGCCTGGGGCACAGTTTGGAGACTCTGGCTGCAGTCTTGGGTGGGTACAGGTAGGGATGGGGGTGGGCAGGATAAGAAACACACCATATCCCCAGATTCAACACTCACTGAGCATCTGCTTCAGGCAGGAGTCAAAGAGGAGTCTGGTTAAGGAGACAATTGTGTCAACAGACAGTGATAATACACGTGGCCAAGAGTAGGTCGAGGACTCAGGGAAAGAAGTATGAGGGAAGGAAACTGTACCTAGCAGATCAGGGAAGGCTTCAGAGAGGAGGTGGCAATTCAGCAAGCTCTTGAGGGACAGGTAGGTGTTGTCCAGAGGAGAAATGGAGAAAAGGCATTCCAAGTAGACGGAACAGAATGAACAGAGGCCCAGGGACAGGCGAAAGAGCAGGGCACATTCAGGGAAGGGTGACTATTCCCACGAGCCCATAAAGTGGCATCACTTGAGAGTGGCAGGATGAGAAGCCAAAAACATGGAGCAGGGCCAGAGAGTGAAAGGGTGATGATGGGAAGGAATCCAGACTTTATTTTTTGGCAATGGGGTTCCAGAGAAGGGTGACATTTTGGGACCATCTTGCTGGCAGCAGCAGGGAAGGTGGAAAGGAAAAGGTCCCACTGAAGAACCTACAGGCCCCTACCCCACATCTATCCTCACATACGGCACACATGCACACGTGCATTCCATGTGCACCCCCCACAGACATACACAAGCCTACCAGGGCCACGTTGACTTCTCAGGCCATGGCACCTCCAGCCTCCGGGTATATCACACCACTCTGCTGGCCTGAGGGCTTGACCTGCTGCCCTTTCCCTCTGGGGCCGACCCTTCCAGGGCCTTGAGATGGGGGCAGGCAGGGACCCAGAGCCTGGGTCAGCAGATTCTGCTCACCATGGCTCAGGAGCCACTCACCAGACCCAGCCCTGCTTGTGGGGCACAGTGTATTTCTCCATGAAGGCAGTGAGCCGCAGCAACGAGCCCTTGTGCAGGAGGTTGATCTGGCCTGCAAACTGGCGGTTGATCTCCAGTGACTCTGAGTTGAGGCTGGGCCGGTGAGAGTTCTGGAAGCTGTGCCAATGGAGCTTCCTGGGAAGGGGAGGAGGGGGGAGGCCAGAGGAGCAGGTTTGGGCAAACCTTAGCCCAAGGTTGTGTTCTTCTGGTCCCTTTTTCACGAACAAAAGAAAGAAAAATGCAGGAAGGTGGGAACCACTCTCAGTGCTGCTGCTGCTGGGCCCCAGGGTGAGAAAAGCTTAGTGCTTAGCTTCCAGGTCTGCCCAGCAGCCAAGAAGCTCTCAGGGAGGGTGGCACAGAGCTCAGACCCATCTAGTGCCAACAAGCAGTACCAGCCCCTACCCATTCCAGGACAACTGTGGGCGGGCTGCTCTAAGAAACCCAGAGTGGTAAATCTGGGGATCAGAGACCATCTCTTATAACATCCTCAACTTACAGATGGCGAAACCAAGAACCACAGAGGTGTCATAATTTACTCAAGGTCACAGCAGAGACAGGTCCCAAACCTAACACTAGGGATTCCCAAGTCCCATGCTCTGTCTACTTCTCTCCTGGAGGCCATCATCCCAGGATGCCCCAGAATCCTGCCCCTGAGCCTCACAACTACAAAATCTGCTTCCCTGGGGCAGAGAGAGAGAGAATGGGGTGTGGGGAGGGGGGGGGCTGGAGTGGAGAGAAAGACACACACACACACATAACAGAGACCCCTAATCCCACCTCTACCCTGGACTCCCACCTGCAGGGTCTGGTAAGTGAGGCCCCAACACCTGAGTCACGCCGTTCACGGGGTGCTGATGCCTGGATCCCAGCTGGGGACCCTGCTGCCTCAGCCTCATTCATGGAGTTTCCACTACTGTCAAGTTCACTGGAGGAGGCCACAGTGTCAGAGATGGAGTGTCCTTCTTCCACGGATAGGCTGGAGGCTGAAGTGGGTTCCCTGCCTGAATTTGCCTCCTGCTCATCGTACTGGGCTGGGGCCTGGAGCTGGGCCTCTGCCTGTGCCAGGGCCTTGGCCTTGGCGGGAGCCTGCACCTGAGCTGAGATTACTGTCTGGACTTTGGCCTGGACCTGGGCTAGAGCCTCAGCCTGGCAATTGACCTCAACTGTGGCTATTTCTACTGATGGAGTAGCCTCCTCCTCTTCTTCCTCATCTTCTTCCTCCTCCTTGTCTCCAGGCTCCAGGTCTGGGTACATGGCCTGAGACCAGAGCTCAACCTGCTGCTGCAAACCCCACACACGCTGGAGGATATCATCCAAGTGGGTGTAGCTGCCCTTACCCTCCTCCTCATCTTCGGCTTCAGCCCCAGCCAGCACGGACTCAGCTGGGTACAGCTCAGGCAAATTGTCATAAGTACTGATGTGGCTGCCCGTTGAACCACAGGAGCCCCGGTGCCCTCTGTAGCCCCAGCGCCCACCTGCTTGCCAGTCTGCCAGGCGGTGTCCATCCTCAGGACACAGACTCTCGATGGACAGGGAACGAGGGAATGTGCCCGGTTTGTGGTCCCCGGGCACATGCACAAGGCAGTCACTCCGGTGGACCTGCTGAGGATGCCGGAACATGGCCACCGGCCAGGCCTCCCAGGGCCTTTGCGTCTCGGTGCCACTACCATTGGCCGAGGTGGCTGCCCGGTTCTTGGCCCTGTAGAATCCAGCAGATAGGAAGCTTCGGCAACTGCGGAAAGATGAGGCTTTGGCAGCCTTCTCCGAGGCAGCTGGGTTAGGTTTGGACTCTGTGTGCCAACTGCCATTCTTCTCCTTCCACCTCAGAGACTCGAGATGCCTGAGGAAGCTGCGGGAACGGTGCTTCTTGGTTTTGTCCCGGGGTCCCTTCTGGCCCTGGGTCGGGCTGAGAAGGGGCCGGTCACTTGGGCTAGGGGCACAGCCCAGCAAGGGCAAGTCTGCTGGCTCGGATGCCAAGCTCACAGTGATGGCCGGCAGGGAGGTGGTGCTCAGCTCAGTGAGGACGCTCTCACAGCTGGAGGTCACTGGCAGGCCAGGGCTCGGTGGGGCCAGCAGATCAGAGGAGCCCATGCGAGACCAGCGCTTGCTTTCCCTCTGGAAGGCCCATTGACTGCTGATGGTGCACTGCTGTTCCTCCTCTGAGTCTTCATTCTGGGGAGGGTACCACAGGGTCAGGTCAGGGGAGTCTAGCCCACAAGCCTTTGCTTGTGCTCTCAGGGGACTTCGAGGTGAAAGGCCCCAGTTGGTGGTTGAGGAAATGGCCTGGGAAAGGAGACCAGGCTCTGGGAGCACCAGAGGAAGCAAGAGTTATAGATGGAGCCCAGACAGATATCAACAATCAAAGATTTTAATCTACCTTCCCCATTTTACAGACAGGGAAATCAAGACCCATAAATGAGAAGCAACATGGCCAAAGTCATAGAATGGCATGCAGAACCAGACTTAGAACCTGGGTCTCTTGACCTCCTATTCTTGGCAGCCTCCAGGATCTCTAGGATGTAGCCTTAGATTAGAACCACAAAATGTCAGAGATGAAAGGAGATTTTAGATTTTCTAACTCATCTCCTTTGCAAGGTGGGGTAACTGAAGCCCACAGAGGGGGAAAAAGCTTCCCTGGGATTCCTTAGGAGTCAATGGCAGAGTTGGGACCAAACCCTGGGGGTCTTGTGCTTCCCAGGCCAGGGCTTTGGCAACTTGGCTGCTTCACCGGGCTGCAGGCCTCTGGTAGAGGAAGCCCCAGAAGAAACCAACAAAGCCTGTCCCCAGGAAAGGATGGGGTCATTAGGTCCTCATTCCAGAACTATGTACAAAACAAAAGTCCTCTCAATTCCTGTAGTTCCAGACTGGCAGAGTGAGAAAGGCCACTGGAAGAAATGAATTCTCCCCAGATTCATGTAGAGATGGAGAAGATGAGGTTTGGAGAGGAAAGAGCTTGTGGGGGTGAGGATGGGGGTCCTGACTTCTAAGACCACATAGTCCACAATATTTCCACTGCATTATTCTGTGTCTGCCCCCTATTCAAGGAATTTTAGCCTTCACCAAGCAAGTAGTGGAGGCAGAAGGATTTCCCTGAGGAAGGGGCCATCGCTAGTTCATGTTACCAAGTGGAAGAGGCGGGCTGATAAGGGTGGGTGAGTCCATGTGTCAGGGTACTTGCTCTCACATGTAAACCTCTAGATTGGACTCCCCAAAGCCCAGCAGCCATATGGAGCCCCTTACACCCCCAACCCCAGGCTGGAGCAAGGCACTGCTCTGGATACCTCAGCCTCCCTGTGTACTGGAGGTTGTCTTGCAAGTGGCTAATGTATGTCCTGGGTTCCTTATGGCATCACAAGACCACAGACCTCACCCCTGCCATGACTTACCTGCTTGCACTGAAAATGCACCTCCAGTTTCATCGAGGCACAATTGTTCAAGGTCATCAGCCTCCTGCAGTGAAATGAAGCAGTATTCACCCAAGGGTCCCAACCCCCAAAGCCTGGCACAGCCTACTGAGATACCCCAAAGATGCAAAAATCTAGCTAGTGCTTCACATGCCCAAGCCATCAAAACTTATCCCTATCCTCAGTGTTCATGAAAGTTTAAAAGCCAAGCAAGATGCTGGGAAGATTATGGGCTCTATCCTCAAAGAACTAATAGATGGGGAAACAAACCACTACAAAGATGGAACAGGACTGAGAAAAGTAGAGAGAAGGCATGACAGACACATAGAAGGTAAGTCAAGGAGTCTCCATGAAGGGAGTGGAGGTGCCATCAGAGAAGGCTTCCTTGGAGGACAGAAATGGGATTTTGAGGGCTAGAAAAGCTGGGATCCCTCTTCCAGTCTTGGCCCAGAGCCTGTGACAAGGTATGGAAGGAAGTGGTCAGTCAACTGACCAGTGGGGGTGTGAAGGGTGGGATTGAGGTTGACAGGGTAGGTCAAAGCCATATTGCAAAGGGCCTTGGGGGTCATGTTAAAGCTTTGGATAATTCTCTGCAAGCAGTGGGGAGTCAGTGACAAATTTCAAGCTGAAGAGCTTTAAAAAGCTGACTCTGGTGGCTCTGTAAAGAGAATGGATGGTGTGGAGGAAGCAGATTTAGGGTAGGAAGGCCTGTCAGGAGGCCACTGCAATAGATCCAAGGAGAAGTCGTGGTTTGGCCTCAAATAAGGACTGAAGTGCCGTGAGGAGAGAGGGGCTAAATCGGAGGAATTAGGGGAGGGGGGGATAACTTAAGGGAGCAAAGAATCAAAGCCAGATTTTGGCTTTCTAGCTACAGTGACTGGGTTGGTGAGGGTGTCACAGACACAGAAAACAGAATAAGCAAGGTGAGTGCAGAAGACGAGAGCATGGCTTTGTCTGCACTGGGCTTCTCCCCTGTTACAGGGCACAAGGAATTGTTTTTTTTTTCCACGAGGAAGCCCCAAGCCAGGCCCCTGGCTTCCTGAACCTGGCTCTCAGCACCCCTACCTGCTCAAGGCCCCCAGAGAGTCCTCGTCCAGAAAATCGTGGTCCTTCTTCACAGAGCCAATATCCAGGGGAAATGAACCTTCTGCACGGCAGAGAGAAGCAAAGATGAGTCCAGGGTGGTCGGTCAGAAATTCAGCCCCAAGAGCCCTGGAGCTGAAAGGGAAAGGCCAGGAAAGGAGGGAAGTGGGAAGGCAAGAGCCAAAGCAAAAGGACAACGGCCCAGAGCAAAGTAGGGGGATCCAGAGAGCTCACAGTTGGAAGTCTGAGGAAAGGTCAGAGAGAGGCCAGGAGGGTTGAGCTGGATGAGAGGAACCTATGATTCAGTAAGGCAGGTCCATGAGGGGACAGCAGGCCTGATGCCCTGGGTGGCTGCCAAGAGCCAACCTGGGCTCCCCCAGCCCCCTTCAAATCCTGGACTGCTCAGCCAGGGAACCTCTTCCCTGGCCCAAGGTGGAGAGGTGTGAGAGGGAGGGAGGACAGATGGGATGGTGAGTAGCCAAACAATACCTCACTTCCCCTTATTGTCCAGAGCAGTGAGAGCCCGCTCCCTGGGATTTAGGGAGGGGAGAGGAGTGCGGAAGGAACAGAGAGGAGGGGGAAAGAAAATCTGAGACGTCCCACACCTCTCTGCCTTACTGGTAAAACAAGCCCATTTATTCACTGACAAGTTCAACTAATATTTATTGAGCATCTACTGTGTGCCAGGCACTGGGCAAGACACTGGGGATACAGCCCTGAACAAGATCAAACTGATAAAATGATCACTGCCTTCATGGAATTCAGATTCTCATGGGGGAGATGGAAAATAAGCAAAACCCTAAACATAAGATAATGCAGTTACATAAACATTATGAAGGAAATGAGCCAGGGTGATGGGGTAAAGACAGGCTGGTGGGGGCAGGGGCTCCTGGTAGAGAAGGGAGTTGGGGAAGACCTTTCTGAGGAGGGGTCTTCTGAGCTGAGTCCTGAAGGATGAGAAAGAGCCTGGGAAGAGAGTTCCATGCAGGGGTAACATCAAGGCTCTGAGGAGGGAGAGAGCTTGGTGTGGACAAGTGGTAGAAAGGAGTCTGGAATGTCATGAGCAAAGGGGAGAGTAGTAAATTGAAGTTGGACAATGCAGAGTCTCATCCTCAGCCAGAGCACAGCATTGGGGTTTATTCTGTTCTGAGATTGCTGGAAGCCATTGCAGGGTTTGGAGTAGAAGAGTGACAGAGGAGGAGTGATCCCTCTAGCCGCTGTGTAAAAAACAGATGATAGGAGGGCAAAAGCGGAAGCAGGGATGCCAGGAAGGAAACTAGCGCACTAGTCCCCACAAGCAACAAGGGTAGCTCAGACAAGGGTGCTGCAGTGGGAGGTGGGGAGAAGTGGAGCAATTCCAGCTACCATTTTGGAGGGAGAGAGGCTCAGCAGAGGAGTTAGATATATGGGGATGAGGGGAGAAAAGGGTGGTATTAAGAATGATTCCTGGATGTGGGGCTTGAGCAAGTGGGTGAGTGGTGGTGCCATCTGCTGGAATGGGGAACGCAAGGTGGGATGCGTTTACATGGCAGACATCATCAGGAGTTTGGTTTTAAACATGTTAAATCTGAGATGCCCATTAGACATTTGAGAAGAGAGATTGTGTTAGCAGTTGAATATATGAATCCAGAGCTTGGGGATGAGGTCTAGACAGAGAGACATTTGGAAGTCAGCAGAGAGACATTTGGAAGTCAGCAGAATATACACAGTACTTAGATGAAGATTATGTGGGAAAGAAACATTGAAAGAGTAGAGGGCCCTGGATGGAGCCCTGGGACAACTCCCTCCCCACCCCAACATTTAGACAGCTGTTAGAGGAAGCAGAGTCAGCTAAGGAGACTGAGAAGCAGCAGCTAGAGGGGCAGTCAGTAGTGGTCAGGAGAGGCATGTGTTCCAGAAGCCAAAGGAAGGAGTGGCCAACTGCACTGAACGCTGCTGAGAGATCGAGCTACATGAGGCCTGAGAAGTGAGCGCTGAATTTGACCACATGGAAGACCATGATTGAGTTTGATGAGGATGGTTTTGTCGCAGAGGTGGGGGTGAAACCAGTGTACAGTGGGGTGTGGGAAGAAGAGGGGAAGGGGAAACAGCAAGGATGAACAACTTGAAAGGAAATCAGAAAAATGAAGGAAAACAGAGAAATGAGGTCATCACTGTGAGGAAAGCAGGGCCAGGGCCAAGGCAGTGGCTTTGGTCAAGAGAAGGTACTTTAAAACATGGGAAACATTGGAGCTTGCAGGAGCTGATGAGAGCCATCCAGTAGAGAAATGATGATGTAGGAGAGAGTGTTTATAACTGCTGGAGCAAAGTCCCTGAGAATTTTTTAGCAGAACCAGGACACACAGATTCTTGCATGGCAGGAGAAAGGATCTGATGCGCCCCATTCTACAGGTGAGAAACAAGGCTAAAGAAAGTTTGGGGTTGGGGGGAGAACAACTGAGTGGCTTGCCTTCAAAAAGCTGAGCATACTGAGGAAATCCTGCTGCTCGGAGCCACTGACATGCTTTTTTGGCCTCCACTTCTGAAAGAGAACAAGGGGAGAAAAACAAGAGGAGAAATGGGTTCAGCAGGGAAATGGTAAGAGAATTGCAGAGGGGCTGGCACATTTGCTCCAGGCCATACCCTGCTAGGATTTACCCCATGCTCCTCTGTATGTCCTGGCCACAGCCTTCTTGAGCCTCTTTCCCCTGCCTGTCCCCAAATCCTCTTCCCACCCCACCCCTAATCTGGCCCCCTGTCCAAGAACAGCATCCACCAACCAGCAACCCACAGCAACGGCCTGGGTCAAGGAGCATTGCTGGGATGAGAAGCCACAGCTATGTTCTCTATCCCCACCCCTCCTCAGGGAGCCATCCCCTTCCAAGGTTCTGAGTAGACCTTCCCAGTCCAGCAAGGAGATATGAAATGTTAAACAAAACTTATTCTTTCTCTTATCATCACACCTAACACTCTCTAGCACTTTGATAACCAAATATCATTTCATACACACAGCAACCTTGAAGAAGGTTCTACAATCCCATTTTACAGATAAGCAAAGTGAGTCTTAGAAAGGAAGACTGAAAGACTTCTCCAGTCTTGCAGTTGAAAAAGCAGCAGTGCTGGGGTTGCGGTCCAAGCTCAATCTGATGCCAATTCCAGGGGCCCTTCCCTCCTAACATAGCAGCACCCCCATTGCTCTCCTTCCCTACCACTCATCAGGTTCCAGCCCTCTATCCCCTGTGAGCCTGGACTGCCCCTGCTCTCCTTGGGGGTTCTGCATATTTCAGGCACAGTCTGGTGCTGAATGTCATGCTGACACAGTGCTGGCCTGCGAGAGAGTCTTGGAGGGCAAAGGCTGGATGGGCTCCCACCTCTACCATGGGAGTGCCCACCTGGCACAGAGCTGGGCACCCCAGCCAGCCTCAGTGAAGAAGTGCAACTTGACCGAAGCCATAGAAGAGACCCCTTGGTTGGGGTAGGCTGCATACCAGCCGCAAAGCTCTGGGACTGCTCAGGCAGTTATTTGCTCCCCACCCAGGCGGTGCCAGAGAGCAGTGGGGCTCAGACCATGGGAGCGGCTCTGGCCATGGAATCCTGCCCCCAACATTTCCTCCATTTCCTTAGTGCCTGTGGCTGGAGTCTCATCTGGCCCTGCTGACCAGAAAACTCCAAGGAGACTGGTAGGGTTTTTCCAAGACAGGAAGAGCTCTCTCTTCCCAATCCTCTCCCACAAGGAAATCCAGGATGAGATCCTGGCAGCCAGGGCTGATAAGATAAAGGACAAAACCGTATTTCAGAGATGCTGGGTGGGTAGTCCAGGGAGGGAAGAGTGGGCGAAGGCAGAAGAGAGTCAGAAAAAAATAATAGGTTCCTCTAGGGTCACACACTGATGAGGATTCGAGGGGGAAAAGAGAAGGTCCAGCAGCCTCTGAAGCCCCAGAAGGTTTGCAGGCCAAACAGGGGTGGAGTGCATCTTGGTGAGTGCATGCATAGGGTAGGTGCCTATCCCAGCATCTGTCTCTGCATACAGCTGTAGCCAAGATTTGCTCATGTCCATGATTTGTCTGGGTCTATGTAGGATATGGGATCATGCACCTTGTGGTAGGTTGAATTATTTACCCCAGGGGGACAGAAAACAAGCAAATGTTCTTAATCTCCACCCATTCATGTGGATTTGAATTCACTGTAAACAGGACCTTCCAAAGATATTATTTTTAGTTAAGGTGTGTCCCAACTGAATGAGGTTGGGCCTTAATCCTATTACTGGAAGCTCTGTGAAGAGAAAGCCACATGGAGAAGCAAGAAGCTGGAAGTCAATGGAACCCAGAAGAGAAAGGAGAGGCATTGCCATGTGTTGAAAAAGCCAAGCAGCCAAGGATCACCAGCAGCCAGCCCCAGAATGCCGCAGACTTTGGGGAGAAACCATTAGCTTGCTGACACCTCAACTTTGGACTTCTCCTAGCCTCAAAACTGTGAGCCAATAAATTCTTGTTGTTTGAGCCAACCCATTGTGTGCTGTTTGTTTTAGCATCCAGGAAACTAAGACATGCCTGTATGCATCTATAGTATCTTGGTCTGTGCATGCATGCACCTGCATCTGTGTGTGTGTCAGTGTGTTTCCTTGCATATATACTCAGCTGTCCTGGCATGTCTCTGTGCAGACTCCACTGGCAGGTGCAATGTGTGAATGGTGGTGTGCATTATGTACACATGTGTGTAAGGGTATATCTGCAGCTATGCTGGTGTACACCTGCTCCTGTCTGGGCCTGCCCATTTGAGCAGATGTCATCTCCTCATCTGACAGCATTTCCTAAGCACCTACTGGATGCCAGACATTCTTTAAGGGGCTCTCAGGCTAGTGAGGGTGGCAAATGAATAAAGAGACAAAACAATGCCCCTTTGGCAAGGAGCAAATGACAGAGGTTAGCAAGGGGGCTGCAGGATGCAGCTTGGGGTAGAGGAAGTGAGTGTGAACATCTGTACCTGATTTTCAATTGGCAAAGCCAGTTCCAGATCCCAGGGCTCTTTCCAGAAAAGAATATATGTGTGTGGGGGGTGTGTGTGTGTACGTGTGTGGGTGTGTTATATGTCAATGCAATTTTCTAACCTATGATAGAGAGCTAGAGATCACCAGGACCTTTGTGATGCCCAGAGAAATGTTTGTTCCAACAGAGCTCCAGCTAGCAGTTCTTCTGCTCCCATCCTACCACAGCATAGCTGGCAGGGGGCAATGGAAGTCTGGAAAGGGAGCCAGGTTTCTGGGCCAGTGGTGGTCTGGGTGATGTGGTGAAACCAGCCCTAAGGAACTTCAGGACAGCCCAGGGAGCATTTGAAGGACATGGATTTGTTGCTAGGACAGCAAATCC
Source organism: Choloepus didactylus (assembly GCF_015220235.1). NCBI lineage: Eukaryota > Metazoa > Chordata > Mammalia > Pilosa > Megalonychidae > Choloepus > Choloepus didactylus. The sequence continues at coordinate 71,677,873 of NC_051334.1, read as the reverse complement.
CCACTGCCACAACCACTTCCCTGTGCCCCGCCCCTACCACCTCCTTCCCGGAGAAGGCCCTCCTTGGTGCTCCTGGCAGCAGCCAGCTCTGCTTTCCTGTCCTTAGGACAAAAAGGAGGTGCCAAAGGATGGGCCAACTCAGAATTTCCAGGAGGAGCCAGTGACCCTAAAGAGTCTGGGATGGTCACCCCAGGCAGGGGAGCAACGCCCAGGGAGAGGCCTTTATGCCATGAACACACACTGTTCTCACTGCAGCCCTCAGTCATTTACAGCTGGAAGAAGAACAAAGAGAAGAAGTAAGGAGACAGATGTTTCTCATCCCATCACTCCTATTCTCCTTCCTAAGCTTCTTACACATCTGCCCAAGCCACAGAGCCCATGGGAGAATGACAGCCTGTGCTAGGCAGTGGCCTTGGCAAGGGTTGGCAAGAAGTGAACCATCTCATTCAGGGTGGGGGCCCAAGTTCTTTCATTCACATCTAGAGACTTCTAGCCCCTTTTTACCCAGACTGTGATCCCCAGAATAGCAGCATCAGCATTACCTGGGAGCTGGTGAGAAATTCAGAATCCTGGGCATCACCCCAGGCCCAACCAAAATGACCAGCGAGGACCTGGGGAACAGGCAAGACACAGGTCCCAAGGCAAGCAATGGATGGTTGTCACAGGGACTCAGAGGAAAGGGTCCTTTGGTAACTGCTGGAGCTTCTTAAGGAGGAGATTTGGTCTAGTGGCAGAGGGCTTGTAAAATCAGAAGCTACCTTCCTCAGCATTTGGACCCAACTCTCTAGGACCAGCTCCTTTTGCCCTCCCATGAGGATATACTATGAGGCCTAGGCCAAAAGAAGCTTGCCCACAAGCCATTAGACCCAGCACAGGGCTGCATCCCTAGGAGGCAGTGTTTATTCTAATTTGTCCAAAGTTACCCTCAAGTTGGCAGCAAACCTGGCAGAGATTCTGCAACAGACAACTGACAGATTACTCCCCCTTCCTCTGGGGGACAGAGGGACAGGGCCTTCCCAAGAACCTGTATCAAAAGGTGTCACGGATGCCAAAACTTCCCCCTCCTGACCTTGCAGCAGACATCCAGGGGGGTCTGCAATACACTTGTTGCCTCTGCCTGCTCCTGCTGCTGTTAGCTGGAATAGTGACTCTAACTAGATTCTTGCAGGGGAGGGAGGCACAGGGAGGGAGGGAGACAAAACCAAAATAGCTCTCATCCCACATTCCAAACCTCACAGAAGGGGCACCAGAGCAAGGGCCGCTGTATTTCAACAAGCCTGGCTTGGCAGTGCTTGACACTGGCTGGCCTCTGACTTAGTAGGTTGACGGAAAGAATCCAGGGCCCCTGCTACACCTGTTCAGATGCCAGCCTCAGTCTCAGCCCATTTGAGCCACACTTTGGGAACACCATCAGGGCCCCCGGGGGGGGCCATATGGCAATACCTGGAAACATTTTTGGTCATCACAAATGGGAGGTGAGTTGCTACTGGCATCTAATGGATAAAGGCCAAGGATGCCACTAAACACCCTACAGTGCAAAGGACAGCCCGCTCCCCACAATGAAGAATCATCTGGCCTAAAATGTCAACAGTGCTGATGTTGAGAATCCTGCTCTACCGCAAAGCTCAGAACATAATTATACATTGTCTTGTATTGTTTCAGGAAAAGCAGCTGGTGTTGGAAACTCCAGAAGATAAGAGGCCCCGGGGTCTGGTCTCGGCCCTGCCAATAACTCCCTCTGGATCCCAGGCGACTCACATTCTGTCCTGAGCCACAGTGTCCTCATCTGTAAAAGAGAGGTAAGAATAACAACCCTCTCTTTTGCCTCAGTTTCTTCATCTGCAAAATGGAAAGAATAATGGGACCTACACCTTATCCAGCTATAGTGAGGAAAAATGAGTGAATACATGTAAAGTGCTTAGAACAGAGTAAAGGGCTTCTTTGAGTGTTTGCTATCATTGCCTTAGTTTCCTCATGCACATAATAAAAAAGTGTGGTCATATGAGCTCGTGGTGAAAGGCCTTTGTGAACTGTAAAGTGCTTTCTATGCAAGTTATTAAAGGCCTTCTGAGCCCATCCTGGTACATAACAGGTCCCACACACAGGCATACACAGACATGCCATTCCTTGGCCTATGAGTCCCTTAGGCTATGATTCAGTTACTAGAAGCAGGAAGGAGAGCTCCTGAGTTCAACCACCCCCTAGCAAATGTTTATGGGGGTAATGGGGGCACAGAGACACCCTGGTCTGTATCTTCAGAGACATTCCCTATTGAGCACCTTTATACCTACTCTGAACCAAACCAGACCACCATGCCAGAGTGACCCACGACTAGATCTCACAGGCCTCGGAGGTGGAGGTAGGGCAGAAGATGTCCCACACCAGTGGCACTGAGAGAGACAGACTGCATACCTTTTGGTTTCATCCATCAAAACCCATCTCCCCAGCCTTTTCAGGATTCCACCTTCCAAGCTACCAGCTGCTGGTTCAGGGAAGTGGGGAGATCAGAAGACCCTGCCCTGGGAAGAGCTTCTTGGCTCAGCAGGAGAGGCTAGGTCCACCCCTACCCACTCACCTGTCCTTTCTCCCAGAGCCCTCACCCAAGTGGAGCAAGTCAGCCTGGCATAAAGGAAGCCAAGGAGCCAAGTGGGAATAAGGTCCAGTGACAATGATGGCATTGTGCCTCCAAAGCCCCCAGCAGCTTAAAAGCTCAGCAGGGCAACAGAGGTCTGTCATACAACAGCCAAGTGTGCCTATGCACATACAACCTGGGGGGTGCACACAGAGCTGCACACAGGGGCCTGGAGCCCACAGTGCCAGTAGCTGTCTGGTACAGCCTATCTTCCTCCACAATGGCAATCAAGCCAAGTCACCATGAATTGTCCACCTGGCAAATACCAGAGCAAGGAAGTCTCAGGACACACAGCTGTTTCCCCTGGGGAGGTTGGCACAGCCTTCCAGGGGCAAGCCTGGGATACCCACACTTTGCAGGGCCCATCCTATTTTGAGGTTGGCTCTGGGAGTCTCAAGTAGCTAGAGCACCTGATCCTGACTTGAGGATTTCCTGGGGCCTAAGAGAAGAAGCACTGGCTTCTGTGTCAGACAGAGCTGGGCTCCCTGCTGGCTGAGTGACCTCAGCTCAGTCCTTCACCTGTCAAGCCTATTGCCTCAGCCATAAAATACCTGACATGATTGTTGTAAGGATTCCCTCTCATAATGTAGGCAAAACCTGCTGTGTTACTAGCACATTCTAGTGAAAGAAAGGTGGCCTTCAGATCCAAAGCTGTAAGACCATAAATGTCAATCTCTGCCTTACCTGGGGGCCTCAGGTACCTCTAGGCAGCCCCCCACCAACCAGACTGGGGATGTCCTGAGGGGTGAGGTGAGGAATGGATATGACATTCAATGGCTGTTCCTTGTCTTTGGACACTGTAGACACTTGCAGGGCCAGCTAGGGGGAGGTGGCAACTCCAGTTTAGAGTTTTTGTAAATACAGAAGTTATACTAAAACCCCTAACCCCGTTCCATTCTGTGAAGCTGTGACCTGAGCTCCTGTATGGGGATGTAAATAAATGAATCATGAAGGCCCCGTGGCTAAACCAGACCTCTGGCCTGCTGGGGTGATTGAGGATTTGGGTCCAGAGTTGGCCTGGCCTGTGATCTCCTAGGTTGGGCCCTTAGAAATTGATGCCATGACCAGTGCTCGATACAGCAGGGCCAAGGCAGACAGCTGACATTCCTGCTTGGCCCAGGACTTCCCTGTGACAGGGAAGGTCAAAGCTGCCACCTGCTCTGCCACAGTCACTCCACTAGCTTTCTTGCCCCTAGAAGCTCCTGCCCCTAAACCAGTCCTAGATGCTCTGACAAGGTCATGGTGACAAGGAAAAACAGGTGTTTTAATAAGCCACGTGATACCCCACCACCTCCAGTTCCCAGCCTGGAGGCAAGAGGTGCCAGCCAAACCAGTCTGGGGCAGATGTTAGACCAGTGGTAAGTTGCTCCCCACTGTGTATGGGTGGGAAAAATATTGGATGGAAGGTCAGGAGAACTGCATTGTGGCCTCAGTTCCACCAGGAATTTGTTGAGTGACCTTGGGCAAGCCACTATCTCTGTCTGAGCCTCAGTTTCACTATCTTATAATGGCCACTCTCCAAAATCCAGACCAGGAACAGAGGTATCTGTGACTGGCAGTGACTGGTTCTGTAGAGGGGGTTGTCCCCTTCCTTTGCATTCCCTCCTGGAAGACCCAAATGGAGGTCCTAGGTGGGGACCTAACCTTTCTGCCTCCACAAGCCGGCTCTCCCAATGTTCCTGCCTCCAAAGGCACCAGACATCTAGGCTTAAACTTCAAGGCATCCTTGTCTGTCTTCTCTCCTCACATGTATTTGGTCACCAAGTTTGGTCAATTTTTCCATCAAATCATCACTGATTCTTATACCCAATCGTGCTCCAGGTTCTCATGCCTGGATTACTTCAAACCTCCAATTTCCCACCCTCCAGTCTCTCCTTTCATCCTGCCTTCTTCATCTTCCAAGAGCCTGGCTCTAATCTGGCCACTCTCCTCCTCCACAACCTAACCAGCTCCCCATTGCCCACAGCCTTAGCCCAATATCAGACTCATCTCTACCTGGCATTTCAAGGCTCTCCAGATTCTAGACCCTGTCTGACATGAAACTGCAAATTCCTATTTATTCATGAAGTCGCCAAGTTGAACATCCCAACCTGTGAAGCCTTACCTGACCTCCCACCCAATGACTCAGTTAAATTAAGTGCCCCCCTACACATTTCTGTAGCACATGAGTCTGCTTCCCCCATTCAACTGGGAGCTCCTGGAAGGCAGAGACTGGATCCTATTGGTCTTGGTGTACCCAATGCAGTGAGACAAGGGCTACTGAATGTTCTGGCAACACAGACAGGGAGTCTTGCTTCCTGACTAAACATCATGCTTTCTGAATGCAGACTTCTGACGCCATTCTGTCCTCTGGCATCACCACTGCGTAGAGCACAGAACTGGGTGCACATTTTCAACTCAGTGATGACTCACTGACTGGCAGATAACCTAGCCCCAGGGCAGAACCCCAGGGCTAGGCACCAAGGCCCAGAGGTGTGAGAACTGAAAATGGACTTTGCCTCAGGGTGGAAGTATATGGGCCTCAAGGAGCGAGAGCTTAGCTCCGCCACCCAAGCTCATCTGAAAGGACCCACGCTTACTTGAGAGAACCGAATCGTGCCACTTCCTGCTTCCCTCTCCTTGCCGGCACAGTCCTAGTGCTTGCCTGTCTTGATCCTGTGCCACCACCACTGCGTCCCACCCCCTTTGCCTACTTCCCTTTCCTTTTGCCTAGGCCAAATATAAACTCCCGGGCAGGAAATGCCTTAAAGGAGCTGGCCCCACCCTGAGATCCAGAGAAAACTGTCTCTGACTGAAAGGAAATGAGCCTCAAAGAAGTTGCCTCCACAGGCCAGACCAGTTCTCCCTCAGGAGGCAAGCAGAAACAGCCCCTCCCCCGAGCCCAGCAGGTAGCCAAAGGGGACTCAGGGGCCTGGAGCCTTGGGGACGGGGTGACAACTGGCATGTTGGGGCCATGGTGGTCCAAGGGAAGAGAACCCCAAATGGTGGCCTAACAGCTGTGTAAAACCCAAGGACAAAAACGTTGTGGAACTTGGTGGAAAGAGTAATAGGTTAGCAGCCTGAACACATGGGTTTTAGTTCTGGCTCTGCTACTTAATAGCTGTGCCTGTGCTCATTATTGAGAACAATGTTCATGATGCTTCATGTAATTATTAATAATAATTGCTAATAGGTACTAATATTTATTGAGCAGTTACTATGTGCCAGGCCCTGGGCCAAGGATGTTACAAAAATCATGTTGGGCAAGTTACTTAATGTCCTGTGCCTCAGTTTCCTCACCTGTAAAAGAGGACTATAATCATAGCACCTACATCATGAGGTTTTTGTGCGTGTAAAATGAGATTATAATAACCTAAGTGTACTGAGTCATTATTATGTCCTAGGCATTACTTTAGGTCCTTTTTATACAGATTATATCATTGACTCTTCACAAAATCCCTGCAGGTAAGTGCTATAATACAGGGAAGGTGGGACCCAGAGATATCAAGTAACTTGCCCAAGGTCACACAGCTAAGAAGTGGTGGACCAAGATGCAAATCCAGGCAATCTGGCCCCAGAGGCAGAGCCACCAAGTTACAATAAATCCTCATTTAGTAGGAGAAATTGCCTAAACCAGGGCTGGGCACACAGCAGACACCAAAAAAACCTATCAGGGTTTTTACAGTATGAACCATAAGATTGAAGTAACTTCCCATAGCTGTGAAAACACTTGATAATCTGACATCTCCTCTGGTCCCCACAATGACCCTGTCCAAAGCAGGTACCACCCATTGCACAAACGGGGTAACTGAGGCTGTGAATGGTCAAGTGGCTGCTATTGCCAGAAGCCTGCCGAAATGTCCAAAGCCCTTCTCCTGATCTGTTTCTATTTCAGCCCCCCTTGGCTCTCCCCTGCAATCCAACACCCCCACCCACCCACCCACCTGAGAGTGCACCATTATTCAGCTAATAGCACCAGAGCAACTACTCGGTGCCAAGCCCTTTGCTATGCTAGGCACCAATGTCTGAAAACTGAACGAAAGTGGACACTCCTGGAGAATTTAGCCAGAGCTGCCACCAGGCTCATCCTTCTCAGGGAGGCCAAGGTCAGGACAGATTGTCCTTTGAAGCACCCCCTGGAGATGGTTTGGGAGGCAAGATAACAAGAATGAGCTCCAGAGCAGTGGAGCTGGCAGCTGGTATGGCCACAGGGAAGGAAGCTTGAGCCCCCAAGGCCCTGAGATGCAAATATGGTGGGGAGTGGGGTGGCGGGCTGGACCTTCTGGACCAACCACCCTCCACGAAATTCTAGCAATGGCCCTCACCATCTGGAGAGATCACAAGAGTTAATCCAGTTAGCATCCTTCCTGCCTCTAGCCACCCACGCCTTCTAAATAATGCAACCTCATTGTCAAGACGGCTCATTAAAACATCTCTTCTTTCCTGATGCCACCCAGCACTATGCTGTCCACCCCCAGTGCTAGATGGTGCTAATCAGGCGGGCCAATCCCCCCCCCCCAACTCTCTCCTGCACGCTCTCCCCCCACCCAACACAGCTCTGTTTTCGAGCATCAATACCTACTCCTTCGTGGTTTCCCTCCTAGCCATTTGTCCACTTTGGGGGCGGTGGGGCAGAGCAGGCAGGAAAGGACCTGGGGACTGTCTTTCCAGGAGTGAATGATCGCTGATGGGTGCCATGTGCAATCAGGGGCAGAAGGGAAACCCGGACCTTAGCTCTTGCCTCGTGGCCAGGCATCTGGGAGAGGGACGGTCAAGGCACAGTGGTTAAGAATGGAGGCAGTGGAGTCTGAATGGTCTGAGTCCTAATCCCAGCTCCACCACTCCATAACTGTGTGACCTTGGACTTCCTTTAACCTCTTCTCATCTTGATTCCTTCATATACGAAATAGGGATGATGATAGCAGTGCCTGCCTCACAGAGCCATCAAGAGGGTGAAGTCAATTAAAACGGGCCGAGCACTTAGAAGAGTTCACTATTATTATTGGTGTTCTCATCGTTACTATGGCCTGTTGTCGTGCCATAAATATCACCAAAGGAGGCCAGACGGAGGGAGCCCTATAGGTGAGGATGGCCAGGGAGAGATTTCTGGATGAGGCAGACCGTAAGTGACAGAAAGCACTCCAAGTAGAAGTCCAAATCTAATGCCCAGGAGGTGGCAGGTTTGAGCACTGCATATCCCCAGGAGAGTGAGGGGAAAAAAAGGTACAACATTGCAGAAAGCACTACTAAACAACAACATGAGTGGCTAGAATTCTATTTACGTTATTGGATTTAATATCAACAACCCCATGAGGTAGGTACATGTTTCCAATTTATAGCTGACAAGATGGAGGTTTGGGGAGGCTAAGTAATTTGCCCAGTCCTCCAGTGCTGAGGATCTTAGAGCCTGTGCTCTAAAGCGTGACACTCTCTGCTCCAGGCACCCTGTGCACAGCTCAGGATGTGTTTTACTTCTGCTCCACTCTGGCCCCTTTCCCACATTCCCCTCTTTGTTTTTCCCATTTAGAAGGCCGTGCTGGGGTGGGAGCAGCTCAGCCCAGATGTTTGGGGCCAAGCTTTTCCTACAATCTTCCTGCCCTTGCCCCGGCCCCTATCCCAGCCTGATTTGGCTTCAGCCTGGAGCAGAAAGGCTGGCTGCAGATACCTATCTCACACCTCAGAGAGGCCAGTCATTGGACAGTCCAGATAAAGGGTAGGAAATCCTTAGCCTCCTCCCCTGGGGGTCACAAAGGGAGCAGAGTTAGGGCCTGGGGCAGAGGTTCCTCTGTGGTGTGTGGTGGGGAAGCTGCTGAGTCAGCCCCAACTGCCTTGGCTGTTGGGTGTGGTTTGGGAGAATCACATGGGGAGGGCTGAGAGTCAGGAGACCTGGGCTCCAAATCCTCCAGTACTGGGAGACTGTACCCTTCTCCTCCCGGGGCCTCAGCTGGGGACCACTAAGGCTCACACCAGGGGATCCCACAGGGGATCATATTGTCTACCTTACTGGGCTGCTGTGAGAACAGAATGGGTCATGGAAGTGAAAGTGCTTTGTAAACTGTAAAGCTCTTCCAGAAATGGAAGGTCGTTGCCATCGTCATCATCTGCTGGGGGAAGGAATGGCTGAGCTGGTGTTTTTCCCCGTATGATTCACCCTTCTGGGCCCCACTGTAGGCATGGCTCACACTCTTTTCCTGCTCCCGTACTCCCTAAAATATCCCCTTCCCCTCCATTCCCCACCGGGTAGGAGAGGACACACTGGAAGTCCCACATATTACATTGTATTCAACTCCTCAAAGTGAGCAAGTAAAATGGCAGGCTTGTTCTCTGCTACGGGAGAACCAACAAGAAGGCCCTACCCTCCAAGGGCTCCCTGATCCTGGGAGCTGGCTGGACCTGAATGACAAACCAATCAGGGGGAGCTGCATGAGGTGTTTGAACCCAATACAGCAGGGGTTCCAAGTCTGCCTCTTGGAGTCACCAGAAAAAGGATTACAAAGAAGTCATCTGGAAAAGTTAAGGCTGGAAATAAACAGAGGAGAGGGAGGAGCTCCCAAAGTCGCCATTTCCCTCTCTAGCACATTAAGGGGGCCACAAACAGGAACATGTACAGAGGACAATGACAAGGCTACTAATGGGGCTGGAGCACCTGGAGGAGCCGAAGCTGTTTGGCCTGGAGAAGACAAAGGGGAGTTGGGTTCTAAACTCAGACCTCTGAAGGGCAGAGAGAGCAGACACAGTCTAAGTGGTCCCAAGCAGCAGAGTTGGGACCCAGGGGTAGAAGCCTCTGGGAGACAGTCCAGCTCAACACAATAAAAAACTTTCTGACATTCCATGGATGAAAACAACTGCTGTGAAACACACTGAGCTCCCGGATACTGGAGATAAGTGAGCAGGAGCTGGACAAGCACTTGGTGGGAAGATTTAAGCTTCAGAAGGCAGAGCCTTTAAAGGCCCTTCTACCCTGCACTCTGTCTGCATACCTACCTCTGGGGGTATTGGTGGGAAAAAGCACAAAGGTGACTGGAGCTTGCTAGGCCCTGGGCTGATTCTCACAGAGACCCGGGCCTGCCCCCTCCCAGCATCCAGGAGCACCTTGGTCTGGGACTACCCAGAGGAAGTGGGTCACTCATTAACTTGTTGTTGAATGGGTCAGAGGATGGCCACCTGGGACAGATGTAAGCATGGGGGTGGCAGAGGAGGGAGACACACTGCACAAAAGCCCATGCTCAAGGGGAATCCACGCTGCGGCAGTTTGACACCTGTACAGCCCAAAGTGACCCAGCCAGTTGAGGATATTTAGTGACTGAGCCTGTAGAACTGGAGGCGAGCTTGCCTTTGCTCTGAGGATAAGAAAAAGATCTTGACTGAGAATACATGGTTCTGCTGGAAGGGAGCCTAAGAGACCACTGAGTCCATGCCTCTCCCCCACCTGTGTTATAGGTGGGCCCAAGAAATCAAAGGTCTTCCCCAAAGTCACTTAGCTGAAGAGAGGTAAAGCCAGAAGCCAAATTTCCTGGCTCTGTAGCTAGCCCACAGGGTTCACTAAACATTGGTCTCTTCTCTTCCCACTGAAGTGGCAGTAAGCTGCTTGTGGTCTGGAGCTTTCTAAAATTGGGTTTGGGTCCCGGACCAACCCTCCCCAGCCCCCACTGCTTGTCTAGATATAGACTCTCTGAGGAAGGCATCCTCCACCACAGAGGCCCTCACCCTCTTATCAGCAGTTCACCCCCCCCCCGGGCTGGTGTGGAGGGACCCTCAGCTGTGCCGAAAACATACACACACAGCCTCATCATATCCCCACTCCCAGCAATGGCAGACCCTTTAGGTGGGCATTTCTTGCCCTTTTAGACTTTCAGATGGAAACCAGGGGAGTCAACTGCTCCTGGAAACACTCCCCCCATCCCCTCTGGCACCTTTAATGATTAAAACTACCCCGACCCCACTGCCATCCAAATCCCTATAAAATCAACTCCTCTGACCTTCTCAACACCACCCAAACTGAAAGTAGGTCCTTCGAGCAATGTGAAATAACTCCTGTTTTTCCAAGGGAAGGACAGAGGGGCAGAATTTTAATTGGCTCCACAAGTTCCCATGACTGAATGTTTTTCAGTGTCCCCTCAGGGGAAGAGATTCGGGATGGGGCCCCTTTAAGGCCTGGGATGGACAGGGAGTTAGTTAATGGCCAGCCCCTAGAGGTGACTTTCCAAGGTGGTTATTATGTGGCTCAATCATTAACCAAGCAGTGGCAGGACCCCAGTCTTGTTGGAAAGGGGCCACTCCTTTCCCAAGGACAGCCCAAGAACAGAAGGTGCAGCCATGGAGAGGACTACTGGGGTCTTTCTCCCCTTCTCACTACAACCTGTGGGTGGGGTAGGTGAGAGAGCCCTGAACTTAAGAAATCTCTCCCTTAGCCCCACGTGGGGGTGGAGGAGGGCTGGCCCGGATGTGGAGGAAGTCAGCACACCCTTACTGGGGCGTGAGGGAAAAGCGAGACAGTGAGGGTTTTTATCATGAATGAGAGAGGAAGCTCAAAGCTGGGTCGTGGTGATTAGATGACAAACTGGGAAAGACGCTCATCCTGGATGCATCCTGTTTTGCTCAGAACTGGCCTCAGGGGCCGGGGGAGGGGAGGGGACTGGGTTGAGAGCAGTCTCCCAGGAATTCTCCCAGGCCTGACTACCTCAAGCTCCTGGGTGTCCCTAGAGCTGGAGAGGCAAGTGGGTAGGTTATAGAAATCCCATTTACCACTAGAGAAATGAAGGCACAGGAATTTTTGCAATAATCCTCCACAAGTCAGCCTCAGGATCTGGAGCCCCAGAGGCCAGGTAACATCTGTAGTGTAGGGGCCAGTGCTAGCAGTTTGGCATCTGTAAAATGTGGGGCTGAGGCTCCATAATTCCTCTAGGTCGGATCTTTTGTGGATCTCTCTTCCAAGGTTTAGCTCAAATGTCACTGTCTCAATCAGCGACCTTCCCCTCAGTCATAAGCAGTCACTCCCTGGTCCAGGCTCCCAGGGCCAAACATCCTCCTTGACATATTGCAAATATGAACACTGACTGGATATTTGATGATATTAAGTGACTGTATTAGTAGGGCTAATGGTAGTCTGGTTATTTTTTATGAGTCCCTAGCTTTTAGAGATATATATTGAAATATTTACAGATGAATCAATAAGGTCTCTGGGATTTGTTTCAAAATGACAAGAAAGAGGGTGAAGCAGACAGGAGTGTGGGTAGGGCAGAAATGGCCATGAGCCAATAACCATTGAAGTTGGATGATGGTTACCTGGGGTCTTATTGCACTAATTATCTCTACTTTTATATAGGTTTGAAATTCCTCACAATAATCATTCAAAAAAAAATAAACTAACAAAGCCCTTGCTGAGGTAAAGAGTCTTAATATGTCATGTATTGTTTATGCTGCTAACCCCAGAACTAGATGGTAAATTCCTCAAAGGTGGGGGCTAAAATCTCTGTGTCCCCGGAAGACATAGCACTGAGCCTGAACTTAATGACAGATAATTCATATGGCACTTGGCAGTTTACAAAGGTCGAGTGAAGTGGGAAAAGCAGGGAGAAACCAAGGGTCTGAGATGGTGAGCAGGCAGAGCCTGGATTTAAACCTCCATGCATCCAACTGGCAAGCCCCTGGTTCTTTGCTCCACACCACCCTGGACTCCTAAGGAACTTAACATTCAGTTCTGAAGTTCTGTGTGTGGTCGAGGTAAACAGGAACAGCAACTGTCTGTGTGCAAGTTCCCAAGGAGGGCTGGGCAAGAGGAGACTCAACTCACAAACATAGTGCTTCAGGCTTGTGACGGGGGCCCAGACTGTGGCCTCTGGTCCCCTGGTTCACATCTAACCAGGACTCCTCCTAAAACATACAAACCAAGATCCCAAGGCACAGATGAGTAGAGTCTTGGTACACACTTGGTGCCAACTGTGTGTCACCCCAGTGCACAACTATCTGTTTGGGACTGCAGGGTGGGAGGGAGAATATAAAACTGTCTTGGACTTCACGGAGCTCACACTTCCCATCCAGAAGCCCTTATCCCTATTTTAGCTGATGAACAACCTCCCCAAGGCCTGGGGCCATGACACTCAATCCTACCCAAACTGTGAGCCTAAAGAAAAAGTTTTCTCTATGGCGATCAAGCCAGGAGCAACTCCTTCCATTCTGAGACCCCTTGTCTCACCTCCTCCAAGAAGGAACACCTACCTTTGTGACACCTACCATCTGTTGAACCTGCACTCTCCATGTCTGGAACAACGGGCTCTAGGAGTCTACCAGCAGAAAAGCATGGGCAGCTGGGACAGCATCCCAATTAGAGACTCATCCCCTCCTCCCTTTGGGACTTTCCTGCTTTTATGTCACTGCTGCTAACCCCACACCTGGCCCCAGGGGTCCTCTGCTCCCTCTCCAATATGTAGCCCCAAGAATGGAATTTTAAAACTTCAAGAAGACAGAGAGGTCCAAAGTTCAGATCACTTAGTGTCACCTTCTTTATTCCTTGGCTCAAATTCAGGCAGTATTGTGTTTTTAATAAAGAAGGCCCTTATATCCTCCCTGCACAACTCATTGCCTGCCCCCAACACACATTCAGTTCACCTTCACCCCTCTTGTTCTAAACACCTCCAAATATCAACTCCCAACAGCCTCTTCTCTCCAGATGGGGGAGAGGAGTCACAGACGCACAGAAAGGGTTAGCCTATTTCTTCAAGAGCTGCTAAAGGGGCAGAAAGAAGGAAAGAGGACCAGGTAGACCTGACTATACAGTGTGGTGTTTCTAGCCCTAACTAGAGGTCCAGGGAACAGAAATTCCAAATCCGAAATTCAGAACTCAGTCTGACAAAAGGCCGAATCCCTGAAATGAGGACCAGCCCAGAATGTCTACCTAGATTTTAGCTGTAGATATAGGATGAAAGAGTCACACACCCCACCCAAACACCATCATTCCCATCACACACATTCATCCCACTTCCTCTGCCCCCCAGAAACCACCTGCAGCCTTCTTCTCTACTCTCTCGGGCAGCCCACCCTCCCATCCCCAGACAAAATTTGTCCCTCCTTCATTCCAGGAGGGTGAAAGTGAGGGCAAAAACACAGAGGGCAATAATGCAAAAGGTGGGTGGGGACAGCAACCCCTACAGTGGGGCCAGAAGCAGGTCGCACAGTAGGAGTCAAGGTTTGAAAATAGCTCCGGGTGTGATTCATCACCCTCTCTTCCCCAGTGGGCAGACCTGGGTGCTTGGAGTGGGACCGAGACAAGCCAGAGCCCTGGGACTTGGGGTGAGTGCAAATTCCAAGCCAGCCCAAACTCTGGGTCTCAAGGCAAGGGGTTGGGAAGCAGCAGCTCCAGAAGAAAATGCCCTCAGCCCCACCCCTCCCTACCTTCAGTCTGGCTTCTGTCCTGCTCTCCGCCCCCACCATCACTAGTTTTCCAGCTGACTTAGCTGCATAATCACCACAAAGCTCTCCATCTGCACAGTTCCTATCGCCCCCAAGCGTCTCACAGGCAACACTTTACCTGCCAGTTAGGAACCTGGACCCATGCACCAAGTCACCAAATGTCAAGGTGGAAGAGACCTGGTCTTTTAGATACTGACCTCCAGCCCACCCCTGCGGTGCCACTGAAAACACTCTGGCCCTCAGAAGTGGCGTGACTCACCCAAGGTCACATGAGTTAGTGGCTGAACCCCGGTTTCCTGAGTTGTAATTCAGTGCTCAATTTTAAAGTGTTGGAAGAATTGGAGAGAACCCCAGAGTACCTAATTTGGAAATCCTAAAAACTTCCACTAAAAGGCCTTTCCTTAGAGGTTTCTAATCCAAACCCATTGTGAGCTTCCTAGGGAATCTGAGCCCTGGAGAGATGTGTCTTATCCAAAGAATTTCCACAGCTACCTTCATACTATATGTCCTAGGCGTTTCTCAGAAAGGAAGACAGTGACTGACAGGAAAACCCATAGGGCCTGACCGGGGGATTCCTGGAAATGCCCTCGAAAGCTAAGGAAGGAGAAAAGGGTAGGAGAAGTCGCGTCACCCGGCCGCAGAACCCAAAGCCCCGCCACCCCCGCCCAGCACCAGTCCCCTCCGAAGTCCCAAAGCGACAGGCTCCAGCCAGGCCCGGGGGTACCGTGCGGACAGCCACCTTACACCTCTCCACTCGCGGGACCTCGCGGGGAGACGCGCGGCCAGCACGCTCAGCGGTCTCCCAGTTTCTGAGACTCCGACCCCAAATCGCGAGGGCAGATGTGGCTCGGATCGCTTCCTCCCCGTCTCCTTCCACAAGGAGGGGTGCCGGGCCAGGGGCGCCAAAGAGGATAGGCAGGGCAAGGGAGCCGAGGTGTCCCCATCTGTCCGGAAGGGTCTCCCCCTGCCGTCGCCCCGACTCCTACCTGGAAGCCACGTCCACCCCTCTGGTTTGGGACCCGGACCCAGCGGCCAACGGGAGGGAGACAAGCGTAGGCGGGACTGCTCCGTCTGGAGCACGCGCGGAGCCTGGGGTCGAGCGGGGGTAACAGTGCCAACCAGAGGATCAGCTGCCGCTGCTGCTTAGCTCTTGTCAACCGGAGTCCACACGATGCAGGTGGGGCGGGAGCAGCTGCAGAACGGCTGCAGAGACGCCCCGCCCACCTACAGGTCCCTTGACCAATGAGGGCGCAGTCCGGCCCACCGGACTTCCCAGAAAGTCTCCCAAATTGGGGTGGGCGGGGTTCTGCATTCTGGCTCCTCCAATCCCCGCTTGGTTGCCACGCCCTCGGGTCACACGGCGGGGAGGGAGGAGGTACAAGCCGAGAGCCAGCGACCAAAAGCGAAGGAGCGACTTGGCCAGGCGCACAGACTAATATTTGAGTTCTGAATGTGGCTGGCAGCGTATGAGGGCTTGGAATACATATGGCATGTGCACGGGAGGGTTCAGCGACTTCTCAGGATAATTTGAGGGAAATCCAGAAGAGACAACCTGGGTGAGATCTCCGACTAGCAGGGCAACCAAAAGAGAACTGGGAAATTGGGCAGGAAGTTGCAGTCCCCAACCGCTCAGGCCCCGCATTCTGTGACTTCCCCAGTACCCCTATCTTTCTGCCTCAAGTCCAACCTCTACCTCCCCAGAGAAATGCACGGAAACCTTGGGACACCGGAATTAACCAGGGCAGGAGATATCGTCCCAGGACACTCTGACAGCAAGTACCACCATAAAGCCCATTAAAATCCAATAAGACATACTTTTAAAAAAAAATCCAATAAGACAGAGGGTTAGGGCTTGAGTACTCTCTTGCCTTTCCTTGCAAGGGTCGGACACAAGTTCATGACCTTGATTTCATTCCTGATTTAAGGGCTTCTACTAGTCAGGGCTGGAAGGATCCTAGATTCCATGCAGTCCAACCACCATCCCCCAGATTGACAAATAAAGAAACTAAGGAGAGGTGACTCACTGAAGGTTGCCCAGCAAATCCATGGCAGGGGGACAATCCCTGCACACTGGTTATTTTTTCCACACCTAACGGATGGAAGTAGTGAAGCTGAGGTTCCTAGAAGGCAGAGACTATATCCATCTAACTTGCCCAATAGCAAATCCAGTATAGAGGACAGCAAAAACGAATGCTTCTGAGGATAGCAATTTTCTCAAGATCACCTGAGACAATGACCCAGCCAGATCTACCCCAGGCGCCCTCCCCTCTGTCTGGCCTTTGATCCACTGGGCCAAATTAGAATTCTCCTGCCTCCTTTCTGGACTGGCCCTGATGAGAATGAGAGGAGCAATGATGAAGCCAGGCTACTTCCATTGTTTACCACCCGCCTCCTTTCCTGTCAGTGGTAGGGCTCCAGCTGTAATCCTCTGGCAAATTGTTCAAGGTGACCCTGCAGGTCTTGGATGTGGACGAGGCCTGCACATCAGAACTCACTCCTAGACACAAAATCCAACCCAGAGTCAGAAACTCTTATAATGGGGTGGGAAGGGAGATGACCTCCTTCCTGAGGCTGAGCTCCTATATATTTAAGCATCCCTAAGGTTCTGAGTTGGAGCCCAACTTATTCTGCTTCTAGACAATGCTAGAAGGACATGGAAGTGGAGGTCCTACAGTGATTCTGCCACTTACCCATGGGCAAGAGCCATGTAGAGCTGATTCATCTGCCCCATGGCAACAAGCACAGTGCCTACTACAAAGTTCTGACTAATGTCTGTTAATGGGAGAATGCATGTTGAAAGATACTCAATAGACACCCAAGAAGAAATCAGAATCACAGGCATAATGAGCAAACCCAGCTTACCTTTTAGTGGATACATGTAACTGAACCAGATAAGATAGGTTCTGGTTTTTAAAAAAACGGCAATCAAACCAGAAACATATGTGTACCTAAGGGAAAACTACAAAAAATGACAAATGCTATCAATAACTATAATGAGAACTTCACAGTGCCTGGCATAGAATAGGCTCTCAATAAACATTTGTTTTACAAATAAGGAAATTAAACAATCATGAAAAGCTACAATCTGAATATTTGCCATGCACTTTGTGAGATTTTGAAATGGCCCAGGTGATCTGGTTTCAGAGCTATTCCTTTGGGTCTTTTTTGTTCTCTCTCTCTTATCCTGGGAGCTTCCAAAAGGCAAAGAGAGCTCAGCTGTTTCAGAAGGGCAAAGAGCTCATCACCTTCAATCTCCTGCCAGCCTCTGCCCCCACCCCCACCCAGACCCCGACCTAAGCCAGAGCCTTGCATAGAAAGTATATTCAGTAATTGTGCCTGGAATGGATGAGGAAATGGTGCCTGGTCACAAGCTCCTTTCTGGGCTGTAGCTTGAGTGGCTCTGGAGAAAACCAGAGCCTTTGCATCCTTGGCTTCCCTTTGTCCTACAAGCACCCACATTTGCCTGCGTGTCCTATAGTGCTGCTGCTACTACCCTGGATGCCAGCTCAGTCACTGGGCAGGGAAATGTAGAATGTCTGGATGTGTGTGTGTGGGGGGGGGGGGGTGGTGTTCATGCCTGAGTCATGGGACTTCCCCTGTTCTGCAACCATCACAGCCTAGCTGTGACAGAAAAGAAGCAGTATAATGGACTCTAGAGCCAGTAGGCCTGGGCACAAATCTCAACCTTGCCACTTAACTGCTGTGAACTTGGGCCTTTCCAACCTTCTGTGCCTTGGTTTCCTTATTTGTAAAGTGAGGGTGATAATCACAGTACTGAACTCACATGACTGTTGTGCAGACCCACTGGGAAAGATAAACACAGAAAATGATGGCTGGCACATAGTAAGTGCTCAATTAATGTTAGTATGGTGATAGAAGCCCTGAGAAATGGTGGAAAGAGCCCTGAATCAGGAAGTAGGAGAGTTGGATGCTAGTCCCAGTTCTACCACTTTCTGGTTGTGTGACCCAAGGCAAGTCATTGTACCACTCCGAACATCAGTTACTTCATCTGCTGAATGCAGATAGTGTAAAATACCTACTGGGCAATACTGAAATAATGGAGGTGAGAGGAAAGGGTGGTGACAGGTAGCAGGAGCTGTAGCTAAGCTTCCTTCCAGGACTAATCAGCATTTTTCTTCTAAGCTATGGCAGAGAGAAACTCCATATGTGGTTACCCTTAGCAACATTCCAAAACCCTGGGGTACCAATAAGGGCCTATCTGAGGTCCCGCAACAGTCCCTGCACCCCTCTCTGCCTGGGAGTGGGGGTTTCTTGGGATCTTGCAGGCAGACTTAGAACCCCACTCTGAAGTGGATGAGATTAACGTTAGGGAGGAAACCCAACAGACCTTTCCATTGATCTTCTCAATGAGGGTTAAATGAGCACAGCAAATCATTCCAGGGAACTCAGGTGGGAAAGAAGAAGGGGAGTGGGAGTGGTGAGCGGAAAATGAATTATACTCAAACCAGCCGTACCCATCACGTGACCACAGGTACCCTCACACACATACTTTCACAAATACACGCATTCCTGCATGCCTCATCTAGAGCCCACCAGTCAGTCCTGGGAGAGTAAAGGCCTGCTCCCGGCTGGCTAGGGGCCCCCACTCAGCTTCATGAATAGGGGCTATTGACCAGGTTCCCACAAGGTGGGATAGTCACGGTTCACAAAAAATTCCTGAGGAGCCATGGCCAATGGAGAGGAGTTTGCATTAAGAGGAGCCACAGAGGCAGAGGCAGATGTAGGGGTGAATGTGGGAGGAGGCTTGCAAAGCTGAGGGACACACAGGGACCTCACTGTTCATGAGTTGCCAGGGTGGGGTGAGGACAGAGAGCTATGTCCTGGGGGGAGTGCAAAGAAACCCTCACAGCCCACAGCCCAAGGGACCACCTGGCTGTGCCTGCCCTGCACCCCAGAGCACCCTGGAAGGAGGAGTGCTGTGCTAGGCTCAGAGCCATGGGCTGACAGGGATGGGAGCTGGAGTACATGCCAAGCCAGGGTCACTTAACCTCTTTGGGCAACCCCTCCCTAACCCATGAAAGAGGGGGTACTCATTCCCTGCTGCCTTCCTCCTGGAGCGATTGAGACAATGCAACAGCTCCTGACCACCTTCCAGGCACCTGGAATGGGGCAACAGGAGGAGGAGAACCCAGGCCCACTCAGTCCCTGCCTAGGCCCTTTCCTGCCCAACCCCCAACCAACACCAGGCAAGGTGTCAGCTTGATGGAGAGTTGGCCCCCAGCATCCACACAACAGACCCACTGCGCATGATGGCACTGATGGCAAACCCCATGCCACATACAAGGTGGGCCATTGGCCCGACTTTACTGGCCTATCTCACAGGGGTCAGAGTTTTCCTGCTGCAGGCAGATGGAATGCCTCACCTCCATGGCACTCCCACAGGGAGGTCTGCCCCACCTCACCTCTGCACAAGTGAATAGGTGGGTCGCCCTGGGCAGCAGCACTTGGTGACCTTGGAATGAGGCTGGGCTCAGACTCTCAGAGCAGGGTGGCCACCCCACCCCCACCCCCACCCCCATTCCTGCCTTTCCGAGGAAGGTCACAGTGAGGTGAGGAAAGACAAACCCACTTCTAACACAAGCCCCTCTCCTTGCCAGCTGCATCCCCCACCACACACATACGCAAGGGCTGAGGCCAGAGGAACCCTCCTGGCACACCCCCACCCCTCTCATCCCCCACCCCACCCGATTTAGCCTCAGCCCCCACAAACTCGCTCCTCCCTGGCTAGGCTCAGTTTCCTCATCTGGAAAGACAGGGAACTGGGCCCTGGTTTCTAGGGTTGCTCCTTTCCAGAACATTCTCTGCTTCTATGAGTTTCTCGGTGGGTTCCCGTGGAAGGGTGGCTCCCAGAAGCCCAACATCCATGGGCTTCTATAGAGGAAGGGGGTGCGAGGGGCATGAGGGTCCTCTAAGGATGAGGGGGATAGCTGGGGCCAGGTCAGAAAGAGCAGAGGAAAAGGAAGGCGGAGGGCTGAGGAGAAACGCAGGGCAAAGGAGGGAGCTGAGGCCAAGCCAGCACAAAAGGCGGGAGACCTGGTGTCTGCCCCCAGTTCACCCTGCGGCTGTGGGCACCCAGAGCCCCTGAACAGAGCTCAGGTTCCTGCCCCCTGCCTGGTACCCTTCCCTGTGTCCTTCCAGGACTTCAGCTCCCAAGACAAAGCCTGGGAACGTGAGGAGGAGGAGAGAAGGGGCTCTTCCTTCCCACCCACAGGCCTCACCATCAGTACAGCACACCATGGCCTGACTGCACTCTGCAGCCATGTTGGGGCGGGGGGGGGTGGTGCTTTTACAGGCCTAGCTCAACTCTGATTATGGTTCTCCAGGCCTTGGCAAGCTCAATTCAGGCAAGTAGCGCCCCTCCCCCAGAAACCATCTGCCCTGTCTCCTGTCCCTAAAAGGCAGCCCTCAGAGGCTCCAGGATGACATCAGAGAGGGTTTGGGTAGAGGGCCACTCCACAAAGTGGTCAGCACTCCTGTTGGCCTTAAAGTCCCTGTGCCCCTCAGTGAGCCCTTCCCAAAACACCAATTCCCCACCTGCACACACACATACACTCTCTCTCTCACCAAGTAAAGCTCTGATCTGACCCTCAGCCAAGGCCAGGGCTTCCCCACGCAGATGGATCAACCCATCAGACATCATGGGCACACAGACCTCACCTGTGCCAGGCACTGGCAGGAGGCCGGGACGGGGAGTGGGACAGACAGGACCAGCATGACAGCTTGGAGTCTCTGCCTTCCTGGAGCTCCCACACCAGTAAGGGAGGACGAGCATCCTGGGCAGTTGGGAAACCAGGTCAGGTATGGAGAGCAGGGAGGGAGAAGGCAGCCAGGCTCCCAGGTTAGACAGGCCCTGATGTCTCTGGAACAACAGAACCCCAGGAAAGTGACTCTTCATGCCCTGCCCCCACCCCACCCAGGCTCCTGGTTCAGGAGTCAGGGCATTGCCACTCTGGAGCTTCTAGCCTGCTTCTGCCCACTGAGGAGCTGTGTGACCTGGTCAAAAGGATCACCCTCTCTGGGCCTCATTTCCTCCACCAGTACACTTGGAGTGTAGGACCAGAGGATCTTCAGGGGCTCTTTCAGTGTGCTTATGTTCCATGACAAATCTCTTGCTAGAAATCCAACCCTTTTGCTATTTCCTACCTGCTATTTGGGCAGGGGCAAAGGAAAATTCCTGGAGAAAAGTAGGGAACAGAGCCTGATTTTTTTTTCAGGGCTCAAAGACACATATCTTTTTTCAAACTTTAAGAGGACAAAGTGCCAGGCACTCTGGGAGCTCCCCTGGAGTGGAAACAGGCCTTGGGGGTGGAGCTTTTGGGCTATGGGAGCTGCCTGAAGGGCTGCCAGGATAGGTGAGCTGTGTAAGTGCCACTAGGAGAGAAAGTGAGCAGGTAAAGAGGCCTCAGAGGGGTGGGGGATGCAATGTAGGTGATAAGAACCCAAGGATTTGAAGACAAACAGAGGGATGGCAGGACAGACAGACAGTGGACTGAAGAAGTAAAAAATATAGACCGGGTGTCAGACATACAGTGGAACAGGAAGACAGACAGGAGGTAGAAGTGCAGACACCAGAGGCAGAGACAAAGAAGGTCCTGGGGAGTAAGGGGGTGAGGGATGTACCGTTTATTAAGCACCTTCTATGTGTCAGTAACCGAATGGTTCTTTATGATCAGGGATAAAAGCAGAGGGAGAGAGTAGGCAGGGGCAAAGCAGACAAAACATCAGAATAAGAGGATGGGGCATCTATAGGACAGAGCCAGAGCTGGCTAAGAATTAGAAGGAAGCAGGCGTGCAGGGTGGAAGGCCTGAAAAAGAAGGATGAGGTTTTAGACAAACAGAGCTAACAGATGAAAACGGGACTAGAACCAAAGATGGGGAGGCGAGAGGGACTGACAGCTTCGCGAAGCCGGCCTGGAAGGTGTTCAGCAAAGTGGCAGCGGAGCGCTCATCTCTCCACCGGGGTCTGCCCGCCTGTGTTCACCTGGTTTCCAGCGCGGTGGGTCCCCCCGGACGCCCTTCACACCCCACAGCGTCCACGTCCGGGATTTCGGTAGCCGCAAGGCGGGCCCCCAACCCCGCGCCGCGCCCAGGCGGCTCCCGAGCCCGCGAGCGAGCCAGAGAGCAAGAGCGCTGGGGCCTCAGGTGGGTGCACCGGGGCTGAACTGGATAGCGAAGGAAGCCGGGAGGGAGGAACTGACGGACCAAAGGACGCCGGGGAGTGGGGGACGTGATTGCCCCGCCCCCTGAGCTAACGACTAGAAAGTTCCACGCCGTCCTCCTAGGGCAGGAACTCCTCTCCTCTAACCTACATTGGTCTCTGGTCATCCAGCACTGCCGCCACCCTGTCTTCCCATTGCCACTCTGCCTCCCCTCCCGGGCTGGAGTCACCCTCTAGCCTTTTCCACCCTGAACCCCTACTTGAGAGGTATGGCACCGCTGACCCCCCCCCCCTTCCTGCTCTCATCCCCCAGTGCAAGAGCGTAGGTGTCTTTTTGCCTCCACCTCCTGTCTACTCCAAATCTCACCAGCCCTGTGACATGGTAAAAGACCTAAGCCAGATGAGGAGGGGAACAATGCCCCTTGATCTCTTCCTGGACTGATTCACCGAGTGTCCAACCAGAGAAACAGGACCAGCTCTGTCCCAACAAGGATGCTTTGAAAGCTTCTAGTACTCGGAATATCTTGGACCTTATGAACAGTCCTTAGAGTGTCCCTTATGTTACAGATGGGAAGCTGAGGTCCAGGAATGGAAACGGCTTGGCCAGTAGGTTAACACCTCTGACCTGTTCTTTCCGCATCATCAAAGCAGTGATAATTATCTCCATGTTTCAGGATTGTTGTGAGGATCTAGAGGGCTGAACATGGTGCCTGACATTGAATAGGTTCTCCGTTAAAGCAAGGTTAGTTTTTATTCTTAAAGAGATCAGCACTGGGGATCTATCACTAAAAACAAAAACAAAAAGAAAAAAAGCCTGAACCTAGGATCCTAAATTACATAAACCATTTTCTCTTACCTCTACTCCCCCACCCACTGCAAACAAACTTGCATTACCTGGTTTGGGGATGGGAAGTGGACTTGTGTAGATTTGTTTATGATGGAGGGAAGGTGGAAAGTTGCCAGCTCTCAGACCTGGTCATTTCCACTCCACTTCTGGTGGTGGCCAGTAACAGGGACAAGATTCTAGCAACTGGCTCTGCACTGACTGTAGCAGAACCTGGGCAGTTTTGCCTCTCTGAGCCTCAGACTCCTTATCTGTAAAATGAGGATAATATATCTTGTGACACAGTGGGGATAATGAATGTACTTTGTAAATGATAAATGAATACACAAGTGAAGGTTACAGTCCCTCAGCTACACCTTCTCCATACTCTGAACCATGAATCTAGGGCTAAGCAGCCCCATTTGTGAAGGACAGGCTAGGAGGGGTCACCAGATGGGGTGTGGAGGCTATTCCTTCTTCTCAGTGCCTCTGGAAGGGACCCTTCTGGTTTATTCCAGAAAAGGAAGAGGAATTTGGGAGTTGATGTGTGCTTATTTGCACGAGATTTTCATCCACTTTTCTTAGACTCAGTGTCAGAGCTGGAAGGGAATTGGAGATCAACATGTTGACCTCCATGTCATTCACCCCTTTTCCCCAGGGCACATTGTAGGTGTTCATGAAATATTTACTGAATGAATGCGTTCTTCATATGGGGAAGGGGACTTGCCCAAGGTCACAGAATGAGTCCATTCTGGAACCAAGACAGATCTTCTGACTCCAGTCTAGTCCTCCTTTCACTGCATTATGGAATTCATCTCCCACCCCCACCCCCCCGCCAAAAGATCATAAATCAGTGGGGAGCCCATTCCTCTTCTCCCAGCACTCTCTGACCTATCAGCAATCCCTATTCTGGACTAGCTCAGCCTGGAAAAACAGCCATCAGGATAGTCCATCTTTGCACCCAGCTTGGTGCTGCAAATTCTTTCACTTCTGAATTTCCAGCAGACACTATACTGTCCCTGATGCAAGGGTAAGTTGCCCTCTGAGGGAGAGAAAGTTTAAATCAACTTCCTCTGAGCACGAGAGTTTCTCTTTTGCTCTCCAGTAGGGCAAGAGTGTGGACACAGCCCCTCAGCAGCATAGAAGGAAAGGTGGCTGCCGCCATTTCCTACTTTGCTAAGACATCTCCCTCTATGGCCAATCTCTCCCGTTTCCTGAGTTCTGCTGCTTCCGCTCCATCTAGAACAGTGATATAAAAGGGCTCCAAAGATTAACCTGAATCACAGAAACCTGAAGCGAGAACCTTAAAGGTCATTTATTCCAACCTTCTCCCTGCTGCAGGAATGCCCCCTGTTAGCAAAATGGGCAGGAGGGTCTTAACCTCTAAGAACTTCAATTTTCTGCTCTGTAAAATGAATAGGATGACACCTATCTGATAGTGTTGTTGTGAGAGTAAATGTGAGAATAGATTTAATAAAAGCTAATTTTATTGAACACTAACTATATGCCCAGTATTGTTCAAGGGCTTTTCAGGTATTAACTCATTTGATTCTTACCTCAACCCTCTGAAGTAGGTACTATCATCATAATCGTCATCACCTCCATTTTACAGACGGAGAAACTGAGGGACAACAAGGGTAATGTAACTTGCTAAGTTCATACAGCTAATAAGTGGCAATGGCAAAATTTGAACCCTGATCCTGTTTCCACACATAAATTGGTGATGATCATCCTTACCCCAGAGAATGATTCATCACATGTGCCTTTGTGGCTGGAAATTTGTACCAAGTGTTCCTAAGGGTGGAGGGGGAAGAATGTGAAGAAACCCTGGGGATCTGAGGATGCAACCTGAAGTTTCAACTCCAAGCAGGGAATGTCTTTAAAATCCATGCTTTTATCTTAAACATCCACTTGAATTTCCCAGTTAAGTCCAGTATATATCCCAGTTTGTTTTCATGTAAAAATTGATGCTTTTCTACACTAAGCCTTTGAGGAAAGCTTGCACTCCTGGAAGAAGGGCTGCAGTGAGCCTGTGGATTAATACACCTCCAGGCCACTGCCTTGTACCCCAGGAATACCAAACACTCAGCACGTATTTGGCCTTTCATCAATGAGAATAGTGAACCTTTATGAAGTGCTTTTGTGAGCCAACATTCTAAGCAATTTCTACATGTGATTTAATTATCACAACAACTCTATGAAAAGTTTGAATGATTTCCATTGCCCCCATTTTCAAATGGGAAAACTGCAGCCCAGGGAGGTTATGTGACTTGCCCAAGATCACAGTTTGTAAGTGACCACTGGGCTTTAAACCCAGACAGCCTGACTGTTGACCTTGGCTAATAACCTCTATACATACTGCTTCTCAGTCCACATCAAACCCTCTCTTACCAACTCACCTCCACCACTTCCCACCAGGATGATTGATTTGATTCTTGGCAGAAGCAGGATTGTTGCGATTAGATCAGCCACTCTTTGAGGACAGAGATGTGGAATCTCTTTCACACCCTCCCCTCCCCCGGGTCAATGCTAAGCTGAGGGCTGTGCTGTGCACAGGGCTTGTCCTCCCTTCATATTGGACAATTGACTGCTTCCTGACTGGTGACAATCTCTTGGGCCTGTTGGGCTGATGGACAGAGTGCTAGCATTTCACACAAGAGTCCTCTGCCACCCTCTGTGGCAAAGATTAAGCTCAGGAAATGGTTGCTCATCACTTACAGGGACAAGATCAACTGGCATTAGCAGAACACACTTTGCTTGGTTCACCCTCCAAATGTGTGTTACATGTGCTCTTCTCTCTAACAAGGATGTTCATCCTTATTTCCTTTATTTATTTCACAGACACTTATATGGTACTTTTGATGGGCCTGGCACTGTTCTAAGCACTTTACAAATTTTTTTTCATAGGCTCCTCCATAACCCCTGGATTTACTCTTACTGTCCCATTTTACAGATGAGAAAGCTGAGGCACAAAGAAGATAAATGATTTTCCCTATCTCCTGCACCTGACAAATTCCTACATATCCTTTTAGCACCTCCTATAAGTAGCATAAACCATCCCCTTTTGGGGTACTCCCACAGCTCAGTTACAGCAGCAATCATTCTGTCTTGAGTTTAGTTATCTATATGTCTTCCTGCCCAATTAGAGTTTGAAATCTCTGAAGGCAGGGACTGTGTTTTATTAGTTATTCTGCATCCATTGCTCAAGAAGGGGCTTGGCACAGAGTTGGCACTTGGTGAAGATTTATTGAAGGATTGAATAAATAGTGAGGGAGGGACTGATGAGTGAGTAAAGCAGTGGGTGGATGAGTGAAACCCCAGAAGCAGCCTTGACCAAACCAAATGGTGGCTGAGAGATTTGGAGTTTTCTTTACTCAGTATAATTGGGGTGGAGGAATGTAAAGATAAATCAAAGACCAAGCCAGAACTGCAACAACAGGTAGTGAGAGGGGAGAGAATGCCCCACCCCCACCCCACTCATGTGGCTGGACCAAAACTGGAACATTTGGGCTGACAGGACATCTATTAAGTCAGAAAACCTCTGGGGTCTGCTCTGGAGAACTGATCTCACTGGCTTCTCTGTTTCCCCCCTGCAAAGGCCTCACAAATGCCTCTGCAATTCAGAGGTTCATATGGGAAAAAGCTACAGGCTTAGATGTGACCCTGGGAGTTGAGGTTTGTTGCATTTAGTCTCCAGTATGCTTCAGTGAACCCGCTCTGTCCCTCCCTTGCTGGTCAAACGCACTTTACGGAAAAGCAGAGGGGAGATCGGACACGACTTCGGTCTCAAGCCCTGGCTCTGCCTTTCTGTCACCTTTGGCAAATTGCTGAACCTCAGTTTCTTCACCTTGAAAATGGAAATATTTTTTTCTGCCCTGAAAATCTCGAGATAATGTATTGGTGAGAACTTTGGAAGCAGAAAACGGCCAGACACACATACAAAAGCAATGGGAGCACCACTTCTAGGAGTGCTCTGCAGCATTCCAATTGAAAGCAGAAAGGTGAAGGAGTCCAGTCCTTCCCCTGTCTCTAGCTTGCTGTGTATGAGTATGGCCCAATGATTAGCCTTCTCTGGGCCTTAGTAAAATGGGAAGGCTATTTCCCAGGCCCTTACAGCCAAGTCTTAGAAGGGTTGTATATGTGTACAGATTTTATCAACTCTCAAGAAGAGGCCCCTAAGAGCTTCAACTCTCACAGCAGCCCTTGGGTTTGAAAACCAGCTTCAACACTTACTAGAGGCAACATGTCATAGCCCTTCTCTGGGCCTCAGTTTCTCACTTAAGTGGAGACAAAAACATCTACCTCCCTGAACTGTTATAGGGATCAAATGTGAAAGCGTCTGGAAGAGGCATTTGTCAGTGGAAAACTCACCACTTACCCCTTCATCCTGCCTCATTTCTTTCATCCTATCCTTGGATGACAGAGAACCATGAATTGGGCTACTCTTATAGCCACAGAGCACAGACTGATCCTCCAACCCTTAGTAGCTGCTCAGTTCTCAGGCCCACTAATTCTTTCTGCCTCTATCTGGGAAATGATTCCAGGGCCCATCCATGGTCACCTCTACTTTCTGCCTTAGTACACATACCTTTCTCTTAGTCAGAACTTGCAGAAAGACCTTCCTCCTCTTCCCATCACCTGGTAGTGTGCAGCACCATCACACACTAACCACACACCCGCTTTCTAGGGCTCTGACCATTTGAGCAACTGGCCTGCCCATAAAATAAAGCTGTTTTGTGTCAGAGGAGTGGTTCACACCTTGGGGGTCAGTAATCTGCCTCCTGCATCCCCACCCTCTTGGCACCAGCAAGGAGGGCTGGTAAAATATGACAGGGGCAGGCCTTGTTACATTTATCATTTGGTATCTTCCCCTGGGATTCTAGGCCAGTGCATGAGAGAGCACCATAGAGATCAGGGCTTCCACAGAAGCCCAGCATGGAGCTGGTGTGCCCTCACAGATCATGTAGTTCACCCCTCATGGTACAGATGGGGATCCTGAGGCCTTCACAGGGAGCGGCAAACAACTCAGGGCTCTGTACCTGGGCTTTGCTCTCCAGTATTGCCCCTGCCTTGCCCTGCCCTGCAGATTCAGCCTTCAAGGGCTCTTGTGGAGCCTGAGGGGCTCAAGAGATCAGATCAGAAAGAATTCCAAGAAGTTCCAAAGTTCTCTGTTGGGGGGAAGTTCTGTAATTTCTCCTCAGTGTGGTGTCCCTAGGTAACCCATACCAAAGTCCTGGAAAGAAAAGTTGGCAACACACAAGTTCGTAGATAAACAGCATCAGCAGCAGCACACCACGGAGAGTTACAGGCTCTCACACACATAAGCTGTGAAAATGGTGGGGCCTCCCCAGGCTTTCCCCACTGTACTTGTCCTACAACAATGGATTGGACCCTGGAGAGGAAGGAAACTTGTGAAAACACCAGCTTGGGCCAAAAGCTCAATCGATAGGTCTGGATAGATGGCCTTAGCCCAGGTCAGCTGCATCCCAAAGACTGGAAACCTTGTTAAAACAGAACCCCAAACTGTGTGTAGTGAGAGATCCCAGGCAGATAGGGCCTTGTCTTGTTGTCTTAAAGTCTGGGGTGACCACAGCAGTGGTAACACTTGGGGCCCAGAGGCAGGGCCTTGGGATCAGTCACACCCCTTCCCTCCTGCTCACCCTCCTTTCCTGCTACTTCTCTGCCTGAGCCTGCAATGTTCTGTGTTCTCTTTTAACCAAAGAGGTTGTTCCCTTTGGCCAGGTTATTGCCCTCCAGGCTTGGTGGTGCTACATGTACCCCACTCTGCCTTTGACTTGCTGTATAACCTTGAGCAAGCTGCTTGCCCTCTCAGGGTTACAGTTTCTTCATCTGAGCCAGAACAGTGGGCTTTCCAGTTGCGCCTCACACTGGCTGAGAAGAAGCCTCAGGGCCTGCCATGAGGCTACTGGGAAAGGAGAGAACAGGGGAAGGCTGAGCTGGGGCGGAAGTGGAGCTCCAGCACCCACCACCACCACCTCACATTACTTCAATGTCAGAGTCACACTGCTTTTTATCCGTTTTACATATTGGGATTCCACATAGGATTCGGTTTGAGGAAAAAAAGATTCTGTAACTAGGGAAAATTTAAAAGCCAATGGATTAGATGTGTTCTTCTTGCACCCGGGCCTCAGTTACCTTCTGAGTGGTCATTACACAGCATAATATGAGTAGAACACTTAGAACAGTGCTCAGCACATAATAGCAATTATGACAAAAATAGCTCCCACTTATTGAGTACGAATTATGTGCCAGATACTGTTCAAAGTGCTATACCTGGGTCAACTCATCTGATCCTTCCAAACCTTCTCAGGAAGGTCCAACTGTTATCTGCATTTGACAGATAAGGACACAGAGAAGTTAAGCAACTTGTCCATGATCACCCAGTTACTGAGGGATATGAGTGGGATTTGAACACAGGCAGTTTGGCTCCAGGAGCCTCACTCTAAATCAGTACATCCATTGTTTCCCAATAAATATTTAGTTATTTTTATTATTCCTGTTTTTGCTTTCATTGGCAGATTGAATTACTTCTTTTCTGTAAAATGGATTGAGTTCACCTCACAAAGTGACTGTGTGACTAAAATAAGAGTATGCGATGGTTGCTAACATGCCCACAGACATAGGGGATTGGTGGTTTGATGGGTTGAGCCCTCTACCACGGAATTTGCCCTTGGGAAGACTGTTGCTGCAAAGGAGAAGCTAGGCCTCCATATAATTGTGCCTAAGAGCCTCCTCCCGAGTGCCTCTTTGTTGCTCAGCTGTGGCCCTCTCTCTCTAGCTAAGCCAACTTGAAAGGTGAAATCACTGCCCTCCCTCTTAAGTGGGATCTGACACCCAGGGGAGTGAATCTCCCTGGCAACGTGGAATATGACTCCCGGGGAGGAATCTAGACCAGGCATTGTGGGATAGAGAACATCTTCTTGACCAAAAGGGGGATGTGAAAGGAAATGAAATAAGCTTCAGTGGCTGAGAGATTCCAAAAGGAGCAGAGGGGTCACTCTGGTGGGCACTCTTACGCACAATATAGACAACCCTTTTTAGGTTCTAATGAATTGGAATAGCTAGCAGTAAATACCTGAAACTATCAAACTACAACCCAGAACCCATGAATCTTGAAGATGATTGTATAAAAATGTGGCTTATGAGGGGGGACAGTGGGATTGAGGGGGCCATAGGGATCACACTCCCGTTTGTCTAGTTTGTGGATGGATGAGTGGAAAGGTGGGGGAAGGAAACAAACAAACAAACAAACAGACAAGGGCGCCCAGTGTTCTTTTTTACTTTAGTTGCTCCTTTTCACTTTAATTATTATTCTGGTTATTTTTGTGTGCGTGGTAATGAGGGTGTCGGGGATTGATTTTGGTAATGAATGTACAACTACGTAATGGTACTGTGAACAATCAGATGTACGATTTGTTTTGTATGACTGCGTGGTATGTGAATATATCTCAATAAAATGAATAATAAAAAAAAAATAAGAGTATGGCTATAAAATGGCAGACCCAGGGTTGGGCACACTACAGTCACTTTCCTGCTTTGTCAGCCAGGCCAGGCTGTATGGTGCCTTTGTGCTGGTGTGCCAAATCTGCTGAGGTAGAGGCTAGTGTCTGGGGCAACTTCTCCAAACAGTGGGCAATGGAAAAGTGCTGAGTTTGCTAAGTAAATAAGGACTGGCCAGCATGTTCAGAGCCTAGAAGAAATCAAGCAGCAGATCTGGTGGTGACTTATAAAGTGGCTGGATGCCCGACATGGGACAGGACTGGCCTGATTTGCTATGTTCAGCTCTGCTACTGACCTGTCACTTGAAATGTCCATTGTCCTGGTCTAGCCTTTCTTCTTCCCTTTTTTTCTCCTTTTCTGGCCCCCTCTATTTTAATCTTCCTCTACCCTCCCTCCCCTTGCTCAGCAAGACTCATAATAACTTGCTAAACCACAACCCTCAAATTTCTTATGTTTCCACTTTTCAGGGGAATTTTGCAGCTGGTACCATCTGCTTCTCCTGATTGATCCTCCCTTCGCTGGCCACTTTTATCTCCTCTCAGGCCCCACCCAACTTCCCCAGGCTAGTTCCCTGAATTTTAACCCCACTGACCCATAGGTTAATTGCAGAGGCTTGCCCCAACCCCCTGCCTTTACTTGGCTGCCAGAGTCACTAACTCCCTGGGCAAGTCCTCTCCCCTTTCTGGATCTCAGTTTCTCCATCTGTAAAGCGGTGACAGGGAGTGATGAAGGTTAGACCAAATAACAGTCTAGCTTTCAAGCTTTAATTTCAAACCATTTTACAGTTTTACATCTGGTCTATTTAGGAAACTGAATCTCCTTGACCACTTCTTTCTGTTCCCTTCGTGTGTGTGTGTGTGTGTGTCTGTTGGTGGGGAACTTTGAAAGCATTAATTGGGGCCAGAATCTGAAAAATGGAAGCCGAAGGAGATAAGGGGTGGGAACAGGAGTTGCAGAATTTCCAGAGTAACAAAATCATGCTGGGGCAATGAGACTGGGCAAGTGCCCACTTGGTGGAAGGGCATCATTTTTTGAGCCAAGTCACTTTAGAAAAATGGTCCTCTCAGCTGGGTTTGATTTCAAAGAAATGTCAAAGAACCAAAACAGGAGCAAAGCATCAGCATCTCTAGGTGTAATACAACCCCTGGGATTCGGTCCCATGTCCTCTAAAATTCACCGCCTGCCTGTTCTGGACAATTCACTGGAACTAGGGACAACAGGGATGTAGTCCAAAATGGGCTGAGATTCTTGTTCTTAAGGTGCTTACAGACAAATTGCAGAGATAAGCGTGGAGATAAATAGGGTACCCTTTACAGTTTCCAAAGTGTTTTCATTTCTTGTGTCTCATTCGGTCCTCACAACATCCCTGTGAGGATAGCAGGAGAGCAGACCGAACTCACCCACATTCATCTGACTAGCAAGTGGAGGGCTGAGATTCAAACCCAAGTGTTTAGACTCCAGAGCCAGTGCTCTGTCCAACATCATATGCTTTCATTCTCAATAGCTTTGACAATAGACGATTTCTGGAAAGCAAAAACAAAAACAAGGAAAACCGAAACAACAAAACTTAACAGTGGTTAACTCTGGAAAGTGGAAGTGATGGTTTATGGGACTTTAGCTCTCCATTTTGTATCCAGATATACAAGTTGAAATTTTTACTTGGAGCATATATTTTCTTTCTAATTAATATGTGAAAGGAAATAGCTCAAACCCAAGGTGGAACATGATCCATGCTATAAGAGATAACAAAGTACGCTGGGGATTTGAAGGAGGGATGGGCAGTATTTAAGCTAAGCTTCCAAGAATGGCAAAAGTCCAAACAGAAGTGGTATGGAGGGAGTTCCAGGATCCCAAAGACTGCATAAGCCAACCCTTTCAGCTCAGCAGTTGCTGCTGCCTTCTGAGACAACAGGCCTGCCTAGAAGGAATCCTCCTGAACAATTAGGTGCATAGAGTGGACAGGATTTCCTGTTTTCCTTCCTTTCCTCATTTTATATTGTGAGGTATGTGGCCAGAGTCCAGGGCTTGGGAAACACCTGCTTCATCCACCCATCTCTCACCTGGACTGCAATCTTGGCTTGTTCTAGAGATGTCCATTTGAGTCAGTTCAGGTAGATATGGGCAGAAGGAGCTGTAGGGATCAGCAGAGCCTCAGAGGTCTCAAGTTCAGGCAGCAGACCTACAAACAGGGGACCGTGACCTGGCACCCCACACTACATTCCACTGCTTTTCAGCAGGGACAAGGATTCAGTATCAAACTATCAGATGATAGTTTACACATTTGGAAAATCAAGATCAAACCTCTTTCTAATCACATAATCATATTGTATAGGAGCTCAAATGGCCATAGAGACCTCCCAATCCAATTCCCTCATTTTAATGACGGGGAATTTAGGGCCCAGAGAGAAGGGACTTGCCCAAGGTGATAGGGTAGGTTAGCATCCAAGCCAACATATCATGCCTGGTTAGCTCCAGTGATGAAAGACCCTTGCTATGAGCTGGGCCTCAAAGGGCTCATTGGCAGACATAAGGGAAGCACATCTGGTCTTTGGAGACGGGAGGTGTATGAGACACATATGATCTCTCCATCACTCCAGCCGCAGCTGCCCTCTGGCTTGCTCACTGCCTCCCCAGTGTTGGGAGAGGGGCCCCTGGACCACGGTTTAACATCTGCCCTCTGCATCCCACAGGCCCAGGAGGCTCATTCTCGAGGTCTCTGTCCCTGCCTTCTTAATCTCCAGGCAGGCTTCTGGACTGGAGAAAACATCTCTCCCTTCCCTCTTCCTGCTGCCTGTACCATGGTGGGAATTTTATACTAATTTCATCATTATAATTTGTATATTGCCTGGGAGTTCATAAAGCACTCTCACTCCTATTATCGCATTTAGTTTCCACAAAAAGCCAAAGAGTTGGGTATTTGAATCCTCATTTTAAAACTGAGAAAACTGAGGCTCAGAGAGGTGATCATACAGCTAATAAGTGACAGAGTCAGAATTCAGACCCAAAGCTGTCTGAATTCTACAGAGACTGAGCTCTTTCCACCATACCTTTTATACCTGTTTCTTGGCAAGGATGGATGGATAGATGGGTGGATGGATGAATGGAAGAAAGGATGGTTGGATGGATGGATGGCAAAGAGTTCTTGAGGACTTGCTCTGTAGCTGGCTCTGTATTAGGTATGAGGATACAGAGAGAAATGAGAGAGAGAAGGTTTCTACTCTCAAGGATCCCATTGTTTCAGTCAGTTCACAAAGTTTTCCATCAAAAGTATCCCCTAATGGCTGAAGAAAATGAACTCATTTCCCACACATCCCCAGCCGGCCAAAGTGAGAAATTTCTCTTAAGTCTCCAGTTTTATCATAGAAATCCATGTGAATTTGCATGCTTTTCCATAATATATCTATGCTTGGTTCAATATAAAAATAATGGTTTACCCCCAGATCTTGTATGGGAAACCAGCCATTCCAAGAAGATGCTTTGGAAGCATCTTCCAGGAAGTTCTGCATACTTTTGGCATGCCTTCACTTACCCCCAGGGGGACACATAGTCCCTTTTGAGAAGCAAGAAACAGTGGTATGTTTTTGTGTGGTAAAGGCATCGTTGTACTGTGAAACTAAGATTTTAGTAAAGAGGCTGTGTGCACACATGCATACACATGTGCACACATGTACCTGCATGCCTAAAGAAGCTCCAGAGGTGAGCAGAACTGATTTCCTTGAAGGACGATATGTTTTGTTAGCACCCAAAGATGACCCACTCTTCTACCCTGCCAACTAGCTATGAACTAATCATGTTCATCAGCCCATAAACTAGAACTGAAAAGGACCCAGGGGTTCTGGAAGTTTTTTTTCTGAAAAAAAAAAAAAAAATAACCCCAAACAAACAAACAAACAAAAAAACCTCTTGCATTGGCCTTTGTAACAACTGTGGTGGAGCAAAAAGGTGGTACCCACCTCCCAGCGACACGGAGCTGAATGGAGAGAAAGCCATCATCAGGGATGAAGAAGCAATTTCCCTGGAAGATATGTGGGGACTAGCAAAGTGCTTCCCTTCTTTTACTGGGTTTCTTAAGGCAAGAAGCATGTACTTTATAAAACCTTAATGGCGTTCTGCTGTTCTGCTGTTTACATGTTCTGCAATTAATTTACGTCTGCTTGTTCTTGGTTTAAAGGAAGGTTCTGAGGGCCACTTACTTTGGTGATCCTCAAGGAAACAAGAAAAGGAGCTTGGATCCTCTCTTAGACCACAGGGTTGAAGGGAGCAGGGCGTCTCTGGGAGCAGAGGTGGTGACAACAGCAGTAAGATCAAAGTATGACAGCTCTAAGTATTGGATATGGAGAGGGAAAGGGCAGGGGAGGGGAAAGGTTGGAGATTCTGAAACAACTGCCTCTCCCCTCCTAGAGAGTCCCCTTTTGGCCTTTTTCTCTTTCCAAACCTTGAAGGGCTTTGTGTTTTGTTTTTAGTAAGGGAAGCCATTCCCTTCCCCTGTGGAATATATTCCCTGAAATATCCTGCTCCCGGGGCAAATGCATACAGAGTTGGAAGCCTCTGTTCTCAGGAGCTCTACTTCCTATGTTTTCATTTTACGTCTTGAAATGCAATCCAAACCAATTTTTCCTGTTTCTGGGTTTGGGATGTGGAAGGTCACACAGCAGGGACCCTCTAACAAACAGGTCAGAAGGGGCCTCTGAAAGCTGCCCCTTGGCTGCCCTGCCATGGGGAGAGGGTTGTTTGAGTGGAATTTAGTCCTATGTAGACAGAAGGACTAGGAGGACAGGGAGGATGACGACCAGGCTGTAGTAAGGGATCAGCTCTGCTTCTGACACCAATTTGTTCTCCTTTGCCTTTGTCCTTTCCCCCTTGTCCTTTCCTGGGAGCCAAGGCACTTCTACAAGCTGAGTTGCTGATCTTCAGTCATTGGTTACTGTCAGTCAAGAGGAAGTTTAGGGAAGAGTCATCAGGACTGTAAGAAATCAGTTTAGGAGCTGGGTTTGTTCACTCTGGGGAAGGACAGATTCTGGGAATAACACTGTGGGTGAAATGGAATTTGGGTTCTAGACTCAGCTTTACCATCTACTAATTGTGTGCTG
Source organism: Choloepus didactylus (assembly GCF_015220235.1). Lineage (NCBI taxonomy): Eukaryota > Metazoa > Chordata > Mammalia > Pilosa > Megalonychidae > Choloepus > Choloepus didactylus. Next base: position 71,642,240 of record NC_051334.1, on the reverse strand, counting down.
TTGCGATGATCACTTCCTTGCTCTGGCTTCAGGTTCCCCAACTGCACTTAGTGCATTGGACTATATGAGCTGTAAATTCCCTTCTGTCTCAGATTTTGGGAGAGTCTCAATGCCAGCATATTTGTCATAGGGAGGAAGGAATGCATCCCTTCCAGGAGGCTCCAAGGGGTGGAAGTAGGACCAATGGGTGGAAGTTGTTGTGAGGGAGATACCGGCTCAATATAATGAACTTTCTACTGAATACAGAATGAAAAGGGATGCTTCACCATACCTGGAAAGTTTGGTCAGAGCCCGAGTGAGCACACAGCATAGTAAGTGGAAACCACTGAACATTGAGCACTAGACTAGAGCAGTGATCTTTAATACAGTGAGGATTCTGTGTCAATCTGTAATGCCTAGTTCAGAGGTGAAATGGCAAGAAAAGAAGGTCTGCTGAGAGGAATAAGTTACCAGTCTCATTACCAAAGTCAGTCTTTTGTATGCCATCAAAAATAAAAGACAGTCCTTGACAGATTCATTGCTTCTGTGAGGCACTGCACTAAATTCTGGGAATACAGGGGTTGATCCAACATAGTCCTTGTATACCAAGAGCTCATGGTCTATGAGAGATACAGATAAAAGGCAAATGCAGAACAGTGTGATATGTTATGATAGAGATATGGACATGCTGGGAAGGGAGTCTCAAGAAGGGCTTGACAGATCAAGAAGTGGTCATAGCAAAGACACACCCAGTGGAGAATACAATATTAGACTTCATTGTGTGTCTAGAAATAGTGTGGAGACCCGTGGGCCTCAGAAATGTGGAGGTGTGGTGGGTGGTGAAGCAAGAAAGATAGGTTAAGTTGTGAAGGAACTTGAATGCCAATCCAAAGAAGATGGACTTTGACCAAAAATAAAGAACAGTCAGAGGTTTCTGGGATTAACCAAATTTTTCTATTAATGAGAACTCTGACAGCAGTATGTGGCAGGAAGACCAGTTAGAAAGCTGTAGCTACCCTCCAGCCCAGAGCTGCTAAGGGCCTGAATAGAGGGCTATGGTAATGGGAGTGAATAATAGGAGGCAGATTTAGGAAACATTACAAAGTGGTTCCGTGTGAATGATTTGGTGACTGGACGGTAAGAAATGAGAGAGATGGAAGAGTCCAGGTGACTCCCATGATTCTTGCTTGAATGACTGAATGAATGAATGATGGCTCATTAACCAAGAAAGTGAGAATTGGAGAAGTTTTTCAGGGGAATGATGAAGAATTGTGATTTTTATTATTGAGTTTGAAGACTCCGTGGGCCTTCTGGTGATAGAATCCAATAGCACTTCCCGGGTCCTTTCCAGTCCTGTCATTCCACCTGCAGTTCCTGTTCCCTCTCTAGTCCTTGGGTAGTTGTCCCAAGCCTTCCAATCCTTTCTCTGATTTTCTGGATTGGCCCAGCTATGAAAAGGACCAACTCGGCTGTGCCTCAAGACATTTACCTGTCCTGAATATGTAAGCCTGGACCTGGCTTTCTGTTTTGCACTCCTGAAGACAGAAATCTAGAGCCTGGGCTTCCTGCCCCCTTGTGGTCCGAAAGGAAGCCATTACATTCCTCCACAGGTCTGGAAACCCTTTTCCCATCCCAAAGAACATCTTGAAATTGCCCTTTCCACTGACCCTACCCTCGCTTCCCCCTCCTTTCAGTCTGACTTCAGGTGGGGTGGGGGTGGGGGAGGGAGACGACAGAGTCAGAGTGCAGGAGACCTTGGGGCCTTCTAGTCCAACCTCCTCATTTTCCAGAGAAGGAAATTGAGGTCCACAGAGGAGAGGTGACTATCTCAGGATCACAGGAGTTAATGGCAGAGTTGGGACTTTACCATAGGTCTCTCAACTCACAGCCAAGTGTTCTTGTCTTGGATGAATTCACTATAGATCACGGTTGAAAGATTTCCTGTCTCAAATGATAATCAATTCCAGATACCCTATAACTAAGTTGATCTTTATATTATCCAAGTTGCTGGGTAAAATATCTGTCAAGTGTTAGATAAGCCATGCCCTGCGAATGTTCTTTATAAAAAAGCAAATGTTAAATGACCAGATCTGTCAAAAATTAGTTACAAGAATGATTGTGTTATTTTCAAGAGAGAGGAAGTGAATTAAATTATCATTTTTTCTGATGATTTTCATATGCTCAGTGTTTCAGTCTGCTGCACTCCTGAGTCTTGTAGGAGATACCCAATAGTAACTTAAATAACTGTATTTGAATAAATGCATTTGTTTCTATTTTCTACCTTATAAACTAGTCTTCCCCCTCTGCCTCAGAGCTAGGGGGAGGAGTCTGGGGCAGCTGATGGACAAAGTCTGGTATGGAGCCAAGACTGCAGTCAGACTGGAGCCAGTTGGGCTGGAAGCAAGGGCTCTTGTTACAGGCAAACTATTACCACCCCCCCATTCCGGGTCACTGTAGCCACTTCAGCAGGAGCCTGGAGAAGAGCCCTAAATGGCACCAGGCAACAAAAAGAGCTTTGTATACTGGGAGCAAGGGGCCTCAGGAAGGAGTAGGTGCAAGGGTGATGGGAGGGAAGGTCAGCATCCTCACCTCTCGTCTGCTGAGAAGGGAAGCTAACGGGTTAAGTAGAAGAGTGGAGTCTGCAAGTCAAGGAGTCATTGAATTTCAGAGCAGCAAGCTACCTTAGAGACCATTTAGACCAAACTCTTCATTTTATAGTTGGGGACAATAAGGCCCAGAGAGGAGAAGGGACAAGCCCAAAGTCATACAGATGGCAAAGGGCAGAGTCAAAACTGGAATCTAGAGTCTCTGGTTCTCCCAGTCAAATGTTCTCACTTCAGCACCCATGAGGCAGCTCTGTATTGTGGGTTTTGTTTAGAAGGAGTGAACTCTTTTTAGGCTCTAGAACATACTTGTACCTCAGGAGCAATTCATGCTCAAACAACATGGTGTGAGGACTTGGAAGGAGTGTGAAGTGATGCAGGGAGTCCAGAGATCATATAGTGAGTCTTGGAGTGAGCCCCTAAGACCTGAACCTCCTCCTGACCTGCATGTTTGTATTACTGCTGGCTTGGTGTTTTCCAATGTTTAGTATATATACTCAGGGTGATTTGGGTGGTACATTGACATTTTGAATTGTTATATGTATATATGTGTTTATATATATATATATATATATAACTTAATGTGTATTAGGAAAAAATGTAACTAGTACGTGAAAACAGAATTTCATATATATATATATGTATATATGCATATATTATGGCATAGGGAGAGGTTATTATTTAAAATTTAGTTGATTTAAAGAAACATATTAAATACATAATAGCACAGGATGAAGCTATGGTAAAAACTGAAAAGTTTTCACAAATAAGTGAGGTTTGGCAAACACTGTGATACCTAATTCTTGGACCATAATAGCAGGACTCTCAAAAGTCATACAGAGAGGCGGGGCAAGATGGCAGACTGGTGAGCTGTATGTTTTAGTTACTCCTCCAGGAAAGTAGGTAAAAAGCCAGGAACTGCGTGGACTGGACACCACAGAGCAATCTGTCTTTGGGCATACTTCATACAACACTCATGAAAATGTGGAACTGCTGAGATCAGCGAAATCTGTAAGTTTTTGCGGCCAGGGGACCCGCGCCCCTCCCTGCCAGGCTCAGTCCCGGGGGAGGAGGGGCTGTCAGCTCCAGGAAGGAGAAGGGAGAATTGCAGTGGCTGCTCTTATCGGAAACTCATTCTACTGATTCAAACTCCAACCATAGATAGACTGAGACCAGACACCAGAGACTCTGAGAGCAGCCAGCCCAGCAGAGAGGAGACAGGCATAGAAAAAAAACAACACGAAAAACTCCAAAATAAAAGCAGAGGATTTTTGGAGTTCTGGTGAACACAGAAAGGGGAAGGGCGGAGATCAGGCCTTGAGGCGCATATGCAAATCCCGAAGCAAGGCTGATCTCTCTGCCCTGTGGACCTTTCCTTAATGGCCCTGGTTGCTTTGTCTATTAGCATTTCAATAACCCATTAGATCTCTGAGGAGGGCCGTTTTTTTTTTTGTTTTTTTTTTAAATCCTTTTTGCTTTTTCTAAAACAATTACTCTAAGAAGCTCAATACAGAAAGCTTCAAAGAATTGAAATTTGGGCACGTCAAGTCAAGAGCAGAACTAAGAGAGCTCTGAGACAAAAGGCAATAATCCAGTGGCTGAGAAAATTCACTAAACAACACAACTTCCCAAGAAAAGGGGGGTGTCCGCTCACAGCCACCATCCTGGTGGACAGGAAACACTCCTGCCCATCGCCAGCCCCATAGCCCAGAGCTGCCCCAGACAACCCAGTGTGACGGAAGTGCTTCAAATAACAGGCACACACCACAAAACTGGGCGTGGACATTAGCCTTCCCTGCAACCTCAGCTGAATGTCCCAGAGCTGGGAAGGGGGAGCAGTGTGAATTAACAGAGCCCCATTCAGCCATCATTTGAGCAGACTGGGAGCCTCCCAACACAGCCCAGCAGCCCAGAACTGCCCTGGGGGGACGGCACTCACCTGTGACATAGCACAGTCATCCCTCAACAGAGGACCCGGGGTGCACAGCCTGGAAGAGGGGCCCATTTGCAAGTCTCAGGAGCCATACGCCAATACCAAAGACTTGTGGGTCAGTGGCAGAGACAAACTGTGGCAGGACTGAACTGAAGGATTAGACTATTGCAGTAGCTTTAAAACTCTAGGATCATCAGGGAGATTTGATTGTTAGGGCCACCCCCCCTCCCCGACTGCCCAGAAACACGCCCCACATACAGGGCAGGCAACACCAACTACACACGCAAGCTTGGTACACCAATTGGGCCCCACAAGACTCACTCCCCCACTCACCAAAAAGGCTAAGCAGGGGAGATCTGGCTTGTGGAGAACAGGTGGCTCGTGGACGCCACCTGCTGGTTAGTTAGAGAAAGTGTACTCCACGAAGCTGTAGATCTGATAAATTAGAGATAAGGACTTCAACTGGTCTACAAACCCTAAAAGAACCCTATCAAGTTCAGCAAATGCCACGAGGCCAAAAACAACAGAAAATTATAAAGCATATGAAAAAAACAGACGATATGGATAACCCAAGCCCAAGCACCCAAATCAAAAGACCAGAAGAGACACACCTAGAGCAGCTACTCAAAGAACTAAAGATGAACAATGAGACCATAGTACGGGATATGAAGGAAATCAAGAAGACCCTAGAAGAACATAAAGAAGACATTGCAAGACTAAATAAAAAAATGGATGATCTTATGGAAATTAAAGAAACTGTTGACCAAATTAAAAAGATTCTGGACACTCATAGTACAAGACTAGAGGAAGTTGAACAATGAATCAGTGACCTGGAAGATGACAGAATGGAAAATGAAAGCATAAAAGAAAGAATGGGGAAAAAAATTGAAAAACTCGAAATGGACCTCAGGGATATGATAGATGATATGAAACGTCCGAATATAAGACTCATTGGTGTCCCAGAAGGGGAAGAAAAGGGTAAAGGTCTAGGAAGAGTATTCAAAGAAATTGTTGGGGAAAACTTCCCAAATCTTCTAAACAACATAAATACAAAAATCATAAATGCTCAGCGAACTCCAAATAGAATAAATCCAAAAAAACCCACTCCGAGACATATACTGATCACACTGTCAAACATAGAAGAGAAGGAGCAAGTTCTGAAAGCAGCAAGAGAAAAGCAATTCACCACATACAAAGGAAACAGCATAAGACTAAGTAGTGACTACTCAGCAGCCACCATGGAGGCGAGAAGGCAGTGGCACGATATATTTAAAATTCTGAGTGAGAGGAATTTCCAGCCAAGAATACTTTATCCAGCAAAGCTCTCCTTCAAATTTGAGGGAGAGCTTAAATTTTTCACAGACAAAGAAATGCTGAGAGAATTTGCTAACAAGAGACCTGCCCTACTTGAGATACTAAAGGGAGCCCTACAGACAGAGAAACAAAGACAGGACAGAGAGACTTGGAGAAAGGTTCAGTACTAAAGAGATTCGGTATGGGTACAATAAAGGATATTAATAGAGAGAGGGAAAAATATGGCAAACATAATCCAAAGGATAAGATGGCCGATTCAAGAAATGCCTTCACGGTTTTAACGTTGAATGTAAATGGATTAAACTCCCCAATTAAAAGATATAGATTCGCAGAATGGATCAAAAAAAATGAACCATCAATATGTTGCATACAAGAGACTCATCTTAGACACAGGGACACAAAGAAACTGAAAGTGAAAGGATGGAAAAAAATATTTCATGCAAGCTACAGCCAAAAGAAAGCAGGTGTAGCAATATTAATCTCAGATAAAATAGACTTCAAATGCAGGGTTGTTTTGAGAGACAAAGAAGGCCACTACATACTAATAAAAGGGGCAATTCAGCAAGAAGAAATAACAATCGTAAATGTCTATGCACCCAATCAAGGTGCCACAAAATACATGAGAGAAACATTGGCAAAACTAAAGGAAGCAATTGATGTTTCCACAATAATTGTGGGAGACTTCAACACATCACTCTCTCCTATAGATAGATCAACCAGACAGAAGACCAATAAGGAAATTGAAAAACCTAAACAATCTGATAAATGAATTAGATTTAACAGACATCTACAGGACATTACATCCCAAATCACCAGGATACACATACTTTTCTAGTGCTCACGGAACTTTCTCCAGAATAGATCATATGCTGGGACATAAAACAAGCCTCAATAAATTTAAAAGATTGAAATTATTCAAAGCACATTCTCTGACCACAATGGAATACAATTAGAAGTCAATAACCATCAGAGACATAGAAAATTCACAAATACCTGGAGGTTAAACAACACACTCCTAAACAATCAGTGGGTTAAAGAAGAAATAGCAAGAGAAATTGCTAAATATATAGAGACGAATGAAAATGAGAACACAACATACCAAAACCTATGGGATGCAGCAAAAGCAGTGCTAAGGGGGAAATTTATAGCACTAAACGCATATATTAAAAAGGAAGAAAGAGCCAAAATCAAAGAACTAATGGATCAACTGAAGAAGCTAGAAAATGAACAGCAAACCAATCCTAAACCAAGTACAAGAAAAGAAATAACAAGGATTAAAGCAGAAATAAATGACATAGAGAACAAAAAAACAATAGAAAGGATAAATATCACCAAAAGTTGGTTCTTTGAGAAGATCAACAAGATTGACAAGCCCCTAGCTAGACTGACAAAATCAAAAAGAGAGAAGACCCATATAAACAAAATAATGAATGAAAAAGGTGACATAACTGCAGATCCTGAAGAAATTAAAAAAATTATAAGAGGATATTATGAACAACTGTATGGCAACAAACTGGATAATGTAGAAGAAATGGACAATTTTCTGGAAACATATGAACAACCTAGACTGACCAGAGAAGAAATAGAAGACCTCAACCAACCCATCACAAGCAAAGAGATCCAATCAGTCATCAAAAATCTTCCCACAAATAAATGCCCAGGGCCAGATGGCTTCACAGGGGAATTCTACCAAACTTTCCAGAAAGAACTGACACCAATCTTACTCAAACTCTTTCAAAACATTGAAAAAAATGGAACACTACCTAACTCATTTTATGAAGCTAACATCAATCTAATACCAAAACCAGGCAAAGATGCTACAAAAAAGGAAAACTACCGGCCAATCTCCCTAATGAATATAGATGCAAAAATCCTCAACAAAATACTTGCAAATCGAATCCAAAGACACATTAAAAAAATCATACACCATGACCAAGTGGGGTTCATTCCAGGCATGCAAGGATGGTTCAACATCAGAAAAACAATCAATGTATTACAACACATTAAAAACTCGAAAGGGAAAAATCAATTGATCATCTCAATAGATGCTGAAAAAGCATTTGACAAAATCCAACATCCCTTTTTGATAAAAACACTTCAAAAGGTAGGAATTGAAGGAAACTTCCTCAACATGATAAAGAGCATATATGAAAAACCCACAGCCAGCATAGTACTCAATGGTGAGAGACTGAAAGCCTTCCCTCTAAGATCAGGAACAAGACAAGGATGCCCGCTGTCACCACTGTTATTCAACATTGTGCTGGAAGTGCTAGCCAGGGCAATCCGGCAAGACAAAGAAATAAAAGGCATCCAAATTGGAAAAGAAGAAGTAAAACTGTCATTGTTTGCAGATGATATGATCTTATATCTAGAAAACCCTGAGAAATCAACGATACACCTACTAGAGCTAATAAACAAATTTAGCAAAGTAGCGGGATACAAGATTAATGCACATAAGTCAGTAATGTTTCTATATGCTAGAAATGAACAAACTGAAGAGACACTCAAGAAAAAGATACCATTTTCAATAGCAACTAAAAAAATCAAGTACCTAGGAATAAACTTAACCAAAGATGTAAAAGACCTATACAAAGAAAACTACATAACTCTACTAAAAGAAATAGAAGGGGACCTTAAAAGATGGAAAAATATTCCTTGTTCATGGATAGGAAGGCTAAATGTCATTAAGATGTCAATTCTACCCAAACTCATCTACAGATTCAATGCAATCCCAATCAAAATTCCAACAACCTACTTTGCAGACTTGGAAAAGCTAGTTATCAAATTTATTTGGAAAGGGAAGATGCCTCGAATTGCTAAAGTCACTCTAAAAAAGAAAAACGAAGTGGGAGGACTTACACTCCCTGACTTTGAAGCTTATTATAAAGCCACAGTTGCCAAAACAGCATGGTACTGGCACAAAGATAGACATATAGATCAATGGAATCGAATTGAGAATTCAGAGATAGACCCTCAGATCTATGGCCGACTGATCTTTGATAAGGCCCCCAAAGTCACCGAACTGAGCCATAATGGTCTTTTCAACAAATGGGGCTGGGAGAGTTGGATATCCATATCCAAAAGAATGAAAGAGGACCCCTACCTCACCCCCTACACAAAAATTAACTCAAAATGGACCAAAGATCTCAATATAAAAGAAAGTACCATAAAACTCCTAGAAGATAATGTAGGAAAACATCTTCAAGACCTTGTATTAGGAGGCCACTTCCTAGACTTTACACCCAAAGCACAAGCAACAAAAGAGAAAATAGATAAATGGGAACTCCTCAAGCTTAGAAGTTTCTGCACCTCAAAGGAATTTCTCAAAAAGGTAAAGAGGCAGCCAACTCAATGGGAAAAAATTTTTGGAAACCATGTATCTGACAAAAGACTGATATCTTGCATATACAAAGAAATCCTACAACTCAATGACAATAGTACAGACAGCCCAATTATAAAATGGGCAAAAGATATGAAAAGACAGTTCTCTGAAGAGGAAATACAAATGGCCAAGAAACACATGAAAAAATGTTCAGCTTCACTAGCTATTAGAGAGATGCAAATTAAGACCACAATGAGATACCATCTAACACCGGTTAGAATGGCTGCCATTAAACAAACAGGAAACTACAAATGCTGGAGGGGATGTGGAGAAATTGGAACTCTTATTCATTGTTGGTGGGACTGTATAATGGTTCAGCCACTCTGGAAGTCAGTCTGGCAGTTCCTTAGAAAACTAGATATAGAGCTACCATTCGATCCAGCGATTGCACTTCTCAGTATATACCCGGAAGATCGGAAAGCAGTGACACGAACAGATATCTGCACGCCAATGTTCATAGCAGCATTATTCACAATTGCCAAGAGATGGAAACAACCCAAATGTCCTTCAACAGATGAGTGGATAAATAAAATGTGGTATATACACACGATGGAATACTACGCGGCAGTAAGAAGGAACGATCTGGTGAAACATATGACAACATGGATGAACCTTGAAGACATAATGCTGAGCGAAATAAGCCAGGCACAAAAAGAGAAATATTATATGCTACCACTAATGTGAACTTTGAAAAATGTAAAACAAATGGCTTATAATGTAGAATGTAGGGGAACTAGCAGTAGAGAGCAATTAAGGAAGGGGGAACAATAATCCAAGAAGAACAGATAAGCTATTTAACGTTCTGGGGATGCCCAGAAATGACTATGGTCTGTTAATTTCTGATGGATGTAGTAGGAACAAGTTCACTGAAATGTTGCTATATTATGTAACTTTCTTGGGGTAAAGTAGGAACATGTTGGAAGTTAAGCAGTTATCTTAGGTTAGTTGTCTTTTTCTTACTCCCTTGCTATGGTCTCTTTGAAATGTTCTTTTATTGTATGTTTGTTTTCTTTTTAACTTTTTTTTTCATACAGTTGATTTGAAAAAAGAAGGGAAAGTTAAAAAAAAAGAAAAAAGACAAACAAGGAAAAAAAAAAAAAAGATGTAGTGCCCCCTTGAGGAGCCTGTGGAGAATGCAGGGGTATTCGCCTACCCCACCTCCATGGTTGCTAACATGACCACAGACATAGGGAACTGGTGGTTTGATGGGTTGAGCCCTCTACCATAAGTTTTACCCTTGGGAAGACGGTTGCTGCAAAGGAGAGGCTAGGCCTCCCTGTATTTGTGCCTAAGAGTCTCCTCCTGAATGCCTCTTTGTTGCTCAGATGTGGCCCTCTCTCTCTGGCTAAGCCAACTTGAAAGGTGAAATCACTGCCCTCCCCCCTACGTGGGATCAGACACCCAGGGAAGTGAATCTCCCTGGCAACGTGGAATATGACTCCCGGGGAGGAATGTAGACCCGGCATCGTGGGATGGAGAACATCTTCTTGACCAAAAGGGGGATGTGAAAGGAAATGAAATAAGCTTCAGTGGCAGAGAGATTCCAAAACGAGCCGAGAGATCACTCTGGTGGGCACTCTTACGCACACTTTAGACAACCTTTTTTAGGTTCTAAAGAATTGGGGTAGCTGGTGGTGGATACCTGAAACTATTAAACTACAACCCAGAACCCATGAATCTCGAAGACAGTTGTATAAAAATGTAGCTTATGAGGGGTGATAGTGGGATTGGGAATGCCATAAGGACCAAACTCCACTTTGTCTAGTTTATGGATGGATGTGTAGAAAAGTAGGGGAAGCAAAAAAACAGACAAAGGTACCTAGTGTTCTTTTTTACTTCAATTGCTCTTTTTCACTCTAATTATTATTCTTGTTATTTTTGTGTGTGTGCTAATGAAGGTGTCAGGGATTGATTTAGGTGATGAATGTACAACTATGTAATGGTACTGTAAACAATCGAAAGTACAATTTGTTTTGTATGACTGCGTGGTATGTGAATATATCTCAATAAAATGATGATTAAAAAAAAAAAAAAAAAAAAAAAAAAAAAAGTCATACAGGCCATCCTCCTGTGCCCAGGCAGCACTGCATGTGTTCAAGTCAGAAGGGCATTCCTAATGTTCTCCTATGCAGACAGTGTCAAGGGATCCCAGGAAACCCCTTCCAATGTTTCCACTGTTAATAGAATCACTAGGCCCCCATCAGGACCATGTCAGTGAAACCATTGATATTAATAGGAAGAAGTTTATATATGCAAATCATTTGCAACTGTCAGCTTTGAGTCAGCATCTCAGCTTTTTCTTCTCTGGAAAGTCCCTGGCTGGTCCTCTCCTCCACCATTTCTGTTCTGCACTGGTGGAAATGGTTCGAACAGCACACTGGAACACAACAGGCTCAATGTACAGATGGAAACACTGTGATCCAGAGAGGTGAAGGTTCTTACTTAGAATCATTCAACCAGGAGTAGCACAGCCAAGACTGGATCCCAGGTCTTTTGACTCCCAAACTAAGGCTTATTCCAGTGCCCCCCATTTCCTGCCCCTCACTGCCCTTTCTGCACACTCCCCTCAGTCCCATTCCCCAACCCAGATAAAACCACAAGACCCCTACTGCCATCCTCTCTAGTATGGTTCACTCTCTTTAGACCATCTAAACTTCAAGGGCCCAAGGAACTGGTAGCATTGGTCAACTCTAAGAGGATTGCTAGGTGGTTGAGGGACAGGGGTGGAAAGTAACTTTTATTTTTGTACCTCTTGTATTTTGAAACATGTGTTGGCATTAACTATTCCCCCCAAAATAAAATAATAAAACAATTCAAGAGTTCTCCATCCCTGAGTTAAATCTCAGAAATGATCACATTTGTTCAGCACAATGCCATTTTTAATGCACTATGTTTTATGATCTGTGCAGGAGCCCTGTGCAGTAAGCTCCATTTTATAGATCTGAACACCAATCCAGAGAGAGGAAGTTACTTGCCTAAACTCATGCAGTGAATTTGTAATGAAATTGGGGCTAAAACCCATGTCCCCTGATCCCCAGGGCCTTGTTGCTTGTATTGCAGCATCCACATATACTCACAATTTGTGCTAGATTATCCTTGGATCAGCCTGAGACAGTGTGTTTACATTTGCCTTTCAATAGACATTTTCAAACTTTAACCTAAGAAGTAGCACAAAGACCAGTATTAACTCAGCTTTGTACATGGCTACTTCTTCTGCCTGGCTCCACCCCCTAAAAGATACTCTCCTCTCTTCTAGAAGCCACAGACCACTCAGCCACCTGGTGCCCACCCTCCCAGTGTTCAGCATTGGCTACTTAGCCTGGCATAGACATTCTGATGAGGCAACTTGGCAGCTGCAAGTGCATTCATCTTGGGGGGTGGGGTGTCACTATTTTAGGGCCTGAGGAGTTTCTTTTTGGCCTTTGCAGCTGGTGGCTCTGAAATGAAGAAGTTTGTCCTTCCCCACTACAGGCAGCCCACAGTCCCTGTGCCCCAGAAGTCTCTGCTGCAAAGCAGGTACTGTGCTCTGCAAGAAGCCCTGGAATGATGATAGAGGGAAGGGGAATAGGAGGGCGGGTAGAAGCAGATATGTGTGTATGCTGACCAAAGCAGTGTTCCTGCTTTGAAATAGGTCTCCTCTCATCTGCTGCCATGGCAACACAAATAAACACCTTGTCCTGTCAGCTCTTCTTTTCTAGCAGCCACCATCCAAGAGCTCAGGATCCTAAGGTGGAAAAGTCTTTGTGAGGTTATGGGATTCCCTCTCTAGCCTCCTGGTAACACTATGCCCCAAACCAGTTCTGATTACTTTGGGAGGTCTTCAGGAGCAAGGACTCAGCTGATCTGTTCCAACCTCTTCCCAAGATGCCTAGCACAGGCCCTTAGCTTGTCACTTGTTAATTTGTGCCTTTCAGTTTCAGCATTGCCCAGCCTAACTACCACCGGGAGTCATGCTCCCTCAAGTCATGAATTCATCCTGATGAAAACTTAGAGCCAGTGGAAAAATGACTGAGGACTGGCTGGAGTCAGGAGGATGGCCTAGATCACTTCAACGAGGCCCAGTCCTGTATTAGGATTTTGGGTTCTGCCAGCAAACTCTTTCCTGGACAGTATCTTTCTTTCTCTTCTCCTGAAAGTAATCATTCCTCTCTAGGCAACCATGTCCCCAATGGAACTAAGCTGCTCCCAGAACACCACCCACTTGTCTACACCCGAGTGGCGGCAGAAAGCAGATAGGCAGTCAGGCTCAAAAACCTTGTAACCTTGTAAGAGGGAATTTTTTTGCCACGAGGTTACACGTATCCTCTCAGTCTTAACCACCCCCCAGCCCGAAACCTACCTCTTCTTGGAAGCCTTCCAGATTAAGCAAATGTTGGGAATACAACAGACCCCAAGCCCCAAATGCCAAGTCTCTTTCCTTCACCCTCCACTTACCTGTTCCCTCTTCCAACATGATTCTCACCCTCAATACACTTCTCAGTGCCAAGAAGGCATTTGAGAATAAGGGAAGCATATTGGTGGCTGACATTTGCTGATAACTTTGGAGAGAAATCTTCCCCTGGTCCCTTGACAAGAGAAAAACCTCCATCTGAGAAATAAGTAGGCTTTGCTTCTCATTCACTTTCAAACGGCAGGGACCAAGGAGCCCAGGAAATGTCCAGTGGAGGGAGATGGGGAGATGTTTCCAGCTTTTGCATCTCAGCCATTGGCTCCACTGCCCAGGGACCTGATCAGCATGTCTACAAGGACCACTATGAAGCTCAGTCCCATTGCATGCCATTTGTGAGCCTCGCCTCATGCACTTACCAGCATTCTTCCTCCCCTGCAGCAACGGGAAGCACTGCAAATGAAACAGAGAAGTCAAGGCATTGCAGAGACCTACACAATGTCAGAACTGGAAGGGATCTTTGAAGTCAGCAAGTCCAATCTACCCATTTTACAGAAAGACACACTGAAGTCCACAGAGAAGGAAAATGAAGTACAAGTAATGAGCAAAGTGGGGCCGAGAGCTCAGACTCTTAACTGCTCACTCCACACTGTTTTCTCCTATCCCACTAGCTTTTTCCTCTGGCTCAATTCAGTCTCACCGCATGGAGAGTGTCCCCAAGTCAGGGACTTGGAGACAGTCTGCACAGTTCACAGACTGTCCAAGCCTTAAAAATAAAGATGATGAGAGAACCAGTTGGCATTTGCTTGGCACATCCTGGGTATAGCATCAGACAAGCTAGAAACAAGTTGGGTTGGTAAAAATGACAGTATTTGAAATTGGAAAACCCAAGCTCAAGGTCACTTTTATTTAATCACTGTTTATGTGACAGTGGGCAATGCTCATAACCTCTTGAGCCTCAGTTTCTGCATCCGTAAGACTAGGATAATAATAATCCAGACTTCACATGCTAATTATGAAAAATTAATGTACACAAAAGCACTCTACAAATCCATTCATTTAACATTTATAGAGTACCAATACTCTGCAGAGTGCTGTGCTATAAGCTAAGACACAGCAGTGATCCAGACAGATAAGGTCCCTGTCCTCATGGAGCTGAAATCCTAATGGGGAGGGACAGATAATAAATTGGTAAAAATACATAAATAAACAAACAAATAAATAAATAAATAAGAAAATTTCAGGCATTGCTAAGAACTAAGAGGAAGAAACTTAAAAAAAAAAACAGGTTGAGGCAGAGAGTGATAGGGTAGCGGAAATCAGAGGTACTGCTTCAGAAAAGGAGGCAATATCTGAGCAGAGACTAAAAGACAAGGAGTCAGAATGTGAATATCTGGGTGCAGAACATTCCAGACAGAGGTTGAAGAGAATAGGCAAAGTCCAGATTATGGAGGGCTTTGAAGGCCAGGGTGAAGATTTTGGCTTTGATGTGAATTACACTAAGCAGCCATTGGAAGGCTTTGAGCAAGAGAATGCAAAGATCTGATCTCCACCATAAAAAAGATTACTCTGGCTGCTGCTGTGTAGCGAATGGATTGTAAAGATAGAGTAGAAGCAGGGAGATCTTTAGGAGGCTTTTGCAATAGTTTAGGCCTTGAGCTTAAACGGTAGTAGGAGAGATGGTAATTCAATATTCAAGAAGGAAGGAAGGAAAGGAGGAAGGGAGAGAGGAAAGAAGTGTTCCTTTTAGAGGTAGGAAGGTCTTCTTGCCTATTCTCTTGACTTTACCCAATCCAGCCTCTAAACCAGCTAAAATATAATCTGCGAAAGGTTACCAGGGAAGGAATTGCCATAGTACTTGTCATCTGTCCTGCCCTCTCCATGACCGCCACCAGGTAAAGACACTCAACTGCAAAGATGCCTAATCTTAGGAGCTTTGTCTCAGTCCTAAATCAACTCTAAGATGACTAAAGGTCAGAACCACCCTTGTCGACCACAGGACAACCTGATGAATCTTCAAACCACAATTGTCCACAGGAGAAAGGAGGGGTAGAAGATGTATCCTTGAGCATTCACTGGGAAAGCCCTCAAAGGATGTTAGTGTGAAGGAGATGGAAAGGCCTAGAATGAGATAGGGGTGACCAGAGGAGAAGGACCAATCAGGAGAGACAGATGTGAAATTCCCTTACAAAGCTACAAAATGCAACTTTGATTAAGCAAGTCAATATAATGCTCAGTGGTGGACAAAAGGGAAGAATAAAAGAAAGAGAAAGTGAGGTCGTGGTAGAGAAGGAGGTAGGGAAGTAGGTCCCTATGAGGACCTAAATTTGACAGTTCTGGGAAATTAGGAGATGAACTGATGGGGTGGGACAGTTACTCCTGCAGTCCTGTCCTAGTCATTTTAAATTCCCTCCTCTCCCACCCCTAATTCATTGTAGGTATAATAGAATTAAAGATAGTTGGGAGAATGAGTGATTTACAGGTTACAAATAAGTGACCTTGCTCCACTGTCTTAACCATCCTGTATGGTAGGTTTCGTTACCCTCATGTGTCACATGAGAATAATGAGACCAGAGAAGTGAAGTGACTTACCCAAGGTCACACAGCTAGTAAGTGTCAGAACCAAGTCTAGATTTTAGATCTATGAGGCTCCCAATTTTATTGCATCATATTCTTTTTTTCTCTGGCATTCAGAATAATCTGGATTGGGCCAGAACCATGAATTCTACTCTCTGCTTTTGACTCTGATCCTGATGTTATTTGGGAAGCTGAGAGGCTTCCAGGGGAAGATGAGGTATGAACTTTTGCATCTGAGAGTTCTGCTACAGAGTGAAGACCCTTTTCATTTCCTGATTGTAGAACAAATTCTTCTCTCTTGGGGGTTATGAACCCAAGAGCCAGGAGACAGCCACTCTGGCTGGCATCTTTCCACTCAGGGGGACATTCATTCATATAGTAATTCACTCATTTTTTCATTCATTCATTCTCGTACGTACCTGGTAGGTATCACTTCAGGGCCAGGCCCTGTGCCAGGTATTCAGGGATTCAGAGAAATCAAACATGTTCCCTGTCCTTAAGGAATTCACAGGTAAGTGGGGGACTCAACCACATGCAGATGTAGTCATAATTTAGAGTAACAAGTATTATAGGAGAGTATTATAAAGCCTTGTGGGAAGCCAGCAGAGGGAATGATTCACTGCTGGGAGCGGGGGTGAGTTGTCATGAGGACCTCCATGAAGCAGAGGGTGTTTGGAGCAGGTCTCAAAGGTCTTGTTCATCAGGCAGACAGGGGGGCAAAAAGCACGATGGGCAGAAGGAAGTGCAAGGAGGTTTGAGGAACTGTTTATAGTTTGGCTGGAGAGCAGAGTGCCAGACCAAGAATAAGAAATGAGTCTGGGAGAGGAAGGTAGGGGCCAGATCATGAAAGGGCACGTAGGTCATGTTAAGGAGTCCAATGGGAGCTATGAAAGGAGCCTCAATAGCAGCATAGTGTTGTCATATTTATGTTTCCGAATGCTACTCTAGTTGTTGAGTGAAGAATGGATCAGGAATGGTAAGTTAGGCAAGACTAGAGATAGGAAGACCAGGCAATGGTAAGATTCTGAGGTGGGGCAGTGACCTTTTGGATAGAAAGGAGAAGACCAATATATGAGCTATTTACATAGTAACATCAAAGGAAATATAGGCAGGGGGATAGGAGAAAAGGTAAGGATGACTCCAAGTTTCTGGCTTAGGCAACTGGGCAGATGACATCAGGTACAGAGGAAAAAGAGTGGTTTAGGGGTAGGTAGGGAGAGAATCTTTAGTTTGTAATGAATCTCATTGGGGGCCTTTTGGATTTGAGGGGTCTGTGGAGCATCCACTCACAGCTATCCAATAGGCACTGTGCTAGACCTGCAGATGCAAAGTTGCAGAAAACCAGACATGGTCCCTATGCTTGAGGAACTTGCAGTGTGGTGAGAGATAGAGTGGCAGGCCAGAAAAAGGCAGACCAGGAGTTTCTGAAAGAAAAGGGAAACATGTTGAAGGAGTGAAAAAGAAAGAGCCAGAGCCAATGGAGAGATAAAAGTAGAAAGACATGAGAAGTGTGTATGTGTGTGTGGGGGGGGGGGGGTGGTGTCTCAGAAGGAGTAGCTTGGAGACAAGCTGTAAAGGCTACTGACAGGCTTTGTCCAGATCCTGGAAGTTCTCAGCCACCAGTGGCTCAGTCAAAGCTTGCTGTCCCCAGCATCCTCTTTGCTCATCCTGCAGGTTCTGGGGCCAGTCCTTGCCCTGTTATCTGAGGGAAGGCCTGGAGAATCCTCAGCCTTTTCTTGCCTGGCTTCTCTGCTCCACCCCCATCCTTAGCCCCTGGCCAGTCCTGTGCCCCAGGCCCCAGGCCTGGGCCACAGTCATGAGAGCACGTTCTTCACATTCCAGCCTCCCCCAGCCCTCTCAGCTATGCCACACAGAGCCCTATTCACAGCTTGGCCCTCCCTCTCTCCAGAGTGGGATTTCACCGCCCCCAGGCCCAGCCCTTGTTTTGCCAACACAGAATATGGCCACTGTGGGAGTAGGCTCACCTGATCCCTCTAGAACTGACTCCTCTGTCTCTTGGGGTCTCTCAGCTGGGAGTGGGTGCAGTGGGTTCGACCACTTTCTATGTGCACGGTGTGTATGTATACTCTGTACTCTCAGCCAACTTTCTCTAGGCTAGGCCTAGAATAGGGGCCGTGTTGGGTCAGGCTGTCACTGAACAAAGGGGTGTGTAAGACATAGGCTGGGCCCTTAGAGGAGTTCACAGTCTGCATGGTGACAGTCAGGTATATGGAGGATGGTTGTAGGCTGGGGCTGAGTTGAGCCTGCCACCAGGTCCTAAATTGGATCATTGGTGTCCAGTGCCACTTTCAAACCCCATCCCAGTGGTCTGGGAACACACGTTCATGTTCAGGGTGTGATGTCTGCAGGGGGTGGAGTGCTATGGCCCTGAGGGACACAAATCTCCTCCCCGGAAAGGACAAAGTAGACACGGTTTAGGGTAGGACTGACTGACACAGACATTCCGGGCCAGGCCATGTGCCTTTGATCAACTTCTTTTCTGGGCCTCAGACTTGTTGCCTATGATAATAGGTGAGTTCCTGACAATTCCTATCCTTCTATCAGCAGGAAGAGGGAGAGGGACAATCCCAGCCCAGGAAAGAGCAATGGAAGAAATGACTTCTAGAGGGCCTTTGTAGAGTTTGGAGTTTGGGACAGCCTTTTGAGGAATCCCCAGAGGGCCTATCTACCCTCTGCCTCCTCTCTGAGCACATTTCCCCCAACTCCTGCCCCTCTCCAACCCCCACTTCGCAGAAATTCTTGCTGCCTTGGGCTCTTTGGCCTTAATTTCTTCCTGCCAGTCCTGAAGGGACATCCTTTCCTCCTTCCCCACCCCCAATCCACACCTGGCCCACAAGGCTGCCAGCAGAGCCCTGGCCTACCCCATGCCACTCCAGGCCCAGCTTCTTGCCTTTGGTTCCCTTTCCCCCCAGCCTTTTCCAGCCTTGAGCCCTACCATCTGTTCTTCCTCCCTCCATAGCAAGCTGAGAGCTGTACCAGAGGGGAGAGTGTGTGAGCAGCTGCAACCCCCAGGGGTTCTCTGGATAATCTCAGGAATGTCATATTCCAAAGACTTGACTTTCCCACCAGCCAGCAGGGACCTTCCTTCCTGCCCAGGGCTTGGGAGTGCAGCAGGGAGAGGGGCCTTAGAGGGAGTAAATGGAGGAGGGGAAGAAAACACAGTGGGTCCACGGTGGGATGGAGCCTCTTTTCAACGCTGAACTGGTCTAAACAGGAGTGGGAGTAGAGATGGGGTGAGGAGGTGTGGAGGAATTGCTTTAACAATACGTTTCCTGAACATCAGGATGGTAACATCAGTGTTGTTGGTTTTTTAACTGTCCTTTTATGTCCACAAGATGTCCCCAGTTCTAGGCTCTTCCCAGCCAGGGACTGAAGGGAATGGCCGGTAAAATTTCTTCCCAGTTTACAGATAAGGAAAATGATGGGCCCGAGGTCACCCACAGCAACCAGTCAGCTATCTTCAAATTTGACTTATCTCTATTGACAACCTCCTATGTGGCAGGCCCTTTCACATATGTTACCATTGCAATCAATTATGAAGTTAGGGAGTATTCTCCCCATTCTATAGATGAGGAAACTGAGGCAAATAGAGGGGAAGAGACAGAACCTGGGCTAGCATATCGGTGTCCCATTTCTAGCTACCACATTATATCATTATACCATGTCCTCTCTAGCTTCCAGAGGGTCACCCAGCCCAGGGTAGAGGAAAGGCCAGAGGATGTCATCCCACACCCATTTCCAGGGCTTAACCCACATTCCCTAAGCACAGAAGTTTCTTTCCTCTGCCCCTTTGCAGTCCCAGCCTTGAAACTGCTAGTTGAACTGGACTATAAGGTCCCTGGCAACAGCAGCAGCAGCTTGCGGATTGGCCAGAGGGATGGGGTCAAAGAGCTCCACTCCCCCACCCCACTGTGAAACCTCTGACCTCAAATCCCAGCACAGGCGGCCAGAGCTGCTGCTTCTTGTTATTGTTACTGGTGACTGGGAAATGCAGGCCAGGCCCTGGCCCCTAGAACTTCCCAGGCATCCAGCTGTTCTCAGGCCCTAAGGGCTGCTGGGAGGACCAGCCTCCAGTGCAGGCTCCTTTCCCTGAGACTAAGCTCCCCTTCCCTCTTCCCCAGGGACCTTGGGTGGAAATCACTGACATTTTAGGAACACTTTTTCTGTTTTTTATTTGGCCTGGAAGTTCAAGGAAGTACATATGAAATATAACAAGAATACGAGAGCTGGAAGGACTCTTAGAGATAAACCAACCCAACTACTCATTTTATGAGTAGGGAAACTGAGGCACAGATTACCTAAAAATAGTGGATAGAATATGTACTTTGGAACTAAATTACCTGGGTTTCAAATCCCAGCTTTGCCTCTTAGTATCTGTGTGACTTGGGGTAAGTTTCCTAACCTTTCTGTGGTTCAGTAAAATGAGGATGATGATGATATTGGTACTTGCTTTGCAGGGTTGTTTTGAAGATGAAATGAGTTAATATATGTGAAAGGCTTGGAATAGTGTCCACCACACAGTATGTGCCCTATAATATTAGCCAGTTTTAATTCTAATTTTCTTATTGTTTTGGGGGAAAAAAAACCTAGCATTATCAATCTGTAAACTTTCCCACTTACTTCCACCTCCACTAGCCCTATTGTCAGGGCCCACTTTCAAGATTGTTCCAGGCTTTGCTGCTGAAGCAATTCCCCCTGGACTCCAGTGTGGCCATCCCCTTGCTTTCAGTGCTAGGTGGGATCATCAAGCACATGTGCTAGATAGAATACAATTATTTATTAATTGAACAGTTTCATATCCTGAAATTTTCTGAACTGAATCAACTGTCCCCACCAACAAGGCACTTGGGGGTTGTGGATGTGAAAAACTCTCATTTTATATCCACTAAACTGTAAGCTCCATAAAGGTAGGGGCCTACTGCTATTTTGCCAACCGTTATCTATCTCCCCAGGGCCTAACACAGTGCCTGGCACATAGTAGGCCCTCAATAAATATTGCTTGGTTAAATAAGTGAGGAAATGAATTCCTCAAGGCTAGTCTCAGGCTAAGTTAACCCTCATTTCATTCAAGATGACAACAAATAAACATCTCAACAGGCTTAGCCATCATTATTTCATTTGATACTCACTACAGCCTTGTGAGGTAGGAATTACAATTATCCCCAAAGTACAAATAATAAAAATGGTTAATGCTTACTAACTGTATGCTAGACACTTTTCTAAGAGCTTTGTATGCATCAACTAATTTTTGAGCCTCATAACAAATCTATAAGGTAGGTACTATTATTAACTCCATTTCATAGAGCTGAAAACTAAGACTCAGCAGGATGAAGGAACTTTCTCAAGGTCACACACCTAGAAAGTTGGGACTCACATAGTGGAAGGGCTTGACTCCCCATGTCTTCTTATTCCAGATATCCTAGGCTTCTCACTGCATCATGAGCACAGAGGTCAAACTCCCACACACAATTTTCAAAGTCTTTCAATTCGGCCTCTTTTCCCATTACCACACACACCCAACCCCTGCATCCAGGCCAGATCCCTTGACTCTATATCTCCTCTCTCTCCCCTGTCTCCAACCTCCCTCTTCCTTGAAGAAGCCTCCTTGTTCTTTTTCTCCATAGATTATCCCTTCAAATTATGATTCAATTGAGCATCTACCACGTTCTAGGTCTTCATTTCATCAGCCATTCCATTAAGTCTGAGGAGAGGTAACTTGCCCAAGACCACTCAGCCTTGATGAGACAGAGGTGGACATGCCATCCAGGTTAGTCTGACTCCCTGTGCCAGTGCTCTTTCTACTACATCAAGGTGCCTTCTATTCTGAACCAGGAAACTCCTCCCAGAAAGCTTCATGGATCACCCAGAAACCAACTCACTGGTCTCTTTAATATCCCTGCCTCCATCTGTGCCAATAACCCTTTCACAACCTATTTTGCTTCAGCCCATAGGCTGGTACCTCACAGATATGTGGTTTATGCCAGCATCTAGGTGGCAAACAATTAACCATACAAAGACAATCCAATAGTGCAGATTTTTCATGCTTGTTGGAAACCAACCCTTGCCTCTCAATTGATACACTATTTGACTGGGCTGTGGAATTCTGCAGAGAGGGTCTCTGAGGGTGGCGCCTCCTTCTATGGGGTATAGGACCTTGCATTGCCCTATGCTAAGTGGTTTTCCCATGACTTTGGAGGCTAAGCCATAATTTCTTTCTTTGGCAGGGCTAATTGGGAAGGGCTGCATATACATGTTTTAGGTGCACGCATTTCCACACGCATGCACGCACACACACACGCACACACGCTCATGTCAGCTTAGTTAAAGGACCTCCAGCAGTGTTCTGAGATGAAACAGGGTCTCTGAGGAGGTGGTGAGTTTCACATCATTAGACGTGTACAACAGAGTCTGGTCATTCCCTTGACTGAGATTGATAGAGGGGACTCCTATACAGAATGTGAGGATGATGACCAGAAGTTATATCAGGTCTCATTCCAGCAGCAAGAGTTTCTACACATTCACATGCACTCCTGAATTCCCCACCCTCTCTTGCCCCTCCCCACAACAAGTGCACACTGAGTGTGACAAATTGATCTTGCTTAGGATGACAAAAGGAAAGACCTGGACAAGTAAGGACATGCTGGAGGCAGGGAGTAGAACAGATGAATCACCCAGTTATTGTCACACTTTCACACAGTATCTTGCAAGGCTGATTCCTGACAAGTATAGTCTCTAGCCTGGGGGCAGAAAGAGCATGGGGCATGAACAAACACTTGTGAAGATGTGTGCTCAAATATGTACATGTGTGTGCATATGTATGTGAATGTGACCCTGGGAACGAGGTGTGAAAGCACCACCCTTGTGAATAGGTCCCTGGACAGCTGGGTATAAGAACAGCTACGTGGAAGTCCCAGGTGCAGTTATGGGAGTACATACATGGGAGAGGATGCCTAAGAATGCATTTGGGTAAACTTGGGAGAGCCCATGTGCACATATGCACTCATATGTATGATCTAAGTATATGAGTACAGTGACTGGGGAAAAGTTTGATGTCCCATGTTGGATCGTGACTGGGTGGCTAATGTCTGTGAGGTTTCTCAGTTTAGAAGGCATTTTTCTGTTCATGATTGGATTTGACCTCCATAGAAAGCTTGCAGGTAGGTGAGACAGGGTTATTATGATGCACGTTTTTGTGTGCATGAGTGTGGGCATGTGTATAGACGTCCTACCCTAGTATTGTGTTGGATTTCACCATTGTACTTGGATTTTGCTGCAAAAGAAGTAGGGAGATCACGATTTATTCAACATACCACATTTGAATTTGGCTGTGTCCTGACTCCCTGTATGACCTTGGGCACATCCCTTCCCCTCTCTGAGCCTCAGTTTCCTCATTGGTAGTTTGGAGAAAGGAGGAAAGAGGAAAGACTAGCTGACCTCTGCTATATTGTGTGATTCTCTCCCCATGTTACAAGAGAAGGGAATTGAGGGATAGCAGGGAGAATTGACCCTCTCAAAGTCACCCAGAAGTCATGGCTGAAATGGAGCTCCAGCCAAATCCTTTACCTCCCAGTCCAGCGACCTCCAGGAACTGATAGGCCCAGAAAAGAGAGTAACATGAAAGGAATCGTGTTCTGGGCACTTGTTACAGGCACACAACTATGCTAGGTGCTGGAAGTGGGCAATTGTACACATCAAATAAATGGTCTTCTGTGTGTGTGAGAGAGAGAGAGAGAGAGAGTCATGTGTAGGCTTGGTTGTGCTGAGAGGCCATGAATACCTTCCCGGCACCTGCTGGCCTCCAGGGAAGACACATCAGACACACGGAACTACTTACACTGGGTTCACCTCACACCCAATCCTCTTGTCCCTTGGCTGCTGCTATCCTCAGAATAGCTCTGAACAGTCCTGGGGCCTAGACTAGCCTTTTGCCACCTGCCCTGGTTTCAGATGTATCATCCTTCAGCTCCCAAATGGGTCAATTCTGTTCCTAGGCAGGGCCAAGTAGAAGGTTGAGGGAGAGCTGTAGCAAAAGAACAGATGAGACCTGAGACCCAAGCCCTGGAGTTTCCAAACATGGAATAACCCTTGTTCTTGGCTTTGGTGCCCTCAGTATATACAGGTTTGGAAAGCCACATCCAACAAATCATGGAACCATCTATACCATGCCAGTCACTTTAAAGACGTGACCTCACTGAATCCTCAAGGCATGTCTATGAGGTAGGCATTGATCAGCATTATTTTGCAGATAAGCCAAGTCTTGGAGAGGTAAAAGGACTTGCTCCAGGGCATACAGCTAAGATACGTGTGTTAGTAGTGGGGGAATGAAATTCAAACTCAAGTATGTCTGCTTCACCCATCCTCATACCTGTTCAGCTGATGGAGACCTCCATATAGTGTGGAGGGGGGGGGGGGTCGCTTTCCCCATCAGGGCCACACAAAGGTTGAACAAGATGATCTGAGAAGGCTCTTTCAGCTCTAGCCTGCTCTAATCTCCCCACAGCTATGGCCTTCCCCTCAGTAAGCCCTCCTACAGCCATGCAATTACTCATGAGGGGGCCTGGATCAGAAAGGGAAAGTGATTCAGAGCAGCTCAAACCCCTTATGCCGGTTACAAGCTCCAAGAGCATGTCGTTCCGACTGGGGCCTCAAAACAGCAGCATTGGAAAAGGGAGCACATATCACAAAACATGTGTGTGGGTCTGGCAAGCTGCTCTTTAGCCCTGAAATTTAGCCATATGTTCGTTCATGTCTGCTCAGGACAGACATTTAAAGGCTAGTGAAACACACAACCTGTCATGTGTGTATGCATACATGCACAAGTGACCGGGTCTATATAATTCTGTAGGTCTACATAATTCTGCCTATGGGCCTAGGTCTGTGTGTCTCTGTTTATGTCTGCATTTTTGTGGGTGGAAGGGCATGTATTCATGTTTGTGTGCTTACCTATGAATGTGCATGCATGTAGATGTGCGTGTGCCTGCATGCTTGTATATGTGTACTATCTGTGTGTGCATGTGTAATTGTATGTGTTTGTTCTGGGGTATGTGTTCATCTCTGTGTATGTGCATGCTTGAATGTTGTGTCTGTGCATATATGTCTGTAGCTGGGAATGTGCACAAATGTGTAGTTCAGTATTTGTGGACAGGCACGTGAGCAAATGTGTGCATGTGTGTTGGTGCCTGGCCCTGGAACAAAGAACCCCAGCCTTCTCTTGGGGCTGTCCTAGTCTAACAATTTCTAAGGGGCTGACATGGGATAGGGGTGTTTGCTGGGAGTCTGAGAGCGAGGGAAAATGAGTGCAAAGGGATTTAAATTCATGAGTTAACCAGGGTAGTGCAAAGCGGTGCCCCTTGAGGGTCAAACTTCAAAAGCAGTTTTCAACTCCCCATTCCCCCATCCTTGGTATTTGATCCATCTCTTCATCATCTACTCCCAGTCCACCCTCCTGCCATTGCAACCACCTCCTTCTTGGCTTTTGCATTGCCACTTGGGCCTTTCCACACCGTCCCAACACTTTGCTGCTGAAGTGTTTTTCCTAAAACTGTCCACTTATTTATATCCCTACTTTACTGGAATCCCTTTGATGGTTCTCCGTCCCCTAAAACAGTAGTCTCAAGATGTTGGGATTTCATGGATGAGGAAAACACTTTTTAAATAAATAAATAAGGGAACAATCAGAGAGCTGCAACCTTTTTATATTTTGCTGAAGACAGACACATAAAAAGTTTCTCACTACTATTTCATAAAAGAAAGATCATTTGAACCCCCATCCCCATAGGAAGGACATACTAATCACGAAATAAAGAACAGTCCTTTGAATTGAATTAAGTTGGCTTCATGAAAACTGCACTACATTATCCCCACTTTTCTCTCATTTCACTACAATGGGTGAAAATCACATTTGGGACCTCTGCTAGGAGACAACCATTTACCACAGATTGATTCCAAACATTGTGAGAGGCAGCCCCTGTTTCCCCCTTTCTAGGCACTCTCCCCTCACACTCTGCATTTCAGCCAGATCAGGCCACGAGCCCTTCCCCCAACCCACCACCACTTGACTGCCTCCAAACTCTTGCACATGAAGTTCCCTCTGCCAGGCATGCCTGGAATGCCCTTCCCCCCTTTTTGGACTGACAAAACTCTTCTCTTCCTTCAAGCCTCAAGCTCAGCCCAAATGTGACTTCCTGTGAAGCCTTTTCTGGTCCCTCCTGGTGGAATTGATCTTTCCTCCCCAAGCATCCCAGCATTACTTTCATCCTATCTTATAGTCAGGCTAGTTGATTAAAGGTGTCCCTACCAGATTGCACTGTGGGAAACCACACAGCATAAAGAAGGTCATGGGCTTAGGAGTTCAGATCCCAACTCTGCCAGTCATATCTGGGTGACCTTGTAAATATTTCTTAACACGGTGTCCTTTCCCCATCCATAAAGGCAGGAAAGCAATGGGTTGTGGTGAAGATCGCAGGAGTTAATGAATTGAAAGGGCCTATGTCAGGCGCATAGAGGATACTAAATAAATATTACTTCCTTGGTTCTTGGGAACGGAAATTATGCCTTACACATCCTTGTGGTTCCTGCTGTGCTCATGTATAGCCCATGTCCAGCACATATTAGGTACTCAATGAATATTTCTTGACCAACTGAACTATATAGCACATCTGGCATATAGTAAGTGCTTGATTAATATTTGTCACTTTTCTCACCTCCTCTTTGAGGAGAGAAGCCATGTTCTTTTGGTCATTGTGTAGCCCCCATGGTGCCTAGCACAGAGTAGGTGCTTGGTATATGTTGATGGAAATGAATAATAGTAATAACAATAGTTACCTTTAGTTGTATGGATGCTACATGCCAGGCATCATGCTAGGAATTTTACACATATTATCTCTTGTATTTACATACATTTAATATGTAAACAATAACAACAACCTCATCACTCTATAAGGCTGCTGTTGGTATTGTCCTCATTTTACACCTGAGAAAACAGAGGCTCAGAGAATTTAAGTGCCTTGTCTTTATGGCTAAGTTGGGGAAGCAATGGAAGCTAGTTTTATGAAAAAAGAGCTAGCTAGTCCCCTTGCTTTCGTGGAAAAGCAGCAGAAGGTCACAGAGCTTGGAAGGGCAAAGGCTGGACTTGAACCCAAGCCTTTCTGAGCCAAGAGCCTCAGGTAGTCTCAGAAGGCCATCTGTCTTCCCAGCTGGCAGGCAACCGTTGCCATACTCCCCCACCCCGCCAGAGCAGTGAGGTGAGCTGAGCCACTTACCTTCACTTTCCTGAAGCAAGCCCAAAAAACGTCTAGCAGAGGCATGGTGGGGCGTGGGGAGCCAGTCGAGCCCGACAGGGCTCTGCTGGCCCGGGTCTCTCCCCCTCTGGGTGCTAGGTTAGAGTAAACCAGGGGAAACAGCAAAAATCAGCCCTGGGCTCCATCGGCCAGCACAGTGAGGGCAGAGGTGGAAAGCAGTGTCTGGCCAGAGCTCAGCTCGGCTCGCCTCCACGCCTCTCTAGGGCCAAGGAAGGGAAAGAGGGAGGGAAGAGGCAGGCAGGGAGGGAGGGGGGGAGGCTGGCTGAGGAGGGACCAGGAGGTGGGTCACTGATTCAAACTCGGCACCGTTAACCAGTTGGCTGGGACTGGACAGCAATGTCAGTTGAAATTCCCTGAACATTACAGTTCCCAACCACAGAGTATCCAGCCCTCCTGCTGGCTTACCCTCCAGTCCCGACACCTGCATGCTAGCTTGTCTGCCTGCTTGCCTCCTGGCCGACCGACACACCAGCTCTCCCTGGGGGACTTCAGGTACAATCAAGACCACCTAGGAGCTATGGAAAGAGTGCCAAGGAAAAGGGCCAAGGAAGGAAAGCCCTCAGCCCAGGCAGGAGCCAGGAAGTATGAAGGCAGTCAGTGGAAGGGAAAAAGCTTGTGGCCTTCAGAACCCCTCTCAGACAAGAGTCTCTGGGCCCTGGGTCAGGGGATTATTCTCCAGCCTTCATCTAAAGTCAGGAACCTTGGCTTACTTCAGAGAGGCCCCTTGCTTTCAGGGTCTCAGTTTCCCTGTCTGTACAACGAGAGTGGGGTTAGAGGTCTCTAACTCTCAAGTATGTTGTATGACTCTTGTTTAGGGTTAGGGACAGGGCAAATTTGGAAGAAAACTCCATTCTGGGCAATAATTACAGCTCCTTTCAGAATTCTTGGGCTGTCCCCAGGAGTCCATAGGAAGTCAGATAATGCCCCAAAGAGAATCTGAGCCCTCAAAGGCCATTTCAGCCATGCCCCTGCCTCTGGGCATAACAGCTCTCTTCCAGCTCAGACTGGGTGTATGTCCTTTTATGAACATCCTCTGAAGAGATGATAACCTCTCCTTTATCCATTGACATGCTTCGTACCCTCCAGGTCCAGAAGTTTTAGCGTGAAATCTAAACAGAGCAATCTGGATGCACTGAAATCAGTTCTTTCAGTAGAAAATAGTTAGCACTAGGCAATTGTAGAAGTTTTCTGGGTAGGAAGCCATTAAAAATTAGTGACCCTCTCCTTCTCAGACCTCGGTAGACAGGGTGCCATGGCTGGTGGCCAGAAGTCTCCCAGGGACCCCATGGCAAAGTGCCAGGGACTCTGGGCGCACATGTCATTAATACAAGGCCCAGAATAACTGACTATCCCTGGCCTCACTTCCCTTTCAGAGACCCGAGCTGGTCAGACAAAGAGCCAAGTCCTGGGTTCCTTAGGGGTGATTTAAGCATTCTTCTGTCTGTTTTGGAGGACTTTTTCATCAGTGGAGAGGGTTTGTCCAGAGGGTCTGTTAAGAGCTCCTTCATCTCTGCTTACAACTTTTTCTGTGGCCCTCAGTTTCCCCATGTGTAACACGAGGAGGTCACAATAAGCGATCTCTCACCATCTTTCTATCCCTGACCTCTGGGTTGTCTCAAATGCTGACTCTCTTGGGCACTATCAGGAGGATAGTCAGCAAGAGCCAAGACAAGTAGCTCCTTCCCACCCACCTCCAACTGCACACAGGCATATAAGTGGGAGCCCTCTGGATGGACAGTGTCCTAGTTTGCTAATGCTGCAGAATGCAAAACACCAGAGATGGATAGGCTTTTATAAAACGGGGGTTTATTTCACTACACAGTTACAGTCTTAAGGCCACAAAGCATCCAAGGTAACACCTCAGCAATCGGGTACTTTCACCGGAGGATGGCCAATGGAGTCCAGAAAACCTCTGCTAGCTAGGAAGGCAGCTGGCATCTGCTCCAAAGCTCCGGCCTCAAAACGGCTTTCTCCCAGGACGTTCCTCTCTAGCAAGCTTGCTCCTCTTCAAAACATCACTCCCAGCTGCACTCCTTTTCTCTCTTTGAGTCAGCTCATTTATATAGCTCCACCAATCAAGGCCCACCCCAAATGGGCGGGGCCACGCCTCCATGGGAACATCTCATCAAAATTATCTCCCACAGCTGGGTGGGGCACACTCCAAGCAAATCTAACCAACACCAAAACTTCTGCCCCACACAAGACTACAAAGATAATGGCATTTGGGGGACACAATACACTCAAACCGGCACAGGCAGAGTGGGTAACATGAGGAGAGAGAGAGAGAGAGAGAGAGAAAAGAAGAAGAAGAAGAAGGAGAAGAAGCTCCTTTAGGTGTATGCCCTCTTCCCTGATGATCAGAGGCATGAGGATGGAGAACCACGGAGCGTCTGGTGGTGGAGAGGCAGCACCACTACATTTCAGGAATACAACTTCCCAAGATGACACCATGGTCTTTTGTTCCTGGGAGCTCATCTTCTTCTTTAGATGCAAGCCCCTGGGAGGAGTTGCATCATCAACAGCTCTGGGCATTCATTCAGGAAGAAATAGAGCAAAGCACACTGACCTGAGAAACCAGGACACTTAAGTTTCAGTTCTGGGCCTCTCATACCAGTTTAGCCTTGAGTATATTATAGTATAGTGGTTAAGCCCATGAACTCTGGATATAGACTGAATTCAAATCCCACTTTGTTATTTTTTAACTGGGTGTCCTTGGACCTATTACTGCCTTAGTTTCCACATCTGTAAAATGGGGGATAATAATAGTACCTACCTTGTTGTGAGGTTTAAATGGAATGAGTTAGAGCATTTAGTGCAGTGCCTGGCATAAAATAAGTCCTCAATAAATGTTGTTATTATTGAAGAAGCAACAGCTTTGGAGCCAGACAGATTAGATTTGAATCCTGGTTCTGCTACCTTCCAATAGTGTGGCCCTAGGAAAGCCACTTCACTTCTCTGATCCTGTCTCCTCATCTGTACACTGTGGATTCCCTGTTTACATAAGGGGATTGCTGTTAAGAGTCAATAAGATAATAGAAATATACGTTTACTCTGCTTGGCATGTAGTAAGTATTCAATAAATGTTAGTTCTCTTGCTTGCTCCCTCACCCTGTTTTGAATGCTCCCAACTTGGGTCTGTCAGAAGGATCACTGAGTTGGCATCATGTAGATCTGAGTTCAATCCCTAGCCCAGCTATTTTTTGGCTGTGTAACGACTTTAAGCAAGTCACTCTACCACTGAGACACTCAGTTTCCCTGGTCCCAAAAAAAGGATGACGATAGAAAGATCACCTCCCAGGGTTGTCATGAAGAAAGAAGGAAGTAGAGTTTGGAGGGCATGGCCACTAAGGAAGGGGGAAACAGGAGGGGCTGGGAACCTGTGGGCAGGCAAGCAGGGAGGCAATCACATTAACCCTTGCCTGACCAGCTGCCTCATCTTATCTTCCAGGAACTCACTGCCACTGATAAGGCCTGAAGTCACCAGGTTATTCCAAGGAATACAAGTGAAGTAGAAAAAGGGCCTGGTATGACAGAAGCTCATGAGGAAGGATTGCCTCTCTCCAAAGGTCATTGCATCCATCCCTCTACCAGATAGGCAACCAATCACATTTGGCAGTGTTGGAAGGGAAAGGCTATACAGAATGAGACAGGAAGTCAGAGACCTACTAGAACAGAGGATCTCAAACTTTTTTATCTCAGGACCCCTTTACACTATTAGAAATTATTGAGGACCCCAAAGAGATTTTATTTATATGTGTTATTTCACTAGATATTTAATGTATTCAAAATTAAGACATTTAAAAATATTGATTGATTGATTCATTAAAAACATGCTTAAAAATTAAACACATTAACATAAATAACATGTTTTATAGCATTATTTTTCATATGCTTTATGAAGAATAATTTTCCAAAACAAAGCAAATTTACTAAAAGAGTGACACGGTTTTACATTTTTGCCATTCTCTTTAATGTCTGGCTTAATAGAAGACAGCTGGATTCTCACAGCAGCTTGTGTGTTCAGTCTGTTGTGATATGTTGATTTGGTTGAAGTATATTCAAAAAATCCTGACTCCTTTAGATACACAACCTGAAAAGAGAGACTTCATTGACCCTCAGAAAGGGTCTCAGACACCTCAGAAATTCTTGGATGACACTTTGAGAACCATTGTATTAGAAGGTCTTAATTAGGCCTCATTAGAGAATCGTGGAATGTGTGAGCTGGAAGAGTCTTGCACAGCATCCAATTCAAACCCATCTCATTGTGTAAAAGGGAAACTGAAGCCCAAAGAAGGAAAGAGATTGCCCAATTTCACACAGCAATGGCAGAGTCCAGACTTGGACCCAGCTTTCCCGCTTTCTTGGAAAGGTGCTTTTCCCACCACCTTTGAATAAAATGCAGTTGTATAGTTCTAAGGCGGCTGTGGTACAGTGCCATAGTCTGGGTGGACAAGGGTTTGAGTTCTAGCTCCAGGTCTGTCATTGATGCAACAGTCAGAGCTTTCAGGAGCACCAAAAATCATAGTATGGGCTGCCCCATAAGGTAGTGAGCTCCCTGCCTCTAGATGTATACAGGGAAATGTTGGCCCAACTAGCCTTACAGATTCCTATCTGCCTCAAGAACATAGAAGAGATGACTGTAAATGGTACTTACACTAAAATTCAGACAGTGTTCCCATGGCAGGGCTCAATCAGTCACTTGCCTAGTTGGACCAGGAACGTGGGAGGCAGAAAAAAGGGGTAGAAAGAATTGTTCCACACTTATTTTATTAAAAACTATTCATCAGTTCTGATCAACCAAGATGGCAGCATACAACATTCTGGGTGCCATTCCACCACAGAAACTTTGAAGAACTAGCAAAAACTGCCAGGGCCATCTTCCTCAAAACTCTGGAAAACAGATAAAGGGTTGCAGTAACTGGGCGATTACTGAATCAAGAAAACATAGCATTAAGATGTGGTAGGACAAGCTCAAGGCACCTTTGCTTGTCCCTCCCCCACATCTTCCCAGGTGGTGTGGAGTCAGTCTACACTCCCATTGTGGATCCCAGGCCCTGTTCTGGAGGGAGCAGAGTAACCCCTATGTGCATACTGTGGTGCCTGTATGGCAATCAGGTGGGAATCTGAAAGACTGAATCAGGAAATATGTCCCAGACTTGCCCTCCCAGAACTTGCCCTGCCTGCAGAAGCAGCTTTTGAACAGCTAAAGCAGTGTAAAAAATAATTATGTCAAAATGGCTGAAGAGAAAAGATTACCTGCTTTAAGTAAAACAATACAGGACTGGGAAGGGAAGAAAGTCTATTTCATAGGGAGTTGAGGGGGCATTCAAATTGCTGCAAATGGGGAGAATTCCTAAGGCCACAAGTAAGCACAAGCCTAGGACAAGATGCAGGCTCAGAAAAGATGGAGAGGACCCTGCCCTTTGCATTTTCGTTGGACTCATCATCTTGAGAGGAGGCCTAAACCCTGAAGGA
Organism: Choloepus didactylus; assembly: GCF_015220235.1. Lineage (NCBI taxonomy): Eukaryota > Metazoa > Chordata > Mammalia > Pilosa > Megalonychidae > Choloepus > Choloepus didactylus. The sequence goes on along the minus strand of NC_051334.1, from coordinate 71,609,269 downwards.
GAGCACCAGCAAATGCAGAGCCAGTTTGCAAAGGCTGTGAAAAGTGATTTTTCCATTGGTTTGTTTGTTATTGTTAGCTCCTGGCACTCAAGGAAATCTCTATTATATCACTAACTGTATACAAACTTAAGGAACAGACAGCTCAGGAACTAAATTCCAGAGTTAACAGTTTAAAATATTCAATTGTACAGAGTGCAACAAAAGATTACAAGACAAACAAACAGGAAATGATAGCCCATCCAAAAAAAACAAGATAAAAAATTCAGAAACCATCAATGAAGAAGACTAGACTTTGGTCATAACAGACAAAGATTTTGAAAAAAATTCCTCATATGTACAAGAAAATAAAGGAAAACACAGAGAAAGAAAATAAAGGATATGAGAAAAACAATGAATGAACAATATGAGAATCTCAATAAAGAGAAATTTTTAAAGCAATCAAACTAATATTGGAATTGAAGACCATAATAACTAACATGAAAAATCCCTAGAGGGTTTCAACAGCAGATTGGACTGGCAGAAGAAAGAATCAGTAAACTCAAACACAATACAATTGAAATGATTCAAGCTGAAGAGTAGAAAGCAAAAATAATGAAAAAAGGGAACAGAGCTCGAGAGACCTGTGGGACACCATCAAGAGTAACAATATATGCATTATGGGAGTCCAAGAAGGAGAAGAAAGAGAGAAAGGGGCAGAAGCAATATTCAAACAAAAATGGCAGAAAACTTCCTAAATTTAAACAAAGACATGAATATGCAAATTCAAGAAGCCTGTTTTAGTTTGCTAAAGCTATCAGTATGCAATATACCAGAAATGGATTGGTTTTTACAATGGGGATTTATTAACTTACAATTTAAAGTTCTAAGGCCATGAAAATGTCCCAATTAAGGCATCAACAGGACAATACCTGGACTCTGAAGACAGGCTGCCAATGTCTGGGACACCTCTGTCACATGGGAAGGCACATGGCCAGTGTCTGCTGGTCCTTCGCTCCTGGGTTTCATTGCTTTCAGCTTCTGATTCCAGTGGCTTCCTCTGTGGGTCCTCTCTTAGCTTCTCCAAGACTTTTCTCTCTTTGCTCTCTTGGCTTTTTCTGTCCTTTATCCTCTCATAAAGGATTCCAGTAAAAGGATTAAGACCCACCTTGAATGGGCTGGGTCACATCTCAATCGAAACAACCTAATCAAAAAGTCCCACCCACAATAGGTCTGCACCCACAAGAATGATTAAAGGAACATGGCCTTTTCTAGGGTACATAACAGCTTCAAAAACACCACAAAGCCCAACAAACTATCAAACAAGATAAACTCGAAGAGAACCATGCCCAGATATGTAATGGTCAAACTGTCAAATGCCAAGGACAAGGAGAGCAAAGCAACCTGTTATGTACAAAGGAATCTCGATGAGATTATCTACAAATTTCTCACCAGATATCATGGAGGCAAGAAGAAAGTGGAAGGAAATATTTGAAGTGCTGAGAGAAAACAATTTCCAACCAAGAATTTTATATGTGGCGAGACTGTCTTTCAAAAATGAGCGAGAAATTAAGACATTCCCAGATAAACAAAAGCTGAGAAAGTTTGTAACCACCGCCACTGCCCTATAAGCAATGCTAAAAGGAGTTCTTGAAACTGAAAGGAAAGGACACTAGACAGTGGATCAAAGTGGCATAGAGAAATAAAGACCTCCAGTGAAGGTTACCATATGGCTAATTATAAATGCTGGTTCCAGTTTGCTAAAAGCTGCTGGAATGCACTGTACCAGAAATGGATTGGCTTTTACAATGGGGATTTATTAGTTTATAAAATTACAGTTCTAAGGCCATAAAAATGTCCTAATTAAGGCATCAAGAGGTAGATACCTTCTCTGAGGAAAGGCCGATGGCATCCGGGGTTCCTCTTTCACGAGAAGGCACATGGCCAGAGTCTGCTGGTCCTCTCCTGGGTTTAGCTTCTGGTTTCAGTGACTTTCTTCACAATGTCTCTGGGCTTCTGGTTTCTGTTTCTATGGGTCCTTGCTTTTCCCAGGCACAAACTCTGGATTACATCTCTTAGCTTCTCTGAGCTCTTTCCAAAATATCTCTGGGCTTTTATCCTCTCATAGAGGACTCCAGTAAGGGGATTAAGACCCACCTTGAATGGATGGGGTCACATCTCCATGGCAACAACCTAATCAAAAGGCCCCACCCGCAATTGGCCTGCCCCCACAAGATTGGATTAAAAGAACAGTCTATCTGGGTCATATAATAGATCTAAACCAGCACATGCCAGTACTATTGTACTGTATTTTATTTTCATATGTCCCTCCACTTTTTACTTCTTACAGGTTCTAAAATACAAATGCATAAAATGTAATGATAGTGAATTGTGGGAAGACGGGCTAGTAAAATGTGGCAAATACCACTGAATTGTACTCTCCATGCAATAGCAACTATTGCCCATCCTCAAACCTTGCAGCAGGCAGGCATAAGACATGGGCACAGCTTACTGGTGTCAGAGTGGGACATAAAAACCGAGTTCCCTAAGATATGGGACTCTGTTTCTATGGGTCCTTGCTTTTCCCAGGCACAAACTCTGGATTACATCTCTTAGCTTCTCTGAGCTCTTTCCAAAATATCAGAGACAACAGAGGAGACTTGCAGATGGTATGCTTCCTCAGAGCTGCAGAGGACATTGGAAAGGCTGCATTTGCCAGGCAGATGCCAAGACAAAAAAGCACATCTTTTAGGAGGGAGCCATGGGGGAGACTCCTGCTACCATTCCTGACCCCTCACTCAATTTGGCTTACAAAAATTTTGAGAGAGCCAGCTCTCCTTCTGTGGGTCCTTGGCCTAGTTTCAGATGGAAAAGACTGACTTGGGAAAATCTTCTCTGGTATACCCCCCACTTCCAGAATTTGCCCTATGGTCAAAAACAAATTGAAACAGCAAAAACACAGTAAAAACAATTGAGTAGGGTGGCCTGAGGCAAAAGGTTTCCTGTATAAATTCTGCAGAGAGACATCCAGGAGAGGGAGAAGGTCCTTGGGAGTAGAGGGGACATTCAAATTCCTATCAACTGGGGGAACTCCTAAGCCCACTAGAAAGTACAAGCCCAGGACAAGACACAGGCCCATAGAAGACAGGGAGGACCCTTCATTTTGCATTGACTTTAGGCTCACCCTCCTGGTAGGAGGGCTGAACTCTGAAGGAGAGCACCAGCCAATGCAAACCCAACATGCAAAGACTGTGAAAATTTGCTTTGTTTTGTTAGCTCCTGACATTCAAGAAAATCTTGAATGGATACAAACTCTTAAACAACCAATGGGTTAAAGGGAAAATCACAAGGGAAATTGGGAAATATATTGAGGCAAATGAAAATGAATATACAACATACCAAAATTTAAGGGATGCAGCAAAGGCAGTGCTGAGAGGAAACTTATGGCTCTAAATGCCTTCATTACAAAAGAAGAAAGATGTCTAGTCAGAGACCTAACCTCAAAACTGGTGGAACTAGAAAAAGAAGAACAAACTAAAATCAAAACAAGCAGAAAGAAGGAAATAGCAAAAACGGGGAAAAATAAAACAGAATTAAAAAACAATACAGAGAATCAACAAAATGAAAAGTTGGTTCTTTGAAAAGATCAATAAAAACGACAAACCTTAACTAGACTTCCAACGAAGAAAAAAGAAAGGAACCAAATAATGAAAATCAGAAATGAAAAGGGAGACATTACTATCAACCCCACTGAAATGGAAAGGACTATAAGAGGATACTGTGAACAAATCAATGCCAACAAATTAGATAACTGAGAAGAAATGGACAAATTCCTAGAAACACCCGAACTATCTATACTGATTCAAAAAGAAATAGGAGATCTCTACAAACTAATGACTAGTAAAGAGGTTGAATCAGTAATCAAAAACCTCCAAACAAGGAAAAATCCAGGACCAGATAGTTACACAGTCGTATGTTACCATACATTCCGAGAAGAATTAACACCAACCCAAAGAGGAAGGAATAGTTCCTAACTCATTCTATGCAGTCAACATCACCCTAATACCAAGACTAGATTAAAGATACCACAAGAAAAGAAAACTAAAACAAATATCCCTTATGAATATAGATGCAAAAATCCTCAGCAAAATACTAGTAAACTGAGTCCTACAGCATATTAAAAGAATTATACTCCATGATCAAGTGTGATTTGTCCCAGGTATGCAAGGGTATTTTAACATAAAAAATTGATTAATGTAATACACCACGTAAGGAGAATGAAGGGGAAAACGTCATGCAATCATCTCAATTGATGCAGAAAAGGCATTCGACAAAATCTAGCTCCACTTCTTGATAAAAAACACCGAGAAAATTAGGACTAGAAGGCAACCTGGTAAAAGGCATTTATGAAAAACCCATTGCTAACATCATACTCAGTGGTGAAGTACTGAAAGCTTTCCCTCTAATGTCAGGAATAAGAAAAAGATGTCCACTGTCACTGCTATTATCTGCCATTGTACTAGAAGTTCTAGCCAGAGAAAATGAGCAATAAAAAGAAATAAAAAGCATCCAAATTGGAAAGGAAGAAGTAAAACTCTCCTTATTTGCAGATGACATGATCCTATATTTAGAAAATCCTGAAAAGTCCATGAGAAAGTTACTAAAACTAAAAAATGAATTCAGCCAAGTTTTGGGGTACAAGATCAACATGCAAATTTCAGTAGTGTTTCTATACAGTAGTACTCAAAATGTGAAGAGGAAATCAAGAAAAAAATTCCCTTTTACAATAACAATGAAAAGAATCAAATATCTAGGAGTAAATTTAACCAAGTATGCAAAGGACTTGTACATGCAAAATTATAAATTATCTGCTAAAGGAAACAAAGAGGACCTAAATAAATGGAAGGACATTCTGTGCTCATGGATTGGAAGAATAATATTGCTAAGATGTCAGTTCTATCCAAAACAATGTATAGATTCAACACAATCCCAATTGAAATTCCAGCAGCCTCCTTTGCAGAAATGGAGAAACCAATTATCAAATTTATCTTGAAGGTTAAGGGGCCCCAAAGTGCCAAAACCATCTTGAAAAAGAATGAAGTTAGAGGACTCACACTTCTTGATTTAAAATTTTATTACATAGCTACAGTAACCAAAACAGCATGGTACTGGCACAAGACAGACATATAGACCAGTGGAATTGAATTGAGAGCTCAGAAATAAACCCTCACACCTATGGCCAATTGATTTTTGACATGAGTGACAAACACACTCAGAAAGAATAGTCTCTTCAACAAATTGTGCTGAGAAAACTGGAAATACATATTCAAAAGAAAGAAATTGGACCCCTACCTGTATCCATCTACAAATATTAACTCAAAATGGATCTAAGACCTAAATATAAGAACAAATTATAAAACACCTAGAAGAAAACCTAGGGAAGTATCTTTAGGACCTTTTGTTAGGCACTGGTTTCTTAAACTGTACACCAAAAGCGTAACAAAAGAGAAAATAGAAAGTGGGACTTCATCAAAATTAAAACTTCTGTGCATCAAAGGACTTCATCATGAAAGTAAAAAGACATCATACAGAATGGGAGAAAATATTTGGAAACCACATACTCAATGAGGGTTTAATATCCAGAATATATAAAGAAATCCTACAACTTGAGAACAAAAAGACAACCCATTTTAAAAATGGGCAAAAGACTTGATATTTCTTCAAAAAAGACATACAAATGTGCAATAAACACATGAAAAGATGCTCACCATCATTAGCCATTAGGGAAATGCAAATCAAAGCCACAATGATATATCATTTCACAACCACTAGAATGACAACTATTTAAAAAAAATGGAAAGTATCAAGTGTTGGAGAGGATGTGGAGAAACTGGAATACTCATTGTTGTTCAGAATGCAAAATGAGGCAGCCGCTATGGAAATCAGTTTGGCAGTTCCTCAGAAAGTTAAGTATAGGATTACCATATGACCCAGCAATCATACCTCTAGGTATATGCTCAAAATAATTGAAAGCAGGGATTTCAACAAATATTTGCACACCAGTGTTCATAGTGGCATTATTCACAATTGCCAAAAGATAGAAGCAACCCAAGTGTCCATGAACCAATGAATGGATGAACAAAATGTGGTATATATACACACAATGGAATATATTCAGCTATAAAAAGGAATAAAGTTCTGATACATGCGATGACATGGATGAACCATGAAGACATCAAGTTAAGTGAAATAAGCCCAACACAATAGGACAGCTATTGTATTATCTCACTAATATTAAATAATTAGAATAAGCAAATTCATTCAGTTAGAACATAGAATACAGGTTACCAGGGGCTGGGTTGGGGAGAGGGAATGGGGCATTAATGTTTGATTGGTACAGAGTTTCTATTTGGGGTGATGGAGTCATTTTGGTAATGGATGGTGGTGATGGTAACACAAAATTGTGAATGTTTTTAAAAGCACTGAATTATATATTTGAAGGTGGTTAAAGGGGAATTTTTAGGTTGTATATATGTTACTAGAATAAAAAATTAAAAAAAAAAAAAAACGTAGGAATATATCTTGAATAAAATAAGCCAGACACAAAAGGACAAATATTGGATGATCTCACTGATAGGAAATAATCAGTATAAGGAAATTCATAGAGACAGAAATGAGAATACAGGTTACCAGGGCCCAGGTGGGGGTAGGAATTGAGGAGCTAATGCTTAATTGGTACAGAGTTTCTGTTTAGGGTGGTAGAAAATTACTGGTAATGGATGGTGGCTATGATAGCACAAGGTCATGAATATAATTAGCACCACTAAATTATATGTATGAATGTGGTTAAACAGGAAAATTGTAGGCAGTATACATATTACTAGAATTAATTTTTTTAAAGAATTGCCATAAGACTGTACAACACAAATAGTGAACCCTAATGTAAACTATGGACTATAGTTAATAGTACAAATATAATAATATTCTCTCATCAATTGCAACTAAGGTACCACACTAATGCAAAATGTCAATAATGGGGGCAGGTATATGGGAACTCTATATTTTCTGCATGGTTTTTCTGTAAATCTACAGCTTCTCCAATATAACAAAAACATAGGACTGTACAACAAAGTGAATCCTAAGTGAACTATGGACTATATTTTATAGTATAATTATAATAATATTGTTTCATCAATTGTAACAAAGTTACCACACGAATGCAACTGTTAATAATAGGGAAAACTGTTTGTGAGGGGGGGTACAATAGGAATCCTGTATTTTCTGTATGATTTTCATGTACACCTACAACTCCGCTAATAAAAATATAACCACCAAAAAGCCCGTTCATTCATTCATTCTCCACCTTTCATTTAATAACATCGATTTGTTCATTCAACAAATATTTACTTAAGACCTGCTATACACCAATCAGTGTGCTTGGTACCTTGTTCCAACAAAGGAGCTTTAAGATGAGAATAAATGCCATTGCACTAGAAAACTGCCTGTGCTGTCTCCTTTTATTTCAATCTCTACCTGTTCATTTTATGCCCATTTTAATGAGCACTACTGAAGGCAACCATTTTAGTGCAAACACTATGGCGTGTTATGGCAAGTGGGAGACAGCTAATCATTTCCTTGCTGCAAAATGCCCCTTGCCTTGGCTGGAATTTCTTCCTGCCCAAGAGAGGGGTCCAGGGACAGCTGGGAGATGCGATGGAGACTGTGGTCTTCCAGTCCCAGAACCATCAGGGCACACACCTAAGGACTAAGCCAGGCCTAAGTGTGATCTCAAGAAAAGACATTAGATACCCCTTGTAGAAATGAAATTCCTGCTGTCAGAAAGTCTGGTCTTCCAGTCACCAGGATCTGGAATGGTAATTATAGATGTCCCAGCTCAGGAACATAAGGTTCCTGCCCACTGCCACAGTGGCTACTGCCCATAAGTAAGCAAGATCAGCACCCCATAGCTCCTGTGCTGGGCTCTAATCCAGCCAGCTGGTGTACTGAGAGATAGAGGGAATATGAGATTACCAAGGTCCAAACTCTGCTATGTTTCCTAGCTAGGCCCAACCATCTCCACCTCAGGCCAACCCACTCTACCTCTCCAGGAGGGCCTTGGGTTCCATTCCTAAGTGTGAGGGCTCCTCAGGGTCATAGGTGGCTTGATGAGGCCTCCTCAGTAGAGCCCACTTGTCAATGGGCCATGTCCTGCTGGGCCTCATGGGAAGTGTTGGAAACTGGCAGCTGAATCCCATGGGCATCTGATTATCAACAGGATTGTCAGTCATTATCAGTCCAGCACATGAAAAATTTTCTGCATGAAACTGTGGATCCATATGCTCTGGTAACAGGGCTGCTATCTTGGCTCTAGCTGGTCAGGACTAAGAGAACAGGTTGGGGGGGAACACTAGCCACTGAGGGAGGAGAAGGAAAAGGAGTCAAAGGTGAGGAGAAGGAGGCTGAGAAGCAAGGCAAGAGAAAGAAACAAACTGGTTTGTAGGAAGTTCTGGAATGTTGGCAAAGTGGAGACTCCTAGGCCTCCTATAGGGCATCAGAATAGACCATGGGGATGTCTCAGGGCCTCACAGAGCTCAGGGAGACCCTGGGTTAGTGGCAACTGATTCTGGGTACCTGTTTGGCAGGTCTGGTGGGTGGGGTTAAATTCCTTGTCTTAGACGATGCCGGTCGCAGTTTGTGAAGCAAACCTGGACACTCTGAGAAGTGACAGGATCTGGGTAGGTACAGTTTGTGAAGCAAACCTGGACACTCTGAGAAATGACAGGATCTGGGTAGGTACTGTGGAACAGACCCTGCTACACTTGCAGTCAGGCAGGAAGAACAGGCTCTCTGGAGAACTGAAGCAACAGCCAGAAGTGAGGCAAGCAGTGGTGGTCTATGGTCCCACATAATGTTTGGCAACTGACAGAGTCCATGGGCAGGTGATGCCAAGCACTCCAGGGATCAATTGGGGAAGTAGCAGCAAGAAGGGGTCTATCTGAAGGCAGCAGGACCCAAGCAGGATAAAAAAGGCCAGACTCCAGGCCGCAAGGAGACTAGAAAAGACAAGGCAGAGCTCAGCTCTCAGGTTACTAAGGATGGAGTCCATGGATCAGAGCTGGGGTGGGCAAGATGTTGACTAAGTCACTGTTACCAATCGGAGGCCAGTGATTAGAACTAGAGCACAGGGACAGGGCCAGACTAGCAAAAAGGGTTGCTGATGTTGTGGCCATCAGGTGGATCTGGGGCTACCAGGTATCAGGATAGGTGCCAGAAATGGAGCTGGGTCTGAACATGGGGTCAAAGGGTCTCAGATATGGGGAAAGAGGTCAGCAGTGGCTGAGTATTAAGCAAGGTTAAATAGTAGACATTCCATAGGGCTAAGTCCAGCCCAGAGGTCTGCCTCCTCATGTTTAACACTCAACTTGCACAGCTTGGCTTGGATTCTGTTGAAGCACTGTGCAGCAGCACTGACTCCATGCGAGCAGAGAGAGCACTGTCCTGCAAGTCAGAATAAAGAAGGACATGGGTTCCTGTCTTCTCTGAAGCAGAGACTGACTGTGTGATTTGGGACAAGACATTTCACCTTTATGGATCTTGATTTCCCCATTTATACATTCCATTCATTCATTCCACAAATATTTATTGAGCTTTCATAATGGGGCCGACACTCTTCTAGTCACTGGGGATACAATAGTGAATGAGATGGGCACCGTCTCTACCTCCTGAAGCTTAGCTTCTACTAGTGAGATGGACAATAAACAAATAAGCAAGTAATATGCAGTAAAATGCAAGGTAGTGATAAGGACCATAAAAAATATATCAGTGGAAGAAGATGAAAAGGGATTGGGGCTGAAGGGGCTATTTTATCTAGGGTGGTCAGGAAAGCAGAACCTTGAGACTGAGAGATAATTGCTTCTACCTCAAAGGGCTGTTGTTGAGGCTCAAAATACAGTGGTAAATGACTAGGAAAGGGTTTTGAAAATTGCAAAACTGCCTAAATGGGTGGAGTGGTTCCTTTTCTTATCCTTAGTGCCAGAGGGCCTGCTCTCTGCCTTTTGCTTTTTGTCTCAACAGAGACCACTGAGAAATCCCAGCTCCTGTCTCATGTATGTCTGCCTTCATACTGTCAGGCCTGTGATAGCTCCAGCCAAAATGTTGTCGAAGGTATCTTTCACAAACGGAACTTCCCAAGGAAGAAGGTAGAGCAGATGCCAGGGGATTAGAGTGTGCTGTTCACAGGCAGGGGAAGTGGCATTTCCAGAGCTTTGTGGCTAACACACAGGAGGGCCAGAGAGCCAGAGTGTGAGTAGTGGGAGGAAGGACCCTCCCTATGCAGCCAAGTGCGACTCT